>NW_027442237.1:0-374915 GCF_048569485.1 Anomaloglossus baeobatrachus
CCATGGAGGGGTTAAACATCTGGCTGCCCACACCATCACCACCGGGTATTCCCCATTGCAGCGGTGGCACTCCATCTTACCCATAACATTGGGTCACCTAGCCTCCATCCCCAGCTTGTCATTGACCTCCTTACAGCCTTCTGTCCTTGTTAAGGGTAACATTAATCTCTCCATGCACTAATCAAGGAGTTCCCACCTTGGGCATAGTATTTCCAGACTCTGGACTAACTTTGGCCTCTCTACCACACCACACAATAGTTTCTTCATACTACTTTGTAGTCTATTGGGTTCCCCTTTTGATAGTGATTTATTTCATAACTATTGTGATGTTTCATTATTATATGGTGGTTATTTGAGGCCATTATCATCTCCCTTGTGAAACATATATGTATATGTGTTTTCTGCTGCTGTGTTTTGCTATTTATCGCTTTAGGGGTCTATAGTGTATAATTGTACTCTCCATTGTGGCTATTACTTATGGCAACTATGTTCTGGGGCTTTTTTTGTGTCATTTTAAATGTTTTTAACCTTGTTTCTGGTGTTTGGCATTTAATAAAGTTTCATTTTTAAGGTTTATTCATTGATATATCTAATTCCTGGTGTGCACATGTTTACATGCGGAGCTTTTTCCTTCTTTATATGTATGCTCTTCTCTGCATGATGTGGCATGTGCCCCAAATTTGAGGCTGAAATCTTCCAGGAGTTCTGCAGTCTGTATGGGTGCAAGAAGATACGCACCACACCCTATCATGTGCAGACGAATGGAATGTGTGAGAAGATGAAACATCTGGTGATCAATCTGCTGAAAACCCTTCCCCTGGCGGAACGGAGCCAGTGCCCTGAAAAGCTACCAGACTTGGTAGACATTTATAACAACATTCCGGTGGGATCCACCAAGTGTACCCCAGCTTACCTGATGAGAGCTCGGCCTGCACGACTTCCGGTAGATCTGCAGATGGAAGTTGAATTGCCTGAGACTTACGCTCCCGGAGAGGATTGGGACTCACGTCGCCAGAGAAAGTATAAGCAGATCCAGACGTACGGTGAAGAGCGTTTGAATCTATCCCTGTAACGGCAAGAAAGAAACTTTAACAAACAAGCAAAAGCAACCCCCTTCGCCCCTGGCAAGATTGTGTTAAAAAGAAAGAGAAAGCTGCACAAGTTAAATGATCAGTGGGAAAAAGAGCAATATGTATTGATAACCAAAAGACCTGCCTAATCAGCAAGGATCAAGGAAGGACCAAGGCTATAGTATCCCGAGTTCATCTGAAGAAGTGACCAGAACCCTTAAGAGTGGCAGATGAACGTCAGGCCCAGGTTTCAGTGGTGGAAGGAAGAAAAAGAGTGACCCGTACCATTCTAGGTGATTTTCCGGCAGATTGGCCTATGCAGAATGGAGCAGTAATAGTCCCTGTGTTAACAATCCCACAACCAGTGGAAGAACCAGAACAGGAAAGGCTTACTGACACTGCACCCACTCCAGCACCTAGAGTAGCGCCTATAGCTTTGCCACGCACACGTAGGGTCTTACACGAAACACCTAACACTGAGGGCGAGGAACCTGTAGAGCGTGCTGCTATGCCACCAGAAGGGGATGAGGGTCCAGAGTTAAGGAGCTCGACCCATGCTAACTTTGGTCAGCCTCCACAGAGGTACAGAGAAGAATGGTGAAAAATGTTAAAAATGCCATTAGTTTAACGATCCCATAGAATTGTTAGTATCGGTGCTTTTGTTTGTTGTTTTCCACAGTTTGTTATTTTCTATATAGAAAATGTTAGTAAATAAATGCATAATCAATAAGGGTTTAAATGAACGAAGAAGTTACCTAATTTGCAACCAGATTCTTTACAGTGTGTACACCCGGTACATGGACTTTGTTGTTTGATTATATATATAGTAAAAGTGGACCACGGTCACAGGACTGGCGTGACCAACACGAACTAGTGCATTGTATATACTTGCACCTCCTGTGCCCACCAGAGTCGTCTAAAATAATGCCCGGGACCTTAACCTGCTCACAGACCCACCATAGGTTTGCAGACGGTCAGGTTGTTTCGGTGGCGGGTTGATGGGATCCGGGACTGGACTGTCGTGGGTAGAGGCTGCAACAGAGCAGGTTGAGTCTCCGCTACCACTGAAACCGGTAGCGTCCCACCGTTGAGGAGATGAACTCTTTACAAATGTTAGTAACGTTTAAGTAACAAGCCTCCTGAATGCGGGACGTATGTGTTAATAAAATGTTAATCCTTTTCTACCTTTTTCTACAGTTAAAAAAAAAATACACCTCTGGTGTCCTGTAGCTCGGGGACGAGCTACGTTTAACCAAAGGGGAATGTGACGCCCTGGCATATCAGGTTGTCACAGGGTATTGTGCAATCTGCCCTTCTACACAGTATCCACCGCCTCCTTGGTTACGGGTCTTTGACCTTTGGTGTTGCCAAGAACAAGCTAATCAAAATCCTAGGAACATTCTGCACCACACCCACCAGTGGCTGACCTGAAGGGAATGGGAATAGGTTCGCCCACTTTGGGGTGTTGGTAAGGGGAGGTCAGGAGTATTAGAAAAGGAGAGTGTAGTGTTAGAGGTGAAAGTGAGAGGAGGTCGGGAGCAGGGCTCCTTGAGACTACTAGGTGGCAGACGTTGGTCTGGGCCTGGTAGGAGCTGGAACCCGGTCGCAGGGGGATCGTGACAAGGGGCACGGACTGTCGAGGAAGACAGCCGGTGGATTTATGCCATCAACGGGCAGGGGCCAGGGCATGACGGGGTACGTGGACCCTAGGTCAGGAAGCGTCTTGACAGTTTACCCGACGAGGACGGAGCCTTCAAGGGGCATTCCCCCTATCCATGGAGGGGTTAAACATCTGGCTTCCCACACCATCACCACCGGGTATTCCCCATTGCAGCGGTGGCACTCCATCTTACCCATAACATTGGGTCACCTAGCCTCCATCCCCAGCTTGTCATTGACCTCCTTACAGCCTTCTGTCCTTGTTAAGGGTAACATTAATCTCTCCATGCACTAATCAGGGAGTTCTCACCTTGGGCATAGTATTTCCAGACCCTGGACTAACTTTGGCCTCTCTACCACACCACACAATAGTTTCTTCATACTACTTTGTAGTCTATTGGGTTCCCCTTTTGATGGTGATTTATTTCATAACTATTGTGATGTTTCATTATTATATGATGGTTATTTGAGGCCATTATCATCTCCCTTGTGAGACATATATGTGTATGTGTTTTCTGCTGCTGTGTTTTGCTATTTATCGCTGTAGGGGTCTATAGTGTATAATTGTACTCTCCATTGTGGCCATTACTTATGGCAACTATGTTCTGGGGCTTTTTTGTGTCATTTTAAATGTTTTTAACCTTGTTTGTGGTGTTTGGCATTTAATAAAGTTTCATTTTTAAGGTTTATTGATATATCTAATTCCTAGTGTGCACATGTTTACATGCGGAGCTTTTTCCTTCTTTATATATATTCTCTTGTCTGCATGATGTGGCATGTGCCCCAAATTTGAGGCTGAAATCTTCCAGGAGTTCTGCAGTCTGTATGGGTGCAAGAAGATACGCACCACACCCTATCATGTGCAGACGAATGGAATGTGTGAGAAGATGAAACATCTGGTGATCTAATTCTTGGTGTGCACATGTTTACATGCGGAGCTTTTTCCTTCTTCTTTATATGTATTCTCTTGTCTGCATGATGTGGCACCCGCGATTGTTATTGGCAGTGTTTTGGTGCACCCCATTTCAAATTCATTCAGCATGAAATATTTTCACTGAGAGCCGATAGAGCGCTGGCACAGAAACGCTGCATTTCTGCTGATCAGAGCGATGCTGCTCTCATCAGCAGAAACGCACAGGTGATCAGACTGTGCAGTCAAAGTCCCCTAGAGGGACTAGTAAAAATAAATAAAAAGAATGCAAAAAAAAAAATAAAAAATGAAAAAATAAGAAAAAAAAATCTAAAACTTTCAAATCACCCTATTGAACACAACACTAAAAAAATGATACATAATTGGTATCAGAAATGTCTCAAGAAATAAAATCAATTAATCTAATCGGTATACGGCGTGGCAAGATATGAATTCCAAACACCAAAATTACGTTTTTTGGTCGGCGCAACATTTTTTTTTTAAAATGCAATAACAGGCGATCAAAACATCACATCTACACAAAAATAGTATTATAAACATCAGCTCAAGACGCAAAAAATAACCTGTCACTGAGCCTCAGGTCCCGAAAAATGAGAACGCTACAGGTCTCACAAAATGGCAACAAATACACAATTATGTTTTGGGAGAAACGTCTGATTTTTTTTAACCCCTTAGCTAAAAGTAAAAGTATACATGTTTAGTAGCTACAAACTCGTACCAACCAGAGGTATCATACAGAGACTTTAATTTTACCATATACTGAGCAGGGTGGATAAAAGACCCCCAAAACAATCGTACAATTGCACTTTTTTGTGCAAGTTCACAGCATTTGGAATTTTTTTCTAGTATACGGTTTGGTAAAACTAATGGTTTCATTAAAAAGTATAACTCGTCCCACAGAAAACAAGCCCTCATATAGCAATATTTTTTATGTAAAAATAAAAAAAAAGTATGGCTCTTGGAAAGGGAGGAAAAAACGAAAAAAAAAAAAAACAGAAAAATTGTTGAAGGGTGAAGGGGTTAAAAGCAAAAAAATGTTTTAAGTTTCAAAATAGCAAAATTTTCAAATTGTTTGTAAAATTTTCAATATTTTCATAAATAAACGCAAATCCTATCAGCCAACATTTATCAGTAACAAGAAACATATCACAAAAAAGAAAAAAAACAAAACACAATCTCGGAATCACTGGAATATTTTGAAGCATTCCTGAGTTATTACTTCATAAAGAGACGCTGGTCAGAATTGAAAAAAATTGACCTGGTCAGAAAGGTGAAAATCGGCTTGAGACTGAAAAGGTTGATGGAGGTTCACAGCTCCTGCACTGACAGTGTGGAATATAGTTACACTTAATCTTCACCCTGAATTATTTATCATGCATTTTGAGTAGGGCTGTGTGGACCCTGACTATAAAAGTCCAGATCCATGCGGTTTCAAAGTTGCCCGGGTGCCGGACCCGGGTCAGTGATTGCGGGTGTTTGATCCGGCACTGGAGAAATTTAAAAAAAAAAATAAAGGAAAAATAAAGAATAAAAGAATGAAGTGAGCGCTTCATACTTACCAAGGCTCTGGCCGGCTGTACGCTGCACCCGCGCTGCTGTATGCTTCTTCTCTGGCTTCCCTGGGTCGCTCATTATTGCTCATTTCATATTCACAGCTTTCCCCACCCACCGGCCGGCTGTGCCTCTGTGATTGGTTGCAGTCAGAAGTGCCCCCAGCCTGTGTGACGGGGTCTGCCCTGCAATCAGTGATCGCTCATTGCGGCTCATTCATTTTCTGGAGCTCAGAGCCAGCAGTCAGGTTCTATGGCAAATTGTTGTGAGATTGAAATATAGCAGAGCTGAAATCACCGTGGAACCTCGTGTGGATTGCTTCGGACTTGCAGGGATGTTTATGGGGGTTCATAAAGTGGTGAAAGAGGGAGGCTTTTATATTTTATTAAAAATAAAGATTTTCTGTGAGTGTGTTTATTTACTTTCACTTACAGATTAATGATGCGGGTGTCATAGACGCTGCCATCATTAATCTTTGGTTTAGTAGAAACTGTGCACTATTAACCCCTTATTACCCCGATTGTCACCGCACCAGGGCATTCGGGAAGAGTGCGATAAAGCACCAGGCTTGTCGCATCTAATGAATGCAACAATTCCAGGCGCCTGGAGGCTGATATTTTTTAGGCTGTACCTCCCCAGCCGTGGGGCTTTATCTTCGCTGGGTGTCAAAATTGTTTTTTTTTATTATGTATTTAAATAATAATTTTAAAAAAAAAACACGCATCACCCGGCACAGCCGCACACACTTTCCTGACAGGAGCGGGTCGGCGTATGTATTTCCATGCAGCTGCACACTCGTGTCCGGAGTGCGTCAAGCAGTACCGGTTGATATAATGTGAGACTCGCGCAGGTGTGTGACTCCATCCTTATTTTGATACATGTTACCAATTTTTAGATCCTTATTTTGATACACAGCCATGACAAAGCCTGACACCTGCAGCCATAGACTTTATCTGTGCTGATAAAAGAAAACGGGGAGACCCTACGCCGATTGTATTATTTATTCATTTATTTTTATACCACGATACAGACCCGCAGACAGTTGCACTGCTCTCTCCGCCCACCGGCCATCCTGGCGATTATGATTGGTTGCAGTCACCCGACATGCTACCATTCAGGGTGGGGTGCGCATCTAACTGCAACCAATTACACAAGCCGGTGGGCAGAGAAAGCAGTGAATATTCAATGAGTGTTAATTGTCGGCAACGGAAAGGAATGTGAGACCTGGAAACAGCTTGCCGCCATGACAGATCTTTGGTGAGTACACCACGTGCGCTTCTCCCATCTATGCCTTCTACCAACATTCTTAATCTCAGACTTGTGGTTCCTATAGACTTATGTGGGTACCAGATTCCGGAGCGGATCCGGAGTATTTTAAAAATTTAGCAGGTACAGCCGGTCCCAGATATCTGAGTCCACCCAGCTCTAATTTTGAGGTCTAGGACTCACCCATCTATAATTTTGTGCTACCCTGTCCCAAGCTGTCCTGTTGTTCCTCCCATAACATTGTAATGACTACTAAGCATATGAAAATTATACTCTACTTATCCCCTTCACACCGGGGTACTAAAACACCTTCATGACCGGGCCATTTTTTATGATTCTGACCAGTGTCACTTCCACACGTTATAACTCTGGAACGCTTCAATAGATCCCGGTGATTCTGACATTGTTTTTTTGTGGCATATTGTACTTCATGATAGCTAAGTTTAGGCGGATATTTTTTGCATTTATAATAATAAAAAAAAAAATTGAAATTTTCGCAATTTTAAACAATGAAATTTTATAACCATAAATCCGAGAGCAACATCACACAAAAGAGTTACTAAATAACATTTCCCACATGTCTACTTTACACAGCGCAATTTTTGAAATATTTTTTTTCTTAGGAAGTTAGAAGGTTCAAAGTTCACCACCAGCAATTTCTCATTTTTTCAACAAAATTTATAAAACCATTTTTTTGCCTAGGTGACAGAAAATACCCAAAAGTGACAAAATTAAAAAATTGCACCCCTCAAACTGCTCAAAACCACATCCAAAAAGTTTCTTAACCATTTAGCTTCTTCACAGGAACCAAAGCAATGTGGAAGGAAAAAGTGAATTTTACTTAAAATGTTACTTTAGCCATAAAATTTAGCATTTTCACAAGGGTATCAGGAAAAATGCACAATAAAATGTATTGTGCAATTTGTTCCGAGTACGCCGATACCTCATATGTGGTGGAAATCAATTGTTTGGGCACACGGCAGAGCTCGGAAGGAAAGAAGCACCATTTGAATTTTTGAAAGCAAAATTAGCTGTAATTATTTGCTGATGCCATGTCACATTTGGAGACCCGCTGAGGTGCCTAAACAATGGAGCTCCCCCACAAGTGACCCCATTATGTAAACTAGACCCCTCAAGCAATTTATGTACATGATCCCCTTGAACTCCTGGGGGCTTCACAGAAGTTTAGAACGTTAAGTTTTTATTAATAATAATAATAATAATAATAAATGATTTTTACCACATAATTGTTTCTTCAACCAGGAATCTTTTTTTCACAAGGGTATCAGGAAAAAATGCATTATAAAATTTATTGTGCAATTCCTCCTACGCAGATACCTCATGTGGTGGAAATAAATGGTTTGGGCGCCCGGCAGGGCTCGGAAGGGAAGGAGCACCGTTTGACTGCAAAATTAGCTGGAATCATTAGCGAACGCCATGTCGCGTTTGGAGAGCTACTGATGTGCCTAAACAAGGGGTGGGGAACCTCCGGCCCACATGCGGCCCACGATGACCTTTTATGCGGCCCCCGCAAATCAAAACATGAGCTGCTTGTGCGAACTAATGGGCCCACCCGCTGTCCAGAATCAGCGTGCTCAGCGGTGTGTGCCCGCCCCGTCCTCCAAGCGGTGTGCCCACCCCACTGCTTTCCAGCGCGGTGTGCCCGCCCCTCTGCCCTCCAAGCAGTGTGCCTGCCCCTCTGCTTTCCAGCGCGGTGGGCCCGTCCCTCTGCCCTCCGGAGCGGTGTGCCCGCCCCTCTGCCTATCGCCGCTGAGTGTCCTGCGCCTGCTCTCCAAGGCTTTGTGTCCGGCGCCTGCCCTCTGTGCACACTGTGGCCTGTTCAGTGCTTTGTGGCCTTCCAGTCCTGTGTACCACCCCCCAGAGTTCACAGAATTAAGGAAATCCAGCATCCACGTCCAGATATATAAAACTAGATTTTATTCACATTTGTTAAAAGGATGATGCACATCACATCCAAAGAAGGGAATTTTGTTACTTACCGTAAATTCCTTTTCTTCTAGCTCCTATTGGGAGACCCAGACGATTGGGTGTATAGCACTGCCTCCGGAGGCCACACAAAGCATTACACTAAAAAGTGTAAGGCCCCTCCCCTTCTGGCTATACACCCCCAGTGGGATCACTGGCTCACCAGTTTTAGTGCAAAAGCAAGAAGGAGGAAAGCCAAGAACTGGTTTAAACAAATTCACTCCGAAGTAACGTCGGAGAACTGAAAACCGTTCACCATGAACAACATGTGTACCCGAAAAACAACCAAAAATCCCGAAGGACAACAGGGCGGGTGCTGGGTCTCCCAATAGGAGCTAGAAGAAAAGGAATTTACGGTAAGTAACAAAATTCCCTTCTTCTTCGGCGCTCCATTGGGAGACCCAGACGATTGGGACGTCCAAAAGCTGTCCCTGGGTGGGTAAAGAATACCTCATGTTAGAGCTGCGAAGACAGCCCTCCCCTACGGGGAGGCAACTGCCGCCTGCAGGACTCTTCTACCTAGGCTGGCGTCCGCCGAAGCATAGGTATGCACCTGATAATGTTTGGTGAAAGTGTGCAGACTCGACCAGGTAGCTGCCTGGCACACCTGTTGAGCCGTAGCCTGGTGACGCAATGCCCAGGACGCACCCACGGCTCTGGTAGAATGGGCCTTCAGCCCTGATGGAACCGGAAGCCCAGCAGAACGGTAGGCCTCAAGAATTGGTTCTTTGATCCATCGAGCCAGGGTGGCCTTAGAAGCCTGCGACCCCTTGCGCTTACCAGCGACAAGGACAAAGAGTGCATCCGAACGGCGCAGGGGCGCCGTGCGGGAAATGTAGATTCTGAGTGCTCGCACCAGATCTAACAAATGTAAATCTTTCTCATACCGATGAACTGCATGAGGACAAAAAGAAGGCAAAGAGATATCCTGATTAAGATGAAAAGAGGATACCACCTTCGGGAGAAACTCCTGAATGGGGCGCAGCACTACCTTGTCCTGGTGGAAGACCAGGAAGGGAGCCTTGGATGACAGCGCTGCTAGCTCAGACACTCTCCGAAGAGATGTGATCGCTACCAGAAAAGCCACTTTCTGTGATAGTCTAGAAAGTGAAACCTCCCTCAGAGGCTCGAAGGGCGGCTTCTGGAGGGCAACTAGCACCCTGTTCAGATCCCATGGATCTAACGGTCGCTTGTACGGGGGTACGATATGACAAACCCCCTGCAGGAACGTGCGCACCTTAGAGAGTCGTGCTAGACGCTTCTGAAAAAAGACGGATAGCGCCGAGACTTGCCCTTTAAGGGAGCCGAGCGACAAACCTTTTTCTAACCCAGATTGCAGGAAAGAAAGAAAGGTAGGCAAGGCAAATGGCCAGGGAGACACTCCCTGAGCAGAGCACCAGGATAAGAATATCCTCCACGTTCTGTGGTAGATCTTAGCGGACGTGGGCTTCCTAGCCTGTCTCATGGTGGCAACGACCCCTTGGGATAATCCTGAAGACGCTAGGATCCAGGACTCAATGGCCACACAGTCAGGTTCAGGGCCGCAGAATTCCGATGGAAAAACGGCCCTTGGGACAGTAAGTCTGGTCGGTCTGGTAGTGCCCACGGTTGGCCGACCGTGAGATGCCACAGATCCGGATACCACGCCCTCCTTGGCCAGTCTGGGGCGACGAGTATGACGCGGCTGCAGTCGGATCTGATCTTGCGTAGCACTCTGGGCAAGAGTGCCAGAGGTGGAAACACATACGGGAGCCGGAACTGCGACCAATCTTGCACTAAGGCGTCTGCCGCCAGAGCTCTGTGATCGCGAGACCGTGCCATGAAGGTTGGGACCTTGTTGTTGTGCCGGGACGCCATTAGGTCGACGTCCGGCCTTCCTCAGCGGCGACAGATTTCCTGAAACACGTCCGGGTGAAGGGACCATTCCCCTGCGTCCATGCCCTGACGACTGAGGAAGTCTGCTTCCCAGTTTTCTACGCCGGGGATGTGAACTGCGGATATGGTGGAGGCCGTGGCTTCCACCCACATCAGAATCCGCCGGACTTCCTGGAAGGCTTGCCGACTGCGTGTCCCCCCTTGGTGGTTGATGTATGCCACCGCTGTGGAGTTGTCCGACTGAATTCGGATCTGCCTTCCTTCCAGCCACTGCTGGAAGGCTAGTAGGGCAAGATACACTGCTCTGATCTCCAGAACATTGATCTGAAGGGTGGACTCCTGCTGAGTCCACGTACCCTGAGCCCTGTGGTGGAGAAAAACTGCTCCCCACCCTGACAGACTCGCGTCTGTCGTGACCACCGCCCAGGACGGTGGTAGGAAGGATCTTCCCTGTGATAATGAGGTGGGAAGAAGACACCACTACAGAGAGTCTTTGGCCGTCTGGGAAAGGGAGACTTTCCTGTCCAGGGATGTTGACTTCCCGTCCCATTGGCGGAGAATGTCCCATTGAAGTGGGCGCAGATGAAACTGCGCAAACGGAACCGCCTCCATTGCCGCCACCATCTTCCCGAGGAAGTGCATGAGGCGTCTTAAGGAGTGCGACTGACTTTGAAGGAGAGCCTGCACCCCAGTCTGTAGTGACCTCTGCTTGTCCAGCGGAAGCTTCACTATCGCTGAGAGAGTATGAAACTCCATGCCAAGATACGTTAGTGATTGGGTCGGTGACAGATTTGACTTTGAGAAGTTGATGATCCACCCGAACGTCTGGAGAGTCTCCAGTGCAACATTCAGGCTGAGTTGGCATGCCTCCTGAGAGGGTGCCTTGACAAGTAGATCGTCCAAGTAAGGGATCACAGAGTGTCCCTGAGAGTGCAAGACTGCTACCACTGCCGCCATGACCTTGGTGAACACCCGTGGGGCTGTCGCCAGACCAAATGGCAGAGCTACGAACTGAAGATGGTCGTCTCCTATCACGAAGCGTAGAAAGCGTTGGTGCTCTGTAGCAATCGGCACGTGGAGATAAGCATCTTTGATGTCTATTGATGCTAGGAAATCTCCTTGAGACATTGAGGCAATGACTGAGCGGAGGGATTCCATCCGGAACCGCCTGGCGTTCACATGCCTGTTGAGCAGTTTTAGGTCCAGAACAGGACGGAATGAGCCGTCCTTTTTTGGCACCACAAAGAGATTGGAGTAAAAACCTTGTCCTTGTTCCTGAAGAGGAACAGGGACCACCACTCCTTCTGCTCTTAGAGAATTCACCGCCTGCAGAAGGGCATCTGCTCGGTCGGGATGTGGGGAAGTTCTGAAGAACCGAGGCGGAGGACGAGAACTGAACTGAACTGTAAAAAGCAAATTAAGTTAGCTAAGTTTGAGACAGAGAGACTCATTGCGAGAGAAAGTAAAAATAATCCTAAAATATTCTTTAACTACATAAACAGTAAAAAACTGAAAAGCGATAGTGTTGGCCCCCTTAAAAATAGTCTTGGTGAAATGGTGGAAGGGGATGAGGGTAAAGCCAACCTGCTGAATGACTTTTTTTCTACGGTTTTTATACAAGAAAATGCCATGGCAGATGACATGACCAGTGATGCCATAAATTCACCCTTGAATATTACCTGCTTAACCCAGCAGGAAGTACGCCGCCGCCTCGAAATCACTAAGGTTGACAAATCTCCGGGCCCGGATGGCATACACCCCAGAGTACTACAGGAATTGAGTTGTGTGATAGATAGACCATTATTTTTAATCTTCTCAGATTCCTTAATAACAGGGTCGGTACCGCAGGACTGGCGCATAGCAAATGTGGTGCCAATATTCAAAAAGGGGACAAAAACTGAGCCGGGAAATTATAGGCCGGTAAGTTTAACCTCTACGGTTGGTAAAATCCTTGAGGGTTTCTTGAGAGATGCTATACTGGAGTATCTCAAGAAAAATAACCTTATGACAGAGTATCAACATGGGTTTATGAGGGATCGATCCTGTCAAACTAATTTGATCAGCTTCTATGAAGAGGTAAGTTCAAGCCTGGACCAGGGAAATGCAGTGGATGTTGTGTATATGGACTTTTCAAAAGCTTTTGATACGGTGCCACACAAAAGGTTGGTACATAAAATGAGAATAATGGGGATAGGGGAAAATATGTGTAACTGGGTTAAAAACTGGCTCAGTGATAGGAAACAAAGGGTGGTTATTAATGGTACGTACTCGGACTGGGTCTCAGTTCATAGTGGGGTACCACAGGGGTCAGTATTGGGCCCGCTTCTTTTCAACATATTTATAAATGACCTTGTTGGGGGCATGCGGAGTAGAATTTCAATATTTGCAGATGATACTAAACTCTGCAGGGTAATCAATACAGAGGAGGATAATTTTATATTACAGGGAGATTTATGTAAATTGGAGGATTGGGCTGAGAAGTGGCAATTGAAGTTTAATGTAGATAAATGTAAGGTCATGCACTTGGGTAGAGGAAATAACATTTATGATTATGTACTTAATTGTAGAACACTGGGTAAAACAGACACAGAAAAAGACTTGGGTGTATGGGTGGATGGTAAACTTCACTTTAGTGGACAGTGTCAGGCAGCTGCTGCCAGGGCTAATAAAATAATGGGATGTATTAAAAGAGGTATAAGTGTTCATGAAAAAAATATAGTTCTACCTCTGTACAAGTCACTAGTGCGACCGCACTTAGAATACTGTGTACAATTCTGGTCACCGATATATAAGAAGGACATAGCTGAACTGGAGAGGGTGCAAAGAAGAGCGACCAAGATTATTAGAGGAATGGGGGGGCTGCAATACGAAGACAGGTTATTAAACTTGGGGTTATTTAGTCTGGAAAAACGAAGGCTTAGGGGAGATCTAATCACAATGTATAAATATATGAGGGGACAGTACAGAGACCTTTCCAAAGATCTATTTACACCTAGGCCTGCGACTGGAACACGGGGGCATCCGCTACGTCTTGAGGAAAGAAGGTTTAATCATAATCACAGACGAGGATTCTTTACTGTACGAGCAGTGAGACTATGGAACTCTCTGCCACATGATGTTGTAATGAGTGATTCACTACTAACATTTAAGCAGAGCCTGGATGCCTTTCTTGAAAAATTTAATATAACCAGTTATGTATATTAGATTTTATGACAGGGTATTGATCCAGGGAACTAGTCTGATTGCCGGATGTGGAGTCAGGAAGGAAATTTTTTCCCCATTGGAACTTGTTTGCCACATTGGGGTTTTTTGCCTTCCTCTGGATCAACATGTTAGGCTACGGGTTGAACTAGATGGACTTAGAGTCTCCCTTCAACCTTAAAAACTATGATACTATGATACTATGAACTCTATCCTGTACCCGTGAGACAAAATGTCTGTTACCCACCGGTCTTTGACCTGTGGCAGCCAAATGTCGCAAAAGCGGGAGAGCCTGCCACCGACCGAGGATGCGGAGGGAGGCGGCCGAAAGTCATGAGGCAGCCGCCTTGGAAGCGGTACCTCCGGTTGCTTTCTTGGGGCGTGAGTGAGCCCGCCAGGAATCAGAGCTCCTTTGCTCTTTCTGAGTCCCTTTGGACGAGGAGAATTGGGGCTTGCCCGAGCCTCGAAAGGACCGAAACTTTGACTGCCACTTCCTCTGTTGAGGTTTGCTTGATCTGGGCTGGGGTAAGGAAGAGTCCTTACCTTTGGACTGTTTAATGATTTCCGCCAATTGCTCACCAAACAGTCTGTCTCCAGATAATGGCAAGCTGGTTAAACATTTTTTAGAAGCAGAATCTGCTTTCCATTCTTTTAACCACAAGGCTCTGCGCAAAACTACAGAGTTGGCGGATGCCATTGCGGTACGGCTCGTAGAGTCCAGTACCGCATTAATAGCGTAGGTCGCAAACGCAGTCATTTGCGTAGTTAAGGACGCCACTTGCGGCACTGCTGGACGTATGAAAGAGTCCACCTGTGCCAAACCAGCTGAAATAGCTTGGAGCGCCCACACGGCCGCGAATGCTGGAGCAAACGACGCGCCAATAGCTTCATAGACAGATTTCAACCAAAGGTCCATCTGTCTGTCATTGGCATCTTTAAGTGAAGCCCCATCCTCCACTGCAACTATGGATCTAGCTGCAAGCCTGGATATTGGAGGGTCCACTTTTGGACACTGGGTCCAGCGTTTGACCACGTCAGGGGGAAAGGGATAACGTGTATCCTTAAGACGTTTGGAAAAACGCTTGTCCGGATAAGCATGGTGTTTCTGGATTGATGCTCTGAAGTCAGAGTGGTCCAGAAAAGTGCTCAATTTACGCTTGGGATACAGGAAATGGAATTTCTCCTGCTGGGCAGCTGCCTCCTCTGCTGAAGGGGCTGGGGGAGAAATATCCAACAGCCTATTGATGGCCGCTATAAGGTCATTTACCATGGCGTCACCATCTGGCGTATCCAAATTGAGTGCGGTGTCAGGACTAGACTCCTGATCACCCACCTCTGTCTCATCATATAGAGACCCTTCTCGCTGAGACCCTGACCCGCGTGATGACGTGGAGGGTCTCTCCCAGCGAGCTCGCTTAGGTGGCCTGGGACTGTCATCGGAGTCAGAGCCCTCAGCCTGTGATGCCTGGGACCCCCTTGAAGTACGGATTAGTTCCAACTGAGGGGGACCGGGGAACATAGGCACAGCAGTGTCCATGGTCTGAGCAACTGGCCTGGACTGCAAGGTCTCCAGGATTTTTGTCATAGTCACAGACATTTTATCAGCAAAGACTGCAAATTCTGTCCCCGTCACCGGGGCAGGGTTCACAGGCGTCTCTGCCTGGGCTACCACCACCATAGGCTCTGGCTGACGAAGTGCCACTGGGACTGAACATTGCACACAATGAGAGTCGTTGGAGCCTGCTGGTAGATTAGCCCCACATGCTGTACAAGCAGTGTATACAGCCCGTGCCTTGGCACCCTTGCGTTTTGTGGATGACATGTTGTTGTCTTCCCAGAGCAATATAGGGTATACAGCCAAGAAGCGACCGTACAGTGCAGTATATATATACGGGCGTGCTTGTGTGTGTGCGTATGGCAGTGCATTTTGTGTGTGTGCTGGCAGAGCATTGTGTGTGCGTGCATGTGGCAGAGGATTTTGTGCATGCCTAGCAGAGCATTGTGTGTTTGTGTGGCAGAGCATTTTGTGTGTATGCTGGCAAAGCATTGTGTATGCGTGCATGTGGCAGAGCATTGTGTGTGCGTGCATGTGACAGAGCATTTTGTGCGTGCAGTCACGGGTCAGAGCATTTTGTGTGTGCGTGTGGCAGAGCATATTGTGTGCGTGCGTGGCAGAGCATTGTGTCAGCGTGCATGGCAGAGCATTGTGTGTGTGTGCATGTGGCAGAGCATTTTGTGCATGCCTGGCAGAGCATTGTGTGTGCGTGCATGTGGCAGAGCATTTTGTGCGTGGATGGGGCAGAGCATTTTGTGCCTACGTGTGGCAGAGCATTTTGTGTGCACATGCGAGTGGCAGTGCATTGTGTGTGCGTGCGTGGCAGTGCATTGTGTCAGTGTGCATAGCAGAGCATTGTGTCAGCGTGCATGGCAGAGCATTGTGTGTGCGTGCATGTGGCAGAGCATTGTGTGTGCGTGCATGTGACAGAGCATTTTGTGTGCGTGCATGTGGCAGAGCATTTTGTGCGTGCATGGAGCAGAGCATTGTGTGTGTCCGTGCGTGGCAGAGCATTGTGTGTGCGTGCGTGTCAGAGCATTGTGTGTGCGTGCATGTGGCAGAGCATTTTGTGCATGCGTGGCAGAGCATTGTGTGTGCGTGCATGTGGCAGAGCATTTTGTGCGTGCCTGGCAGAGCATTGTGTGTGCGTGCATGTGGCAGAGCATTGTGTGTGCGTGCATGTGGCAGAGCATTTTGTGCATGCGTGCATGAGGCAGAGCATTTTGTGCGTGCGTGCGTAGCAGTGCATGGTGTCAGCGTGCATGGCAGTGCATTGTGTCAGCGTGCCTGGCAGAGCATTGTGTGTGCGTGCCTGGCAGAGCATTGTGTGTGCGTGCATGTGGCAGAGCATTTTGTGCGTCCATGTGGCAGAGCATTTTGTGCGTGCGTGTAGCAGTGCATTGTGTGTGCGTGCATGGCAGAGCATTATGTGTGCGTGCATGACAGAGCATTGTGTGTGTGTGCCTGGGAGAGCATTGTGTGTGCGTGCATGTGGCAGAGCATTATGTGCGTGTGTGACGCCCTGGGCAAGCAAGGGGTCACAGGTCACAACACCACATGCACCCCACATTCCCTGCAGGTACACCTAGCTAACCCAAAATCCTTGTTGCCCTCCTTCAGGGGCTGATGTCCACACCAGGGGGTGGGCCAGGTGGTTGGCTTCGCCCACCGAGGAGTTCACAGCCCTGGAGGCAGGAAGAACCAGGCAGTTTAGCTCAGGCAGAGCTTGAGTGAGGAAGCAAGTGGAGAACAGTTGAGTTTAGGAAGTGAAAGTAGAAGGAGGTGAAGTGGTAGAGGAGCTTAGGAGAGAAGCTGAAGTAAAGTGAAAAGAAACAGTTTGTAAAGCCTGAAGTTGGTCCGGGTGTGTGCCCCGGACTGTGACAGCAAGGTCAGCAGACAGCGGTGATAGTCTGCAGGGGGACTGCTCGGAGGTTGCTGGAAGGACCGCGGACGGGTAGTGACCCAGCGGTACCGGAGCAGTATACAAAGAACAGTCAGCACCAGGGCAGGGGCCTTTCAGATCCCGGCAAGGCTAGGAGTCGCCATAATTTGCCAAATCCGTCAGTGAAGGGGACCTCTGTCTCCTAACAACCAAGTCCCGATTGAAGGCAACAGTCCGACCATTAAGGGGAGACACCGCCACCGCCAAGGCACCAGTTTCCCAGGGCCAGCGCCTGCGGGCAAGAGAGAGGCTCCTCCGGCCCAGATTGAAGCCGGGGAGCGGGTAACTGGTGGGGACCCATCGCTACCAAAGAGACTTTACATAGGTGCAGGGAAGAGACCGTCATCGCTAACTGCAGGGAGCCGCAGCACCGTAGCCGTCCGAGGGACCCGTCCAACCAGCCGTTTTGTTTACCGAGAACTGTGTCGTGTTTACTGGCTGAGTGAGTACCTCCATGCCGTGTGGCACAGCGCTGCCCCTGCGCCCCTGCACCTCCACAGACCCCAGACCCGCCTGTCCACCATTCCAATCCCATCACTGGGCCCCGGGAGCACCACAACCCCTACCCACAGAGGGGCACATCAACAACTGGCTGGTCCATATCATCACTCCCGGGCTCCCCATACAGAGCAGCGGTGGTGTTAACAAATCACCACAACCGTGGGTGGCGTCACGGACAATAAACTATCCCAAAACACCCAATCCCCTTTTCACTCACGGGCGAGGAGCGCCGCTAGAGTCTCCGGGATCCGGCCCATCGCTCGAGCCACCGAGCAGCAGAGGCCGCAGCAGCAGCGGCAGCCGGACCTGAGCAGTAGGGAGAGCGCGGCGTCCCCTCCTCCGCCCGCGACACGTGCATGTGGCAGAGCATTTTGTGTGTGCGTGCATAGCAGAGCATTATGTGTGCGTGCATGGCAGAGCATTATGTGTGCGTGCATGGCAGAGCATTGTGTGTGTGTGCCTGGCAGAGCATTGTGTGTGCGTGCATGTGGCAGAGCATTTTGTGCCTGCATGGGGCAGACCATTTTGTGCGTGCGTGTGGCAGAGCATTTTGTGCGTGCATGTGGCAGAGCATTTTGTGTGCGCATGTGTGTGGCAGTGCATTGTGTGTGCGTGCGTGGCAGTGCATTGTGTCAGCGTGCATGGCAGAGCATTGTGTCAGCGTGCATGGCAGAGCATTGTGTGTGTGTGCCTGGCAGAGCATTGTGTGTGTGTGCCTGGCAGAGCATTGTGTGTGCGTGCATGTGGCAGAGCATTTTGTGCCTGCATGGGGCAGACCATTTTGTGCGTGCGTGTGGCAGAGCATTTTGTGTGCACATGCGTGTGGCAGTGCATTGTATGTTCGTGCGTGGCAGTGCATTGTGTCAGCGTGCATGGCAGAGCATTGTGTCAGCGTGCATGGCAGAGAATTTTGTGCGTGCCTGGCAGAGCATTGTGTGTGTGTGCATGTGGCAGAGCATTTTGTGCGTGCATGTGGCAGAGCATTTTGTGCGTGCATGGTGCAGAGCATTTTGTGTGTGCATGCATGGCAAAGTATTGTGTGTGCGTGCATGGCAGAGCATTGTGTGCGCGGGCGTGGCAGAGCATTGTGTGTGTGCATGTGGCAGAGCATTGTGTGTGTGTGCGTGGCAGAGCATTGCGGGCGTGTGGCAGAGCATTTCGGGTGGTCGTGAATGCAGAGCATTGCACAGTCATGCTGCTCGGTCACACACACAGTAAATACACAGTGTACACACGGTATATACAAACAGTGTTTAGTATATACACTCAATACACGGTATATATTATATACACACGCTGGCTCCGCCTCCCTCATGCTGCTCGGTCACACACACAGTATATACACACTGTACACACGGTATATAGTATATACACACAGTATATAGTATATAACACAGTACACGGTATATAGTATATACACAAGCTGGCTCCGCTGCCCTCATGCTGGGTGCTGTCACACACAGTATATACACAGTGTACACACACACTGTGTGCGTCCGTGTGGCAGAGCATTGCGGGTAGGCGTGCATGTGGCAGAGCATTGCTGGACTTGGGCGTGCAGAGCGTTATGTGGGGAGCACTATGCAGCTGTCCTTGGTGACACTTTAGACAGTTGTGGTCACCAACAAAATGGCTCTGCACGGTGTCCCTACACTACATTCTCTCTTATCTGTTGGAAACGTCCGGATTGGGAGGGGGAGGTGATATCACACACAAGAGAGCAGATTCTGCCCACTTTTGCTGCAGCTGTAATCCAGGCTTTTTCTACAGTGGGATTTCTGTAGGATTTCAGCAGCTGCTTCCCCTAGTGTTTAACAGTGGAAAATATCAAACTTTTTATTTTCTTTTTATACTTTGCTCAATTAAAAACAAATAATAATATTTAAACAAAACATTAAAACATTAATACTTTACATTTTTTCAGTTATTGAAATTTTTTTTTTGGGCACGACACCTTCCATTTAAAGTTTGGAGTAACCGACACTGGTTGGTCACATAAAGCCTTTTTCAACCGTTGAAAGGCTTCCTCTGCTTCTGTGTTCCACTTTATTGAGACAGAGTTTGACCCCTTGGTAAGATCTGTGAGTGGGGCTGCGATGGTAGCAACATTTTTGATGAACCGCTGGTAATAACCAACAATCCCCAAAAAGGCTCTGACCTGTCTTTTGGTGACTGGTTGTGGCCAATTCTGAATGGCGTCCACTTTTTTTAGCCTGAGGTTTTATAACTCCCCTACCAATGATGTATCCCACATAGCGAGCTTCTTCCAACCCCAATGTACACTTCTTGGGATTGGCAGTCAACCTGGCAGCCCTTAGATGGTGCAAGACAGCTTGTACCTTCGGCAAATGAGTTTCCCAGTTATCACTAAAGATAATGATATCGTCCAAATATGCGGCTGCATACTGGACACGGGGCTTTAGGATGATATCCATTAGTCTTTGGAAGGTGGCTTGGGCTCCATGCAACCCAAATGGCATATCCCGATACTGGAACAGTCCCTGTGGCATAACAAAGGCAGTTTTCTCTTTGGCCGAGTCAGTGAGGGGAATCTGCCAATAACCTTTTGTTAAGTCAATAGTGGATATGTATCTGGCTGAACCTAGTCTCTCTATAAGTTCATCAACTCTTGGCATGGGGTAGGCATCGAATTTTGATACCTCATTTAACTTACGAAAATCATTACAAAACCGGCTAGTCCCATCGGGCTTGGGCACCAGCAGGATAGGACTAGCCCACTCACTCCGGGACTCCTCAATAACCCGAGCGCCAGCATTTTCTTTACTTCCTGGGCAATGGCTTGTCTTTGAGTCTCAGGAATTCGATATGGTTTTAACCGTACTCATGTCTGAGGGTCGGTGACAATGTCATGTTTAATTAGGTGAGTATGGCCGGGTAGTTCTGAAAAAATATCTGCATTTCTCTGTACGAACTCCTTGGTTTCTTGTATTTGGGTCTTGGATAGCGTGTCTGCAATACCCACCTCTGGCGGTACTATCTGGGGGTCACTTACCTCAGATATTGGTGCCACTCGAGGACCACTATCAATGGTAGTCCCCACTACCAGACTCTCCCTGTCCCGCCAGAACTTAAGCAACTTTATGTGGTAGATTTGTTGGGGTTTTCTCTTGTCTGGTTGGTGTACCTTATAATTCACTTCACCTATTCTTTTCAGCACCTCATATGACCCCTGCCATTTTTGCATAAAATTTATCTTCTACAGTAGGTACCAACACTAACACCCGATCCCCGGGTTGAAAAACTCGTGTTTTAGCTGCCCGGTTGTACACCCTGCTTTGGGTATGTTGTGCGCGCTCCAAACATTCTTTGACTATTGGCATAACTGCCGCAATTCTGTCCTGCATGAGTGTTATATGTTCAACTACACTGCAGTAAGGAGTCACCTCTTGCTCCCAAATCTCCTTGGCAATATCCAACAGGCCTCTGGGACACCGCCTATAGACCAATTCAAAAGGTGAAAGGCCCGTGGAGGATTGGGATACCTCTCGTATGGCGAAGAAGAGATATGGCAGGAGAGCATCTCAATCCCTCCCGTCTTTATCCACCACCCTTTTCAACATCCCCTTTAGGGTTTTAATAAAGCGCTCGACCAGACCGTCAGTCTGAGGGTGATACACTGAGGTACGCAGGTGGGATATTTTTAAAAATTTTCATAGTTCTTTGAGTATATGAGACAAAAAGGGGGTCCCCTGATCTGTAAGTATCTCTTTCAGAATGCCTGTGCGAGAAAACATGTTAAAAAGGTCCTTTGAAATTGCTTTTGCATTTCGTAACGGTACAGCCTCTGGATAACGGGTGGCGTAATCCAGTACCACGAAAATGTATGGATGACCCCTGGCAGATTTAACTAATGGACCGACTATATCCATTGCTATTCTCTCAAAGGGCACCTCTATTATTGGCAAGCGTACAAGGGGGCTTCTAAAATGTGTCATAGGCGCAGTCAACTGGCATATAGGACAGGACTGACAGTACTCAGTTACATCTCCCACCAGACCCGGCCAAAAGAAACGTTGCAGAATACGGTCTTTTGTCTTTTCTCCAGCCAGGTGGCCCCCCAAGGGATGTTTATGTGCCAGGTCTAAAACCACCTGATGAAAGGATTTGGTTACCACTAGCTGTTCCACCACCACTCCTCGCATCTTGTCAATGTGGTACAGCATGCCCTATTGCACTTCCATATGTGGAAACTCATTTTGAGCCCCTGGGTACACTGGGTTTCCCTCAGAGACCTTCACATTTTCCCATGCTCTTGTTAGAGTAGGATCTTGGTGTTGAGCGGTCCCCAAATTATCACAAGCCACCTCAAGACCTGGCATCTCTATAACATCCTCTAGCTTGTCCGCCTCGCCCGCAAACACAGCCACAGAGAGTCTACAGATTCTGGAGCTACCCCTGTAGTGTGCCCCCGATCATCTTGCTCCAGTGGCTCAGAGGCTAGCCCCAGGGTATCATTCACCAGTTTTTCTTCAACCGGGGTGTTCACACCATTTTTAACATTCCACAAGTCCCAGAATAAGGGATAGTCTCTCCCCAGGATTACACTATGCCACATTGTCTTTACGATCACCGCCTGATGTCTTTTGGCCCCCAAAGGTGTGGCAAGAGTTACACAGGCTGTGGGGTAGTTTTTAGTATCGCCATGTATGCAACTAATGCCCACAGTTGAATCTGTTATTGCTCCAGGGTCCACCAAGCTAGCATGTACCAAGGTTACTTGACTGCCAGAGTCTAAGATGGCATTGACACTATAGCCATTGACCTCAATGCAACACACATGTTGTTCATTTCCCGTGAGGATCTCCGCAGCACAGACTGACCGTACATATAATGACAGACACCTTGCAGTGTTACAGTCCATCGGCTCTGTAGTTAATGAGCAGTTAACAGCTACGTGGCCGAGCCCACGACATCACCAACACTGTATAAGCCCTTGCCTCTGAGTTGGGGACCTCAGTCTGGGCCTGCTGACTTGCTGAGAAACCACACCGCTATCATAGTCCTTTGGGGACCTGCTACCCCTAGTTGCAACATTTTATTCTTTTGAGAAAGGAGTAGTTTTAGCAGGACTTTCAGGCGATTTCCTAGAACCCCAGCAAGGTGAAAGCATCCCCTGGAGTAGGCTTTCAGAAGCGCTGTAATGCTCGACCATGTTCACCAACTGGTCAGCGCTGGTTGGGCCACTTTGTCTGACCCACCTCTGGATCTTAGCCGGTTAGGATCGCAGGTACTTGTCTAGGACAACACATTCCACCATCTGTGCTGGCGTCAGAGTTTCTGGTTGCAGCCATTTTTTCACCAGATGGATGATGTCATGCATTTGTGAACGAGCTGGCTGATGTGCCACAAAAGTCCATAGATGTACCCTCTGTGCCCGTACATGTGTGTTTACTCCCAGCCTTGCCAGGATTTCACCTTTTAGTTTAATATAGTCCATAGCATCAGCTCCACTTAGATCATAATAAGCCTTTTGCGGATCTCCGATCAGGAATGGAGCAACTACTTCAGCCCATTTGTCCACCGGTAAGCGTTCACGTTCTGCAATACATTCAATCATTGCCAGCTATGCTTCCACTACATCAGCAGCAGTCATTTTAAGTAAAGTCTTTTGTACGGCTTTCTGCGCACTGGCAGAGCTTTGTGCACGGTCCTCCGCGTCTCGCGGCTGCTAAACCAAAGACTCCTTTATTGCATTTAACTGCTCTTGGTGCATTTGGTGCTGCTGCTCCAGCGCCTTCTGGAGGTAAGTATTGGTCTGTTGTTGCTGGACATTGGCCTGTTGTTGGTTAATGTTGACCTGCATCAACTGTTTCAGCAGCTCCTCCATATTGCTGGTCTCTTGGCTCTTCAGCAGCACAGAAGCTTTCAACCAGGACATCAACAAGAGACAATGCCCATAGAGCAGTTTATCTGCAGTCACAGTCCAATAGCCACTAATGCCCGCATTCGAGACACCATTTGTGAGATTTGTATAGCTCAGCTGGGATCTTTGCTTTGGTCCAAGCGAGTGGCTATGGAGTCACAGATGACAGCGGCAGACTGGCAGGTTCTACACAGGTATGACCACTGCTGTGTTTATTGTGTACACTTAGGGCGCTTTCACACTTGCGTTCAGCGCAATCCACCGCTATGGAGAATAGTGTAGTCCGTTAACGCACTGCGCTATTCTCCATAGACTTATATTGACGACGCACTGTAACACAAGTGTCTGCGTTGCATCCGCTGGACGACGCTGAGTCATTATTTTGACGCAGCGTCGGGTGGAGGGAACGCTGCATGTAGCGTTTTTTGGGTCGTTAAAATATCGCACCCTGATGGATCCCATTAGAATCCACCAAGGTGTCTAATGATTGTCTACGGGGGCGGATTCCTCCGCAATGCACTAAGCGGCGGAATCCGCTGACGGATCCCGTCACATTCTACTGCGCATGCTCAGCATGTCCAGCAGAATGATCTAAATCGTTTAAAATCACTCCTGGTCTCTCTCCTCCCTTAATCCTACTCATCGATCACCGGTGCGGTGCTGCACAGCTGTCACACTGCTCTGGCAGCTTCTCCTGCTTTTGAAAATGCCGGCCGCTCATTATTCAATCTCGTATTCTCTGCTTCCCTTGCCCACTGGCGCCTATGATTGGTTGCAGTCAGACACGCCCCCATGCTGAGTGACAGCTGTCTCACTGCAACCAATCAACAGCCGCCAGTGGGCGAGTCTATATCGTGCAGTACAATAAATAAAATAATTGAAAAAAAACGGCGTGCGGTCCCCCCTAATTTTGATACCAGCCAAGATAAAGCCACACGTCTGAAGGCTGTTATTCTCAGGATGGGGAGCCCCCCGGCCTAAAAATATCAGACAGCAGCGACATGGAATTGCCGAATCCATTAGATGCGACAGTCCTGGGACTCTACCCGGCTCATCCCGAATTGCCCTGGTGCGATGGCAATCGGGGTAATAAGGAGTTAATGGCACTCCATGTACCCTTTTTGTGTGGAAAGTGTGGTGTAGATTCCCAAGGAGGAGGTGATTCCTGTACCCTTTTTGGGGGGTACAGTCATCTGTGACTACCTGGTTTTGCCAGGGCGTCACACTCCCCCCTTGGTAAAACAGCCCGTCCGCGGGCTGTCCGGCACCAGTATTAATTTTTTTCAACATCTAGAAAAAAAGGTAAAACATAAATAACATACTCCATAGCTGCCACTAAGTCCTAGGTTAATCATGGCAGGCATTTCTCCGAGATACCTATGATTAACCTGTAAGTGAAAGTAAATAAACACATACACCCGAAAAAATACTTTATTTGGAATAAAAGACAAAAAAAACACCCTCTTTCACCACTTTATTAAAATTCCCAAATACCTTTCCATGTCCGACGTAATCCATGAGGTCCCACGATGCATCCAGCTCTGCTACATGAAGCTGACAGGAGCGGCAGTAGAACACTGCCGCTCACTGTGAGCTCCACGCAGCAACTGAAGGGAGTCGTGCTGTCAGCGGGGACGTCACAGAGATAGTGCGGGCGTGTGCGGTGATGATGGGTGAGTTAGTGCCTGCGTGTGCAGTGATGATGGGTGCGGTAGTGTCGGGGTGTGAGCTGTGATGATGGGTGCGGTAGTGCCTGCGTGTGTGCGGTGATGATGGGTGCAGCAGTGTCGGGGGGGTGTGGTGATGATGAGTGCGGTAGTGTCAGGGTGTGAGCGGTGATGATTGGTGCGGTAGTGCCTGCGTGTGTGCGGTGATGATGGGTGCAGTAGTGTCGGGGTGTGAGCTGTGATGATGGGTGCAGTAGTGTCGGGGTGTGTGCGGTGATGATGGGCGCAGTAGTGTCGGGGTGTGTGCGGTGATGATGGGTGCAGTAGTGTCGGGGTGTGAGTGGTGATGATGGGTGCAGTAGTGTCAAGGTGTGAACGGTGATGATGGGTGCAGTAGTGTCGGGGTGTGTACGGTGATGATGGGGGCTGTAGTGCCTGCATGTGCTGTGATGATGGATGCTGTAGTGCCTGCGTGTTCTGTGATGATGGGGGCTGTAGTGCCTGCGTGTGCTGTGATGATGGGGGCTGTAGTGCCTGCGTGTGCTGTGATGATGGGGGCTGTAATGCCTGCGTGTGCTGTGATGATGGGGGCTGTAGTGCCTGCGTGTGCTGTGATGATGGGGTCTGTAGTGCCTTCGTGTGCTGTGATGATTGGGGCTGTAGTGCCTGCGTGTGCAGTGATGATAGGGGCTGTAGTGCCTGCGTGTGCAGTGATGATGGAGGCTGTAGTGCCTGCGTGTGGTCTCTCTCGGCTAAAAAAAACAACTTAACGCAACGCGTTATTTCACAGGAATACGTTGCCTTTATTATCACACTATTTGCAAGGCATCCATCTAATGCGTCACACAACGCACTGTGACGGATGCCAAATGACGCAAGTGTGAAAGCGCCCTTATCTCTCAGTGTTACACATTCAAAAACAGGAAAATAAATGTGTCGCGGACGGGTGTCGCCTCCGCTGCGGCGACCGGGGCTGCTCGAGGGGCGCTTGGATCCGGGATCGTGTCCTGGGCTCGAGTGGTGGCCAGACCCGGGGCTCGTGCAACCGCCCGTCCACGCACACAGTGAAAAGGGGAGGTATTTACAGGTGAGATTGTCTGTGATGCCACCTGTGGATTGTGGTGATGGGATGGTGGCACAGCCGCTGCCTGGTATGGGGGTGTCCGGGGGTGATGGAGCGGGGCAGCAAGGTGGAATTCCCTCCACAGGTAGGGGAGGTGTAGTCCCATGGCCCGGTTGTGGCGTAAGGAGCAGGGCTGGGACGTTGTCGGCAGTTTGGACCGGGTGACACCGGTGTACTCACGATTACGAATAATCCACACAGAGTCTGTACTGTAAACCAAGGCCGGATGCCGGTTGCCTCTGGAGGGGTGTACTGGTCCCGCACATGGGTTAGCAATGTAGGGGCCCTTCCTCCTGCACTTGTGTCTTGTCGTGTGTGGATTAACCCGCCTGGAACGGGAGAAATCCACTCCCCTGCAGCTTTGGATGCAGAGGGAGCCATTGCCCGCACACGCTGACCCGTGGGACTTCAATGGGTTCTTGGCGGACACCCTGTCCCCCGTGTTGGGCTTCCGGTCTGCTCTATATGGGCTGCTTTCTTCGGGAACAAGGCCTGATACCTTGTCCCACTAGTCAATTAACAAGGGGCTTGAAGCTTGCCTCGTCTTAGGGTCCAGGTACCCCGCCCGTGCATGGCCTCCAGACCGGATTCCCGTTGTTGGTACTGGCGGGCTACAACCCTGCCCCAGTCCACTTCAGGTCTCCCGCGACCGAATCTCCATCGCCTGTGGCCCTACAATGCTGTCTGCGACCTAGTCGGTCCTCCCATGGTCCAAGGGCTCCAACCCTGACCACACTGCACTTCAGCTCCTGTCACCGACTCCCAACTTCACTCCACTCTACTTCAACTCCACTCCTACTGAACTAACTGGTTCCCGCCCCGTGTCACCTCAAGACCCCTAGGTGGGTGTTCCCATCCGCCTGGTCCCGCCCACTGGTGTGTCCTGGTTGTCATGGGGAGGCAACTAGCATTTGTGGCTGGTGTTCCCATGTGTGGAAAGTGTGGTGTAGATTCCCAAGGAGGAGGTGATTCCTGTACCCTTTTTGGGGGGTACAGTCATCTGTGACTACCTGGTTTTGCCAGGGCGTCACACTCCCCCTTGGTAAAACAGCCCGTCCGCGGGCTGTCCGGCACCAGTAGTAATTTTTTTCAACATCTAGAAAAAAAGGTAAAACATAAATAACATTGGAACGGTAGAACCTTAGAACATTTCTTCCCTTCATGGAAGGCACATATCTTAAACGTTACTTTAACGATGTCCATCTACCCCTTTTTCCTTTGTTCCGCCACCCAAAACACCTGTACCCTCCCTTGGTGTCACCGCTTGTCCCATTCCGGGTTTTGGTGAGTGTCTGTGTCCGGGTCAAAGTTCCGCACCCTGTATCACCCCAAAGAGTCCCTTGGGCCGGAACCCTTTCGCCTGGAGGGTAGTCAGCGGTTTCCGTGGTGACTGGGCCTTGGCCGACTCCACCGCAGGCCTGTAACGGGGTTCCAGGGGTGCCTCGGGGATTGTAGTCATGGCCCCTTTTTCTCTCAGGCTTACCCCTGGCTCCGCCGTCACTATCGGGACAGGAGATGACTTGGTGGGGCAGAGTGTGGTGGTGCAAATGTCGTCCGACGTACAAACACTTTCCAGGCATGATTCGGTGCAAATAAAATACATTCTTTATTTTACAGTTCTTCACACAACCGGCAGGTACAGATGACTTCACATTTTCTTTAGCTGGGGAAAAGCCTGTCCTGACGTCTCCTCCAGTGGGGATGTGCCCGGCTAATCTGCTTCACCTGGCTCCCACTACGGCTACCCACAGACCGGACTCACACCGGTACTGCTTCGCACTTTGAGGTTCCGCCCGCTCCTTTCCTCTCCGGCTTTCCTATTCTTCCAGCTCCCACACTCTGCCCCTTCTCTGCTTCTTCTCTCCCGTCCCGGACACAACTGCCTTCTTGCTCCCACTTTTTCTCAACATCTCTATCCTCCCTCCCCTTTATCTTGCCGGCTCCTCCTACCACTTGTTTCTGTGAGACAGCCGTCCCACCCGGCCACTAGGGGGAACCCACTACGACAATGTAATAACAATAAAAACATTTTTATTAATATCAACAACGTTTCGGGTAGACTGCTTCTTTGTAAGGGGTCTGCCCACCCCTTACAGGCCCTTCCTCCAACCGACCTCTCCAGCGGGTGCCGCCTCCTGGCGGTCAGTAACAAGAAGGTAGATGGGGGGGTTATTTACTTGACCCAAGAAAGTTTTTGGGGCGATGTCGCCACTCCTGACACCATGGTCCATTTTTAACTGTTAACTGGCTGAAATAAAACTTTGTTTTCAAACAACTGTAGGAGAAAGGCAGCCGGGAACCGCTACCTTACTTCTTTTCTTCATACAAGAAACGGTGGGAGGCGAGGCAGGGGTTTCGTTGACTACCACACACTTCTTCACATCAAGGGCAAACCACCCTCGCTCTCCGCAATGCCGGGTGTAGCTTACCATGTCCCCTGCCTCCAGATTACGGTCTGGGTGGCCGGTAGGCAGGTGAGGGACCACATCCCTCCGGGACACAAATATCTCTGCTTCCAGTCCAGGTTCATAAATGAGACCCAATCCCTTTTGGGGGTCAAAGTAGCGGAGCTGCCCACGGTATGTCGGGCCCCTGACCCAGAAGATGGCTTGACGCAGGTTGTCCTTTTCTTTATAGGTGCGGGCCAGCACCTCAGCCTTACAGTTCTCACGGGCGGCTATTTCCTGGCGTAGCTACCGTTGCTGCCGCTCCCAATACGGGGCACGGGTTCCGTGCTCTGCCTCCTGCTTGGGAGTCAGGCCCACTGGGATGCTCTCGGCGCCGGCGATGACCGGACTCTCTCTCTGCCGTGGGCCCCATCGCTCAGTGGCCTGCTCCTCCTCTCAGCAGGTGCATGCCCGCTGTTCCACAGCCGGGACGGAATATTTTGGAGCGGCCGGCACCGTGGGCCAGACAGACTTCTGGTCAGGCTCCGCCTCCGCTGCGGCCGGGCGGACTGCCAGAGCCGTCATCATCTCTGTTGCGGCCGGGCGGACTGCTGGAGCCGTCGTCATCTCTGTCGCAGCCGGGCGGACTTCCGGGGATGACGTTATCGGGGCTGCGGCCTGGCTCTGGGCCAGATGGGATGTCGTCAGGGTTGTGGCCTGGCTCGGGGCCGAGACGGGTGCTGGGTCGGTGGTGCAGGCAAGGTCCGAGGTCCCCATTGCTGGGGCCTCCTTCTGACACAAGACGGGTTCCGCTGCCGGTGCTGGGGGTAGCGGGCCGATCAGGGGCTGGCCACGGACACGGGCGGCGAGGGAGGCAACGTGGCGGACGGAGGCAGGCCAGACCCCTTAGCTGAGATGTCCAGTTCCTGAGGAACATGGGGGCGTGGGTCACTGCTTACTCGCTCCTCCGAGGCCATCTCCATCTCGCGCGCCCGGACAGCTGCAGCCATTAATTTCGGTGGTTCACCGCATCATGATGAAATGTGCCTGGGCCTGGATTCTTCGGCACATCCTCTCCGTCTGCGCTTCAATCCAGTTGGCGGTCCCGGGAACGGGCCTCTCCACATGCTGGTTGTTGGACCCCTGAGACATCCTGCCGCTTGCTTGTCCAGGAACGGGATTTGGCAAAGTCCTGGTGTCCCTGCCCTTTATCCTCTTGGTTTACATGCCGCTCCCCCTTGGTTTTCAACAGCAGTCTCGCGAGACCCACTGTCCTTTGCGACTTCCTGCTTTGGGAGTCACTTGGTTACGCCCGCGTTATTAGGGGGCGGGGCTTCGGCTTCGCACCTTTTTTGGGGAAGAAGATGACACTCTTGTTGTTTTGGCGCCAAAGATGGCAGCAAGATGGCAGCAGTTCAAGATTTTGGAACGTTTCATGGATTTTGAAGCAAGGCGCATGGCATCTACTGATGGGGTAAGAATCATATTTGTGACTCCAGGTTTTGTGTTGTCGCGGACGGGTGCCGCCTCCGCTGCGGCGACCGGGGCTGCTTGAGGGGCGCTCGGATCAGGGATCATATCCTGGGCTCAAGTGGTGGCCGGACCCGTGGCTCGTGCATCCGCCCATCCTCTCACACAGTGAAAAGGGGAGGTATTTACAGGGGAAATTGTCTGTGACACCACCCGTGGATTGCGGTGATGGGATGGTGGCAACCCCGCTGCCTGGTTTGGGGTGGCCCGGGGCTGATGGAGCGGGGCAGCAAGGTGGAATCCCCTCCATGGGTAGGGGAGGTGTAGTCCCGAGGCCCGGTTGTGGCGTAAGGAGCAGGGCTGGGACGTTGTCGGCAGGTTGGACCGGGTGACAGTGGTGTACTCACGATTATGAATAATCCACACAGAGTCTGTACTGTAAACCAAGGACGGATGCCGGTTGCCTCTGGAGGGGTGTGCTGGTCCCGCACACAGGTTAGCAATGTAGGGGCCCTTCCTCCTGCACTTGTGTGTTGTGGTGTGTGGATTAACCCGCCTGGAACAGGAGAAATCTGCTCCCCTGCAGCTTTGGACACAGAAGGAGCCGTTGCCCGCAGACACTGACCCGTGGGACTTCAATTGGTTCTTGGCGGACACCATGTCCCCCGAGTTGCGCTTCCGGTCTGCTCTATCTGGGCTGCTCTGTTCGGGAACAAGGCCTGGTACCTTGTCCCGCTGGTCAATTAACAAGGGGCTTGAAGTTTGCCTCGTCCTAGGGTCCAGGTACCCCGCCCGTGCACAGCCTCCGGACTAGATTCCCGTCGTCGGTACCGGCGGGCTACAACCCTGCCCCAATCCACTTCAGGTCTCCCGTGACCGGATCTCCGTCGCCTGTGGCCCTAAAATGCAGTCTGCCACCTAGTCGGTCCTCCCGTGGTCCAAGGGCTCCAACCCTGACCACACTGCACTTCAGCTCCTGTTACCGAATCCCAACTTCACTCCACTCTACTTCAACTCCACTCCTACTGAACTAACTGGTTCCCGCCCCGTGTCACCTCAAGACCCCTAGGTGGGCGTTCCCGTCTGCCTGGTCCCGCCCACTGGTGTGTCCTGGTTGTCATGGGGGGCGACTAGGATTTGTGGCTGGTGTTCCCATGTGTGGAAAGTGTGGTGTAGATTCCCAAGGAGGAGGCGATTCCTGTACCCTTTTTGGGGGGTACAGTCATCTGTGACTACCTGGTTTTGCCAGGGCATCACAAATGTCTAAGGCTGTCTGGCCACTAACTAACAACAGAATGCTAACTATAAAATAAACCTATGTAACAAACAAAACAGTATTCTCTTACTGTGTCGGTTCCTCAGCACAGCAAGCAGAGGTATTGAGTCTCAGCATCAGCAGCCATGAGCCTGTACTGCTCTCCTCAGCAGTCTCAGTCTACTGAATGCCTCCTGATTATTTCAGCTGATCCGCTGAGGAATCAAAACCTGGACTTAATGTGAAGGGAGCAACCAGTCCCACTGCCATTCCTACTGATTACTCCAGGAAAAATCGAGCCCAAAATTACACTGAAATAAACAGCCTTCAGTGACTAACTTATTGCTGAGCCAGATCTGACTTTCCCAGCTTTTGCCAGCCTATTTGCATGGGCTGACTGCTCCACAATCAGTACATGGAGGCATATGAAATGAACTGAGGGGAAACATACCTGTTCTCTAGTACTTCTCCCCTCGGCATCTCACACTATGCTAGTGTTTACAGGGACAGTTAGACAGGGATTAGCAGTATGCACCCAGAACTGCTTGTGGTTATGGTTGCATACTGCACCTGACATGTTCCCTTTAACAGGCTTAAGGAGAATAATCTATATGTGAACGTACCCAAGGGCTCCTTCGAGGTTGAGGAGATTTGTAATTTTATCATCCACTGGATTCCGCATGAACCCTGCTAAGCGCCAGGCTGTACAGGATTGGGTCCAACCCAAAAACCTGAAAGCCCTTCAAAGATTTTTGAGGTTTGCTAATTACTATAGGAGGTTTAATAAGGGTTTTTCTAAACTTGTCAAACCCCTTACTGACCTTACCCAAAAGGAAGCGGATGTTTGTAAATGCGGGCCTGTGGCTACTAGGGCATTTTCCTGCCTCAAGGAGGCATTTACCTGTGTTCTGGTTCTAGTTTAGCCTGACTTCGATAGACCATTTCTAGTGGAGATAGATGTTTCAGAAAATGCAGTACTATCCCAGGGGTCTGCGGCTCTCACTCACCTTCAGCCCTGCGCCTTCTTTTTGAGAAAATTTTCATCCATCGAGTTAAATTGTTATGTTGGTATCCGGGAATTGCTAGCCATTAAATGGGCTCTTGAAGAGTGGAGACAATTTTTGGAGGGGACTAGACACTCTTTTGTGATACTCACGGACCATAAAAATGTAATTTATTTAGAAAATGCCAAGAGGCCTAACCCAAGACAGGCTAGATGGGCCTTATTTTTTTCACGTTCTCATTTTTTCCTGTCCTGTCCAATGGGAGGAGGTTCCCCTGTCGCACTTTTTCCCCAGTGATGGTAGTTGCTATCACTAATGTGGAATGGGAGATTTTGAAGTCACAGCATTTGGCCCCCTCTGATACCCCATGGGACAGATTGTTTGTGCCTGTTAGCTTCAGACTCCTTTTTATTCAGAACTGTCACAATTTCTTCATTGGCCGGTTACGTGGGGGTTAAGAGTACCATGCATTTGGTTAAACAGGTGTATTGGTGGCCCGCGCTAGGCCTGGATGTTGAGGTCTTTGTTCAAGCCTGTGAGGTGTGTGCCAGGAGTAAAGTTCCATAGTCTGCCCAATGGATTTCCTTACTGATCTTCCGGCCTCTAAAGGGAATGACTGTCATCTGAGTAATTGTTGACTGCTTCTCTCGCCAGTGCCATCTTATTCCAGTCAATTACCATCAGCTCAGGACATGGTGGATCAATAATGTGATCAGGTTGCACGGTGTTCCTGTTAATATTGTGATCAAGGTTCACAGTTTATCTCCACGTTTTTGAAGGCTTTCTGTAGTCGGATTAGAACAGAATTAATCGTTCTCCTGAGCATATCATCCCCATAGCCTTTCAGAGTGGACTAACCAGTCATTAGAGACATGAGTTACTTCTGTTCCAATAATCAGGGGGTTTATTTACCTTTAGCGGAGTTTGCACTCAATATTAGGCATCATGAGTCTTTGTGTACCTCTTTTGCAACTTTGGTTTTGATCCCAGGTCTCCAGTGTTTTTCCGGGGGTGGGAAGTGAGTTCTGGGGTGTCTGAGACCTCCAATAGGTTAAAAACTTGGAGGGGATTCGCAGACAGCTGCAGAAAGCGTCTACATCACAGAAGGTTGCGGTGGATAGGCACCGGTCTCAGGAGGAGAAGCTGGTAGTTGGGAATCTGGTGTGGGTGTCCACAAAAAAACCTTAAGCACAAGGTACCCTGTCCCAAGCTTGGGCCTCAATTTATTGGGCCTTTTCCCATCCTGGAGGTGGTCAATCCAGTCACCTTTAGAGTAAAGCTCCCTGCCAGTATCTGAATCCCTAATATCTTTTATAGGTCCCTTCTTAAGAAGTCTAAAAGACAGATCACACCTCACCTTCCCCCATGCCCGGTCCTTGTGAATTGTCAGGAGGAGTTTGAAGTCGAGCAGAGTGTTGATTCCAGAAAGGTACAGAATTGGGTCCAAAACGTGATCTACTGAAAGGGATATGGTCCAGAGGAGAGGTCGTGGGTTCCGAGGTGAGATATCCACGCTAATAAACTTATTGCTGACTTCCATAAAAGGTTTCCTGGCAAACTGGGTGCTGAGAGTTAGAAGGTCTCTCCTCAAGAGGGGGGTACTGTCAGGTCTGGTGGTTCTGCACCTGAGTGGGTCCGTCGTGCTCCTACGTGTACTCTGGCTCCCCGGAGCTTGCACTAGTGCAGGTTCTGACCGAGCACGTCGTACCCTGGGAGCAATGTTGTCACTCAGGGGCCCTGGGATGCTGGGTCCCCTAGTGTGAGCTGTTGCCAGTGGATACGAAATGCTGTATCCTCTGACAGTCAGATGGTTGGTGATTCCCTCCATTCCACTCTCCTCCTCTCCTTCTAATGGGCGTTGCCTCAGAGAGTCACATGAGCTCTGGGAGGCAGATTTAAATCTGCAATCTGCCTCCCTTAGTTGCTGATTAATTCAGTGGTGTGGGTTTCTCCTTTACTTGTCTTTGGCAACTGGGGAAGTCCTGGGAGCCTGTTACAGGTGGTAATGGTGATCCAGTGGCCTGGAAGCAGTCGGGGGTCTCACACTGGCCAGATGATTAATGGGGCCTGCTCCCTATGCTCTGTTTGTGTAACTGGGGTCCCACTGTTTCAGTATACTGAGACCCGTTCTGCTGCTCTGAGGTAATTTATTACTTTCCCATATGGCGGGCTGCGTGGACGATTACAGGTGCCGTTCTGTCTATCCGGGCTCCAGGTCCTGACTTTACAGCTACACCTCCGGGTGTGGGGTGGACAGAGACCTGCAGTCCTCTCGTCCTCCGGATGCGACCACCGGTACTCGAGTACTCGAGTGGCCCTGAACTCCGATATTCAAGTTTTCTAGCGATCACGTCGGGGTGAGCTGGCTGCGCTCCACTCCCCAATGTTCTTCTCCTCTTTTGCCTCTCTGTGGCCTGTGTTTTCCTGGGCCGAGCAATCTGGCTCCGCTCCCAGCTCACACACCACACTACTCGAGTTCCTCTTTCATTGAACTCTCCTCACAGACTAACTAACTCCTCCCCCAGGTCAGAGCTTAAGGGATCCTCCCTGGAACTCCAGATTAAGAGCTCCCTCTGCTGCTCTGGGAGAGAAACTGTGTTGGATGATGGTACTTACTGTCTAATGGATTTCCTCAACTATCTCCAGGCTCAGCATTAAACCTTTTGAGGAGGGCAACACTGCTGTGGCAACCAGACTGCTGGGGCACCACACATGCATACTTGTCGTGTACGCGCCTCCCGACTAGCCCCACTAATTTGCTCCCGGTAGCTATTAACCCTCATGTACCATCAACTCATGCAGATCCCTCACCCCTCACTCCCTCTCAGCTCCTCACTCCCTCCCAGCTTCTGGCCGTGGCTGCCGCACACCGACACTGTTCCTCCGGCAGTGTGGAGCCGTGGCTGGTATTAGTTAACCCCTGCGTCCCCGAACCGCTAGTTAAACAGCCACCACCGTCACTAAGAATAACAGGGGGACACCATGACACTATGAACGAGGGGTCTGCAGGCATGGTGCCCCCTCAGTTTCTCCAGCAGGATGCACCCCTGGGTGCTGGGGCAGTAATAAGCCCTTCTGGCCCCTTTGCTCAGTTGCAGCTCCTCACCTGCCATCTTTGGTGCAGGGGGCTGCAAATGTGTACCCCATGGGCATCATCGCCGTCGTTCCTGACCTCCTCAGAGGGAGACGTTTGTTGATCCTCTCCAGGAGCCTGCTGTCGCTCCCCTTCCGGATGCTGGTGAGTACCAATACTTGGGGGCGTGAGGGGGGTAGTGCGGGCATGGCAGCGACTATTCAGACACTGTTAGCTAATTTACAGGCAGGGGATATACTAATTAACCCTTCTTTAGCTGGTTAACCTCCTACACAGTCTGACCCCCCGCCTCGTGCTGACATTCACAGAGATGCTTTCTAGTGCGGCATTGCCCCTTTGGGATCCCATTTGGATGCTGAGACTGTCCAAAAAATATGGGCGAATGATTATGTTGATGTATGGTCTTTAGTTTCGACCAATTAACGTACAGTTGACAAGGAACGGAGCTCATCTGATCGTCCTTTCGAGAGGAGGCCAAAAGTGGTTAAGCCCATTAACAACTGGCTTCAGGCATTTTTTGTTATGGGATGTGTCATGGGACAGAAGCACCCTGAGCGCTGTTCTGAGATGTTTATATATCTCGACACCATTTATAATTCCTACAAGTCACATGGGGGATCAGCTTGGTGGCGTTACGACGAGGATTTTCATCATCGTTTGGCCTTTCAACCCCAGTTGGGTTGGGAATTTAAAGCCACGGACACTTGGCACTTGCTGCGTTTAATGCTGGCCCAGAACACTTATGACCCCTTTCACCTTAGCACCTCTGCCGTCCCCTATCAGTGGCCGTTCGTAGACCCGGCACGTGTTGGTTATTTAACGAAGGCCACTGCCGCTTCTTTGGCCTATGTAAATTCAGGCATAAGTGCTCCGCTTGTGGCAGAGCACATGCAGCAACCCAGTGCCTTAGTTCGTCCACAGCATTGCCAGAGAAACCATCAAACACGCTGGATAAGGACGCCAGTGGGTGTTCTCGCGATGGGACCGTGGCTCGAACGGTACCCCAATAAAGAGGCTGTTGCTCAGCTGCGCTTTGGCTTTACTTTTGGTTACCCTTCTTGGGGATTGAAATTGATTCCAAAGCTATGGTTTTTTCACCTCCCACCTGAAAAAGCTTGCTTTCATTTCCCAGGGGTTTTTGGATCTGTCCATAGCGTCACATGGTAGCAATTGATTGTGCATGTAATTTTGTTTGCCCACTTTTGAATCGGTTCTTTTTGCGTTTTCCTTTGGCTTGGCCTTTTTTGTCGCTTTGCGAATCGGTGAGAAGTTGTTTTTGCAAAGCACGGTTCCGGTGGTCTTCGGGCGGTTTGCGTGTTTGGGTTTGTAAGTCCAGGAACGGATCAGTCTGGCAGGTATTGCTTTGGTTAACTATATGCGGTGCTCAGCTCCGGTGTTTCCTTCTACCTCTAGAGGATAGTCCCTAGCTGTGAAAAGTTCCAGTTCTTGTTCCTTTTTTCGTAAGTGTCTGGTTTTCGTGGCCTAACCCTTTCGAGTTTGGTACACATTCTTTTAGGATGGGTGCTGCTACCGAGGCTGCACGGGCTGGTTTGCCAACCCTGATTTTCAACACATCGATAGTTGGCGTTCCTCTTGTTTTGTGCATTATGGTAGACTTCATTTATTGCTTCACTAATTTTGTCCTTTCTTCATAGATGGTGCGGTATCGCCCAAGCTTTTCGTATTCGGTGATGAGCTCTGTTCCTGTCCCATGAGGTCCGACATGGTAAAACTCCATCAGGCACAGGCAGCTATTTTATTAGGCCTTCAAGAAGGCATTGAGCAGGCCTTCTTTTTTATGGGTGGGGGTCGGAGCGCAGTCTAGCAAGCAACTTTTGCTCCTCCGTGGCGGTCAGTGGTTGAAAATGGTGGATGTTAAGCGAAGGCTGATTGCACCGGGAGTCCGGGATGGCATTACGCCTCAATTGAAATGGTATATTCGGTTGCATAATTACAACGGTTAATTTTAAGCTGTGACTGACCCAACAAAAGATGAGTTTGTATAAATATTTGGTTATCTCTCCAATAAAGTTGATTTGGTTTACTACAATTGTGTGTTTTATTCGGGCATGGAAGATTGGTGCAGTGGTGGGGTCTCAGCAGTCTGCAGGGCATGTCAGTGGGGCTGCACTGAATGTACCCTGACTGCTGAGCCCGGTATGTAAGGGGTTAAAATCCGTCTCCCATGCCCGAACCCTGCCCCCTTTAAGGTGTCCAATCCCACTGTTTTCCTTAGTATTGGTTCCCCTATATAATTCCCCTTACTTCCTGGATTCGGCCTCTCCTCATCCTGAGACCTGGACGCTGCTGTGCTGCTGGCCACCCCGGACACAGTGTGCTGCTGTCCCACCCTTCCTCCCCTTTATTGTATGTTATTTTGTTTTAAGTCACAGCGGTCAGTGGTTGAAAATGGTGGATGTTAAGTGAAGTCTGATTGCACCAGGAGTGGCATTACGCCTCGTTTGAAATGGTATATTCGGTTGCATAAATATAATGGTTAATTTTCAGCTGTGACCGACCCCAACCCAACAAAAGATGAGAGTTTGTATAAATATTTGGTTATCTCTCCAATAAAGTTGATTTGGTTTACTTTTTGAACATGCAGATCAATACTACAAGTGATTTTTTTTTTTATCTATTTCTGTTTTTCGGAAATCTAACGCCACAAACACGCTCCTTCATGCCACCTTGTCACACCCCAAGTCAACTATTCCCATCAGGCAATTCCTGAGAAGCAAAAGGATTTGCTCAGATGAAAAAATGTTAAATGCACAATCACAGGAACTTAGCGACAAATATATCCAGATTTTCATTGTATTGTGCATTTTATGCTAACTCCATATAACTCATACCATTCACAAAAACAGGACTGGGAGTATGCCATGGTTTGCCTCCCTGTCCACATGGCTAGGGGGCCGAGCCTTCTCTCGGGCCTCACTTCTGGACCCTGGGTGCCTTAAAAGCTGACATTTCCAGTGAACCAGTGCCGGCTATAAGCTTAGCACTGCTTTGCCTGTGATTGCTGGTCCTGTGAGTGATATCCTGATCTATCTGTTCCTGTGCCCCCGTGCCCTTGTCTGTGTTCCATCCCCTGGTCGTCCCTCCTGTCCTCTGTCCCCTCTCCTATTTCCCCACTCAGTTGCTTCTTCCGGTACTGACCTTGGCCTGACTTTGACTCCGCTTCTGCTCGTTCCTCCCCGGTCCTGCTTTTTCCCGTACGGTGTTTGACCCAGCCTACCTGACTATTCCTCGCATGCCCTGCAGCTCTGTTTCTCAGCTGTGCTGTGAGGCAGTGTATGAGAACGCTGTGTGTTTACTTCCTGGTTCTCGTTGCTCTGTGTAGTGTCTTCTGCTGCAGAGCTCTGGCTCCCCCTGGTGGCAGCATGACAGTATAGCCGGCCTCAATAGACTTTATCTCCCATAGGAGAAAGAGAAAAAAAAGACATTTATTTCTTGGTAGTGGGATCCAACTTTGCAGGCTAAAAGACTGTAATGGATCCACTCAGTACTTTGTGCGAGCAAGTAGCCAACCTTACGCAGCTGGTGTAGGATTTGGCTGCAGAGCATCGCACCCTGGTAGCTTCACACAATATGCTGCAGAGTGAGGTCTCCGCTTCTGCGAGGACCACCTCAGTGGCAGCTGTGACGACATGGACTCTCATGGGTTACAGTTTCTTAAAATTCAGCCAGACAGCATGATAGATTGTTTATAGACGGGGGAGAATTCCCTCATTGTTTTTACAAGACTCTTGTTGACTCAATGTAATTGTGTTGGCCACTGAAAGCCAGACGTATTGTTCTCCAGACTTTTCCAGTAACCATTGTATTGTAGTTGTGTATTGCTAATGTGATTACCTTAGTAGCCATTGTTGAGTCTGTGACTTGCAGACTCCATGTAGATATCTTCAGTCTTTCTGTAGACATCATTTGGATGAAGATTGTCCATGCAGCTTGAGATTCATCCAATGGGAGAGACGCTCTTGTCCAACCAATCGATGAGGACGCAGTGTATCTAAGTGTAAGGCTGTGGCTATAAAAAGGGACTTCTTTAAGCCACCAGGTTGATGGATGCTGATGGATCCAGTCTAAGCTCTTCGGAGCTGACTAGAGGATCAGGAAATCTTATGGCTTCAATCTAGGGACTCCGGTTCCGGTTGGAGACCATATCCACAGCCTAGGGATTTCGACTCCGGCTGCCAGGATTGTATCATCATACCAGGACTACCTAAGGAGGACACTCAGGTTGGGACAGTTCAGTCACCTGTTACAGACTTTGCAGACCTCAGACAGCTTCCTAAATCTGGCATTATTCCTTTCTCGGTGGGTGCCCGCCAAAAGCGGGGTGCTGCTGGATTGGAGTTAGCGGCCCTGGAACCTCTGAGGCAAGGACATTCTAAATCCTTGGTGAGCCAGCGGAAGGGTGAGACTCTGTTGCCTGTTACTTTTGTGTTTTGCTGGTTATGTGTTATGTGCCGTTAATTGTTTGGGGATCCAATAAAGTCTAATTATTGTGGTTCCCTCACCCTGTGTTGTCTGAGTAGTGTTACGCCCACGGTTAAGGAGGCCGGCGTTCCGTTGGGATGAGCCCTGAGCCACGCTGTCTTTCTAAAGGCGGCGGGTTTTAGTGGACGAGAGCACCCACTGAGCCCCGTGTCTCCACAGCAGCTACCTCACAAACCGTAGGACAGCATAGTCCCACTGATGTCCAACTGACCTCCCCCGAACCCACGGTAATGCTTCCCGATAAATTCTTGGGGGAGAAAAACCTATTTCGGACATTTAGGGAGAGTTCCAGGCTCCTTTTCACTCTCCAGCCTCAGTCCTCGGGGAATGAGACCCAGCTGGTGGGGATCATCATGTCATTGCTTAGAGGGGTTCCCCAGACCTGGACATTTTCACTACCCCCTTCGTCCCCGGAACGGCATTCGGTTGACCTCTTCTTTGACTCCCTCGGGGTGATATATGATGAACCAGACCGTGTATGGGTGGCTGAGGACAGGATCATGTGTCTCACTCAGGGAAACCACACTGCTGAGCTATATTGTTCTGAGTTTCGGCAGTGGTCCACTGAGGTACGGTGGAATGATTCTGCACTTAGGTGCCAATTCCGGAGAGGTCTTTCAGACTCACTGAAAGATGCCTTGGCTCTGCACCATCCTCTCAGCACCTTGGATGATGCGATGACGGAGGCCGTTCGTATGGACCGCAGATTACGGGAAAGAAGGGGCACCATGCGTGAGATTCCGCCCCCTCTACCTAGGGCACTTTTTTGTTGCCGGCTACGGAACACATGGAAGTTGGAGCCATCAGTCTGGATGAGAAGGAGAGGAGAAGATGCCGGGATCTCAAGCTGTGCTTCTATTGTGGACACCATGGACACTGGAGGAAAGACTGCCCCGCTTGCCCCTTTGCTAAACAGTCGTCGGGAAATTTCTAAGTCTGGGTAATGGTCGAGGAAGTTGCCCAGACTATCAGGTACCTTTCCTCTCCTCCAATAAGATACTTCTGAATGTTGACCTCTGGGTCAAGGAGTCGGTCTGGTCTGCTACTCCCTTTGTTGACTGTGGGTCCGCTATGAACTTCATTGACTCTGAGTTGGTCCAAAGATTAGAGTTAGGGACAGTGAGGTTAGAAGGACCCATTCAACTCCTGGCAATTGATAAAACACTGCTGCCTCAAAACCTCATTCGGTTTGCTACAGAAAAATTTACTCTGGTGATCGGGTCTCAGCATTCTGAAACTATTTCTTGTTTTGTAATGGCCAATCTCCCTGCTGGATTAGTGTTGGGGTATCCATGGTTAATGTTACATAATCCCGTTATTGATTGGGAGTGTCGTACCATAGTCAAATGGAGTCCTGCTTGTCATAAAAGGTGTTTACAATCTGTACCTGTGTTCTCCGTAAGTCCTGAGGGTCTTCCGGAATACCTGAGGGACTACGGAGACGTATTCTCGGAAACAGAGGCCGAGGTTTTTCCGCCTCATCGCCCATATGACTGTGCCATCGATTTGCTTCCCATTACCAAATTGCCCAAGGCCCGTTTATATCACCTCTCGGGTCCAGAATGGGCTGCTATGAAATCGTACATATCTGATAATATACGTAAAGGGCATATCCATTCTTCTTCTTCCCCTGTGGCCACTGGGTTCTTTTTTGTAAAGATGAAGGACGGAGGATTAAGGCCATATCTCGATTTCCGAGAATTGAACAAAATTACTGTGAAAAACACGTATCCACCTCCACTCATCCCTGATGTCTACAACCAACTCTCTGAAACCCGGTGGTTTACCAAACTAGACCTCAGGGGGGCCTATAATCTTATCCGTATTAGAGAAGGGGATGAGTGGAAAACGGCCTTTCTGACGTCAGAGGGGTTATTTGAGAATTTGGTGATGCCTTTTGGTCTAACAAATGCTCCTGCGGTGTTTCAAAATTTCATCAATGATATCTTCTTTGATTTTCTTGGTCGTTTTGTGGTCATCTATCTCGATGACATTTTGATTTATTCTGCCGATAGGGATACGCATATTACGCATGTTCGCTCAGTATTACAGAGATTACGTGATAACCATCTGTTTGCCAAGCTTGAAAAATGTGTTTTCTCTGTTCAGGAAATAGCCTTTTTTGTTTTTACTCCTTTCTCGTGATGGGTTTAAAATGGACCCAGGAAAGGTGCAGGCTATCGTGGATTGGGTGCAACCCAGGGATATCAAGGCGCTACAACGCTTTTTGGGTTTCGCAAATTATTATCGAAGGTTCATTAAGGGGTTTTCTCAAATTGCCAAGCCATTGACTGACCTTACACGGAAAGGGGCAGATCTGCAGAACTGGTCACAAACGGCTGTCCAGGCCTTTCTTGAGTTGAAGGATCGGCTCATGTCCGCCCCGGTCCTGGTACAGCCTGACCTCGAGGCGCCGTTTATTGTGGAGGTGGACGCCTCAGAGGTGGGGGTGGGAGCTGTTCTCTCTCAGGGCCCTGCTACTCTGACTAATCTGCGACCATGTGCATTCTTCTCCAAGAAAGTCACTCCGGCTGAGAGGAATTATGATGTGGGTAACCGTGAATTATTGGCGGTAAAGTTGGCATTTGAAGAATGGAGGCATTTTTTGGAGGGTGCTGTTCACTGTATTACTGTCATCACTGATCATAAAAACCTTGCGTATATCGAGTCCGCCAAGAGATTGACGGCTCGACAAGCGAGGTGGGCTCTTTTTTTTTTTCTAGATTACAGTTTTGTATTACTTTTCAGCCGGGGTCTAAAAACGTGAGGGCAGATGCACTGTCCCGTAGTTTGGACCCTGTGTCACCTCCAGAGCATCCTTCCTCCATTCTTCCGCGAGGGGTGGTGGTCGCTGCCTTGTCATCCAAGTTAGAGGCTGAGGTCAGGGAGGCTCAGTCCTCAGCTCCATCTTCCGCTCCAGACACTAAACTGTTTGTCCCTTTGCACCTCCGGATACGAGTACTTCAAGATTTCCATGAGTCCGTACTTAGCGGCCATCCTGGAATTACAGCCACTCGCAGGGCTGTTGCTTGACTGTTTTGGTGGCCATCGCTTCACTCAGATGTTGCTGGGTTTGTGTCTGCCTGTGCTACATGTGCCCGTGCTAAGGTATGTCGTAACCGGCTGGCCGGGGAACTGGTTCCATTACCTGTTCCTGAAAGACCATGGACCCACTTGTCCATTGATTTCATTACGGACCTCCCTGTCTCAAATGGTATGACTGTGATGTGGGTGGTGGTGGATCGTTTTAGTAAACAGGCACATTTTGTTCCCCTCTCCGGTCTACCTAATGCTGCGGCCCTTGCCAACCACTTTATTGTGACCAGGTGGTTCGGTTACATGGGTTGCCCCTGAATGTTGTGTCTGACAGGGGGGTACAATTCATTTCTCGGTTTTGGAGGGCCTTGTGCAGGCGGTTGGGAATTGAGTTGTCCTTCTTGTCCGCCTATCATCCCGAGTCCAATGGGCAGACGGAGAGGACGAATCAGACCCTTGAGCAAATCCTGCAGTGCTTTGTTTCTGCTCAGCAGGAGGATTGGTGTACGTTTTTGCCCCTTGCGGAGTTTGCATTCAATAGCAGAGTCCATCAGTCTACGGGGACTTCTCCCTTCTTCTGTAATTACGGGTTTCACCCTCACTTCGGGACCTTCTCTAGAATGGATTCGGGGTGTCCAGGGGCCGAGTCCGTCGTTCAGTATCTGGGGGAGGTGTGGAAGGAGGTACGACGGTGTATCGAGACGCTCAACAGTCCCAGAAACGCCAAGCGGACAAATGCCGTTCTCTGGGACCCCCCTTTCAAGTGGGGGACAAAGTGTGGCTGTCCACTCGGAATATTAGGCTTAGGGTTCCGTCTGCTAAGTTGGGTCCTAAGTTTATAGGACCCTATGAGATCATTCAAGTGATCAACCCGGTGGTCTTTCGGTTACAACTGCCCCAGACCTTGCGTATTCCTAACGTATTTCATACCTCTTGCTTAAGCCATTTGTTCTATCTGTGGTGGATTCTCAGATGCCCCCGGCTCCAATATTGGTGGACGGTGAGGAGGAGTACGAGATCCAGCATATTATCGATTCTTGTTGGGTTCCTAGTTCCCTCCAGTATCTGATCCATTGGAAGGGTTACGGTCCGGATGACAGGACCTGGGTGCCGGCTCGATCCGTGCGGGCCGATCGGTTGATTGCGGCTTTCCACCGGAAGTTTCCTGGGGGTCCGGTGGCCCCCCCTTGAGGAGGGGGTACTGTCATGGTTCGCCTCCCCGTCCACATGGCTAGGGGGTGGAGCCTTCTCTCGGGCCTCACTTCCGGACCTTGGATGCCTTAAAAGCTGACATTTCCAGTGAACCAGTGCCGGCTATAAGCTTAGCACTGCTTTGCCTGTGATTGCTGGTCCTGTGAGTGATATCCTGATTAGAGATGAGCGAACCGGTCGCGGTTCGGCTCGAGCTTGGTTCGCCGAAGGAGGTCTCGTTCGAGTTCGGTTCGGCGAACTGGTTCGGCGAACCGCTCGAACCCCATAGGAAACAATGGGAGGCAATCACAAACACATAAAAACACGTTATAAATGTACACATACAGTTAATAAACATTGCCATATCACTTACCGGTCCCCGGGATGCGTCCTGCACTCTGTCTCCTGCCGCTATTCCTCCCGATAATCGCTGCATCTTCCCGGTAACCAGCAGTGATGACAGGACCTACGTGATGTCGTCAAAATAGCATGTGACCAGTCACGTGTCTGTTATCTCATTGGCTACAGACTGGTCACATGGCTAGACGTCATGGCCTGTCCTAGGTCCTGTCAGTGCATCTCTCCAGTACGCGGTGATTGTTTGTGTATCTCCGTGTACTGGCGAGATGCTCTGGCACACGGTCGGTTTCCCGGTCTGCTTCCCCGTTCCCTTATTCACCGCCTGCCACAGCCGGTTAATAACGGAGATCACCGTTGCTATAGCAACTCGCCTGTCAATGGTGACATCACCGCTATTCAGCACGGAGCCTCTGATCACTCAGGCTGCACGGGAAGCAGCGTCCTTTCTCACATGCACCGCTGCTGATGTAGCAGAGCTGAATGTGTTGAAGGAGAAAGAAGACAGAAGACCATGGATCGTGGAGGGATAAGAGGGAGTAATATACATGGAGTCTGTAATGTGTCTGTGTATTTATTTCTATTAAAGTATTTTAACTGTGTGTGGTGTCTTTTTTTAACCCTTTATTATAGATTCTTAATGGCCGGGTCAAACTTGCCTGACATTAAGAATCTCTGGCTTAATACTAGCTAGTAATACAAAGCCAGTATTAACTCATGATTACTCAGCAAGCCACCCGGCTTCAGGGCTGCTTGAAGAGTTGGCTACAGCGCCAGATGATGGCGCTTCTATGAAAGCGCCATTTTCTGGGGCGACTGCGGATTGCAATTCGCATCAGAGGCGCCCAGAAACCTCGGGCTAACCTGTGCTGCGGATTCCAATCCCCAGCTGCCTAGTTGTACCTGGCTGGACACAAAAATGGGGAGAAGCCCATGTCATTTGTTTTTTAATTATTTCATGAAATTCATGAAATAATTAAAAAAAGGGTTTCCCTATATTTTAAATTCCCAGCCGGATACAAATAGGCAGCTGGGGGTTGGGGGCAGCCGTACCTGCCTGCTGTACCTGGCTAGCATACAAAAAGATGGAGAAGCTCACGTCATTTTTTTTTTTTTTTAGTTTTTTGGCAAAAAAAGTAAAAAAATGCTTTCCTGGATTTTCCATTGCCAGTGAAGGTAACACCAAGCAGTGGGGGTTGGCAGCCAGTAGCTGCTTGGATTACCCATAGCTAGCAATACAAAAAATGCAGCGGGAGCCCATATATTTTTTTTTTAATTATTTATTTAAATAACTAAAAAAAAAAGTGCTTCCGTGTATTTTGATTGCCTGACATGACAGAACTGTAAAAATAAATCATTAAAAAAATGACGTAGCGCTCCGCGGTATTTTTGATTTTCAGCGCAGATAAAGCAGACAGCTACAGGTTGCCAGCCCATCTGCCTGGTGTTACCTTGGCTGGCAATCAAAATACAGGGAAGCCCATTAAAAAAAAGTTTAAAAAAATGACGTGGGGTCCCCCCATTTTTGATAGCCAGCTAGGGTAAAGCAGACGGCTGTAGCCTGAAAACCACAGCTGGCAGCTTTACCGTGGTTGGTGATCCAATGTGGAGGTCACCCCAGGCTCTTTTTTTATAATTATTTTATAAATAATAATAATTACAAAAAAAAAGTAGGGTCCCCCCAAATTGGATCACCAGCCAAGGTAAAGTGGACAGCTGTGGTCTGGTATTCTCAGGATGGAAAGGTCCATAGTTATTGGCCCTTCACAGCCTAAAAATAGCAGGCCGCAGGCGCCCCAGAAGTGGCGCATCCACTAGATGCGCCAATCCTGGCGCTTCACCCCAGCTCATCCCGTGCCCTGGTGCAGTGGCAAACGGGGTAATAAATGGGGTTGCTACTAGCTGTAAGGTCACCTGACATCAAGCCCAGCAGTTTGTGATGTCATGGCGTCTGTCAGATACCCGACATCACAAACTGTCAGTACTAACAAAAAAATAGACAAAAAAAAATTATTTGAAAAAACACTCCCCAAAACATTCCCTCTTTCACCAATTTATTGTAAGAAAAAAAATAAGGGGGTCCCACAACGACTCTCGACCGTTTAGAATATGGGGGGACACGCTCAGGGAACGTATCCCCCATTTTCTAGGAGTGCAGACCCTCCATGTGAGGAGTGTGGGTGCAATGAATCTGCACCCACTCTCCCCGGGTCCACAGCAGCATGTTGTAACGGTTGCTATCAAAGCTGCAATGCCCTGCTCATGAGGTAAGGGCATGCCTAATCAGGAGAACTATTCTACATTTCCAAATATTGGTATTTGCTGATATTACTGCTATTCCACCTACTATATATTGGGGATAGGATCTTGGAGATGGAATACCCCTTTAAGTCCAGTTATCCAGCTGAATGAATACTAAACAACAGAGCTCGCTATTTAGATGTGTTTTCTTCTGGCGTATAACGGACTCTCATGTTTGGTAGTCGTTCAGCAGGGCAACAGAAATAGCACATACCTCCATTTGGAAATGTAGTATAGCTCTCCTGATCAACTATGTTCCTTACCTCATGAGCAGGGCATTGCAATAATAATAATAATAATAATTTATTCATTTATATAGCGCTATTAATTCCATAGCGCTTTACATACATTGGGAACACTATCCCCATTGGGGCTCACAATCTAAATTCCCTATCTGTATGTCTTTGGAGTGTGGGAGGAAACCAGAGTACCCAGAGGAAACCCACGCAAACATGGGGAGAACATACAAACTCATTGCAGATGGTGTCCTTGGTGGGAATTGAACCCAGGACGTCAGCGCTGCAAGACTGCAGTGCTAACCACTGAGCCACCGTGCCGCCCATTTAGCTTACAGATGCATAACCACCACTCACTGTGTCTGACCACAGGAAGCTGAGCTGACAGCCGCTCTGTGCATGCGGCAGTGTCTATTGTGAAGGAGAGGGCCGCGGGAGATTAACGCTCCACAGATACCGTGGGACACCGGGGAACACCGGTGGGGTTATAGAGGGTGACCTGGCAGGGCCTGGAGAGGAGTTTTCTGTCACATGTGTCATAGCACATGCGACAGAAATCAGAGGAGTAGGGTGAATGCGTCTGGCGCACTGCTGTGCGCGCGGCCATCTTGGATTTCCGGGAGGGGTCGGGGGGGAGACACTTTGGCGACACCGGGGGACCGGGGAGGAGATTTATCTCCCATCTGACATGTTTGTTCATGCCAGATGGGAGATAAATAATTTTTTACAGACGCTGTCATTTACTGTAACGTGATCATCGGTATACGGTGTATACCGGTGATCACGTGAGCGGGGACCGGAAAAAACGGCCTAAATCATGATCTCCAGGGTCTCAGCTACCCCCTGAAACCACGGAGATTTTCTGACGCTAGGGGGCGCTATTCACTTATTTCTGCCTGCTGTTTATAAACGGCAGACCAGAATAGCGCTTCATTCACACAACCGATCCGTTTTCGCGGTCCACAAAAAACAGTTTGTTTTTTTTACAGGTGCATCCATGTGGCATCCGCTTCTGTTCCATATACGGTCCGTATGTCATCCGTGTGCCTTCCGTTTGTTTGCATACTGCAAAAAAACTGAAAGGAGGTAAAATACATAAATTTACCCAGGATCTGTGACGCCCTGGACCCCCAGGGGTCACAGGTAACAACACACAACACCACACACACCCCCACCCCAGTGAGGCACCAGCAGCCAACAAGTCCTGACCGCCTCCCTCAGGTCTAGTCAGGCACACCAGTTGGGCGGAGCCAGGCGGATAGTCACGCCGTCCGAGGAGTCTGCTGGCCTGAGGCAGGGAAAGGACAAGTGAGTCGAGTGGGGAGAGGAGTAGTGAGAGGAGTAAAAGTGGCGAGCTGAGAGTCAGGGGCCTAGGGCGGAGCCTAGGACCCCTTGGAACTGTCAGGCAGGCAGCCGGTGATGGCCGTCTGCAGGAGTCCGGTCAGGGACTGAACTGCGGAACCGTAGGGACCGAGAAGAGGGTGGTGACCCTTCGTACCCGAATCGGGGAGTTAACAAGTCAACCGGAGCACCAGGCAGGGTACTCAGACCCCGTTCTAGCCCAGAAGCAACCGGGCTCAGACAAATCTACTGATTGCGGTCTGGACCTCAGGGGTTCATTCCCACCCAAAGTCCCGATAGACGGCAACAGCCCACCGATTCCGGATAAGAGCCACCGCCAAGGGCCAGAGATCCAAAGGGCTAGCGCCTGCGGGCAAAAGGGCTCCTCCGGTACCCAAAAGCCAGGGAGTGGACTACCGTTGCTGAAGCATAGGAGTCACTATAGCAAATTTAAAGGTGCAGGAGAAAGGCGACATCACCAACCTCACTGGGGACTCACGCAGCCGGCTGCGGGCACCGATCTACACCGAACTTGGTTTACCATTGACTCTGTGTGGTTTAATCGTGAGTACACCAGTGCCATCAGGCACCGCATGCGTGCCCCTGCGTCCTGCAACCCCCCGCTCCTGCCACCTGGCCCCAGGACCAACAAGCCCCCTACCCACGGAGGGGTCAACACCTAGCTGCGACCCACCACCGATCCCGGACGAGCCTCCGCACCCTCACCGCAGCGGTGGTGCCCATCACCTCACCACGACCCGTGGGTGGCGTCACGAACTGTTACCGGGCTGTGAAACCAGTCCACCCCAAGCCAAACAACCAAACCTACCCCTCCTTTCCAGAGCGACGTGGCCCCCAGTCCGGAGGCGCTCGAGCCACCGACAACCCGAGCCCGGATCCGAGCGGCTCGGCGGAGAGCAGCCGAGCCCCCAGGGCGGTACAGATCCATAGCTTCAACCTACATGAGATGTTCACTCCAGTGCCATTTTCTACTGCTTTTCACAGTGTAGAGCGCTCTGGTGATTTTCTTTTGCTTGTACACTTCATATCAGTCTTTTCTGTCATTATAATGGCAGAAAGACACATAATGTCCCACTCTCCTGCATTTTGTAATTTTGCACCCTTTGGTGCCTTTCATGTGGCACTAAGGGGTGCTTAGCCTTGTATTTAGCCAAAAAAATGATGTGGGGTTCCCCCTATTTTTGTAGCCAGCTAGGGTAAAGCAGACGGCTGCAGCCCACAGCTGGCAGCTTCACCTTGGCTGGTAATCCAAAACTGAGGGCACTCCACGCTGTTATTTTAAATTAAATAAATAATTAAAAAAAAAAGACGTGGGGGTCCCCCCAAAATTGGATCACCAGCCAAGGTAAAGCGGACAGCTGGGGTCTGATATTCTCAGACTAGGGAGGTCCATGATTATTGGACTCTCCCCAGCCTAAAAATAGCAGGCCGCAGCCGCCCCAGAAGTGGCGCATCTATTAGATGCGCCAATCCTGGTGCTTCGCCCCAGCTCATCCCATGCCCTGGTGCGGTGGCAAATGGGGTAATATATGGGGTTAATACCAGATGTATATTGTCACCTGGCATCAAGCCCTGGGGTTCGTGAGGTCAGGAGTCTATCAGATACCCGACATCACCAACCCAGTCAGTAATAAAAAAAAAAATAGACGACAAACACATTTTTATTTGAAAAAACACTGCCCAAAACATTCCCTCTTTCACCAATTTATTAGAAAGAAAAACAAATCCAGGTCTGCTGTAATCCAAGGGGTTCCCATGACGATCCATACCATAGTCACTGTCCCATTCAATGAAGAACAGAATGTTCCACATTGGCTGGGAGAGCAATGCAGTGACCTGAGCTAACATCAATAGGTCAGCCCAGGTCACTGCAGGGCATGACAAGTGCTGCTGTCAGGAGCGAGGTACATTACCTGCGGTGACGATCTCCTGCACTGCTGATAGCAGACATGTCACTGACTTCAATGACCTTCACAGCCAAGTATCGCGGGAGCCTGTGACGTCACCGCTGGTGACAGTCTTTGGTCGGCAGCGAGAGGAGATGTGACAAGCGGCGGCCATGGAGGACAGTGACAGCGCTAAGGTCGGGAGGGCGGGACTTCATCACCGCAGGTAAGCTGAGCGGAGTAATGTGTGCGGAGTGCGAGGTGGGTGGAGCTAAGCGGGGTAATGTGTGCAGAGTTACAGGTGGGTGGAGCCAAGTAGGGTAATGTGTGAAGAGTGCCAGGTGGGCGGAGCTAAGCGGGGTAATGTGTGCATAGTGCCAGGTGGGTGGAGCCAAGCGGGGTAATGTGTGCAGAGTCCCAGGTGGGTGGAGCCAAGTGGGGTAATGTGTGCAGAGTGCCAGGTGGGTGGAGCCAAACGGTGTAATGTGTGCAGAGTGCCAGGTGGGCGGAGCCAAGCGGGGTAATGTGTGCAAAGTTCCAGGTGGGCGGAGCCAAGCGGGGTAATGTGTGCATAGTGCCACGTGGGTGGAGCCAAGCGGGGTAATGTGTGCAGAGTGCCAGGTGGGCGAAGCTAAGTGGAGTAATATGTGCATAGTGCCAGGTGGGTGGAGCCAAGCGGGGTAATGTGTGCAGAGTGCCAGGTGGGCAGAGCCAAGCAGAGTAATGTGTGCGGAGTGCAGGTGGGTAGAGCCAAGCGGGGTAATGTGTGCGGAGTGCAGGTGGGTGGAGCCAAGCTATGTAATGTGTGCAGAGTCCCAGGTGGGTGGAGCCAAGTGGGGTAATGTGTGCAGAGTGCCAGGTGGGCGGAGCCAAGCAGAACCATGTGTGCGGAGTGCAGGTGGGTGGAGCCAAGCGGGGTAATGTGTGCAGAGTGCCAGGTGGGCGGAGCCAAGCGGGGTAATGTGTGCAGAGTCCCAGGTGGGGGGAGCCAAGCGGGGTAATGTGTGCAGAGTGCCAGGTGGGTGGAGTAAAGCGGGGTAATGTGTGCAGAGTGCCAGGTGGGTGGAGCCAAGCGGGGTAATGTGGGCAGAGTGCCAGGTGGGTGGAGCCAAGCGGGGTAATGTGTGCGGAGTGCAAGTGGGTGGAGCCTAGCGGGGCCATGTGTGCGGGCAGCGGAGTGCAAAGTGGGTGGAGCCTAGCGGGGCCATGTGGGGCTGAAGACGTCAGTGCCGGGTACTGCATGGCTGGGGACTGGTGAGTGTGAGTGTGTGTACATGCCGAGTGCAGGAGGGGGCGGAGCCCAGCGGGGAAGTGTCGGCTCCCTGCACATGTAACTAAGATAAATATCGGGCTACTAAACAAAGCACTTTGCTTGGATACCCGATATTTATCTTGGTTACCAGCTTACCGCAGGCTGCCAGCGATGGCTCCCTGCACACTGTAGCTGTAAAAAGCCCTGCTTTTTGCTGATCGAACCATTCTCGAACGTAACTCGAACTGCCGAACTTTTACCAAAAAGCTCGAGTTCTAGTTCGATCTAGAACACCCCCCAAAATCACTCTAACCGCGAAATGGAGAACCACGAACCGCGCTCAACTCTAATCCTGATCTGTCTGTTCCTGTGCCCCCGTGCGCTTGTCTGTGTTCTGTCCCCTGGTCGTCCTTCCTGTCCTCTGTCCCCTCTCCTATTTCTCCACTCGGTTGCTTCCTCCGGTACTGACCTTGACCTGACTTTGACTCCGCTTCTGCTCGTTCCTCCGGTCCTGCTTTTGCCCGTACGGTGTTTGACCCAGCCTGCCTGACTATTCCTCGCATGCCCTACATCTTTGCTTCTCACCTGTGCTGTGAGGCAGTGTATGAGAACACTGTGTATTTACTTACTGGTTCTCGTTGCTCTGTGTAGTGTCTTCTGCTGCAAAGCTCTGGCTCCCCCTGGTGGCAGCATGACAGAGTAATTCCGCATATGAAATATAGAAATACTTTATTTTTAGAAAAATGTATACAGTAAGTGATAGACATACAAAAACACAATAAAAATGCAGTGTTACAGTATACAAAACACACAAGGATGTGGAGGGTTAACACACTCTAAATTGGGTTAAATTATACAAATCTGTTATGATCTGGAACCATGGAAGATCACAATAGATCATTGGCAAAAAGGTGACAAGCGCATTGGCAACTAATCTGGCCGCCATCCCCTTACTAAACCATCAACACTAGAAGTAGCTGAGGGGTAAACTAACATCCTATGCACCGCGAACCCAGCCGGAAAACTAGCTATCCTATAGGAAGGAAGGATGAATAACTCTCTGCCTCAGAGATAGTCCGCAAAAGGTATAGCAAACCCCCCACATTCAAAGATATAAGAAAATACAATACACAGATGGATGATAGGATTAGCATAGTGAGGCACCACTAACTAAATAGGAAAGGATAGGGAAGAAGCTGATGGTGATCAGAGAAAAACCCTACAAAAACCCAAATACCTGATAGTACAAAAAGGTCCTCAGATCGCACGATCTGCACGCCGTCCTATATCAGGCGCTCTTGTCAAACCAATGAACATAAAACAGGAACAATTACAAATTCAAGAAGCAACAAACACATGGACTTATAGGAGCAAAAACTCCAAACATAGCTGCAGGGAGTGTTGTGAATGTTAGTTATGTCTTGGCTGCTGGGAGGCTCCCTCTGGTGGCCAGGAAGGGTTTGGACAGAGACCAGGTGTGTTGTGCAGTGGGTGTTTCCTTTCCTAACGCTCTGCTTATTTAAGTCCTGGTCTGATTGCAGGCTGTTGCCGGATGTCAGTTGTTCTTTGTATCTCTAGCCTGCTTAATCCTGCTCTACATCACATCCACTCCAGATAAGTTCTTGCTCTTTATTTATTGCCTGGTTCTTTTGCTTATCTGGGTTTGTCATTTGTTGTGGTTGGTTTCAGTTTATTTCCTTCCAGGGATTTTCCCCCTCAGTGGATTGTTGAGGAACTCCCTGCAGTTCTATGTGGAGTATAGCTCCTTTGGGTCCATGTGTTTATGGCTTGTTGAATTTGTTATAATTCTTGTTTTCTGTTCATTGGTATGACAAGGGCACCTGGTATAGGACGGAGTTCAGATCGAGCGATCTGAGGGCCTTTTTGTACTATCAGGAAGTTGGTATTTTGCAGGGTTTTTCTCTGGCTACCATCAGTCCCTTTCCTGTCCTTTCCTATTTTAGTCAGCGGGGGCCTCACCTTTTGCTAATCCTGTCATCTACCTGTGTATTGTGTTTTTCCTATATCACCGCAGTCTTTGAATGTGGGGGGCTTGCTATTCTTGTCTATTTTCTGAGGCAGAGAGTTATTCATCTTTCCTACCTTTAGGATAGTTAGTTCTCCGGCTGGGTTCACGGTGCACAGGATGTTAGTTCACCCCTCAGCTACTTCTAGTTGTGTTGGTTAGTAAGGGGATGGCGGCCAGATTAGTTGCCAATGCTCTTGTCACCTTTTTGCCAATGATTTGTGGTGATCTTCCATGGTTCCGGATCATAACAAGGGAGCTTCCCAGCTAAGCAACAGAGAGGGAAGATTCCTGCTTGAAAATAAACTGACAATAACCACAATAATTGACAACCCAGAAAAGAACAAAACAACTTAAGAAAGAAACAAGCACTTATCTGGGGTAGATGTGGTCTGGAGCAAGATGAAAAGGCTGGTGAAGTAAAGAACAAATGATAACCGACCCAGACAGCCATGAAGCAAAAGCTTAAATAGGCAGAGAGTTAGCAATTGAAACGCCCATTGCTCCAGCACACTTGGTCTCTGTCCAAACCATTCCTGGCCACAAGAGGGAGCCTCACAGAAGCAAAAGTATAACTGATATTCACAACACAAATCCTAGGAGTATAGTGAACAGATAAAGCCAGATTGGCTAATTCTTTAGATTTGGATGTAGATAATAACAGAAGTAACAATAATAGGGCTGTCGAAATTAACAAAATGATGGTCGCGGGGTAAATAAAGTGCAAGGGCTGGCTGTAAATAAATATACAGTTAGGTCCAGAAATATTTGGACAGTGACACAAGTTTTGTTATTTTAGCTGTTTACAAAAACATGTTCAGAAATACAATTTTATATATATATAATATGGGCTGAAAGTGCACACTCCCAGCTGCAATATGAGAGTTTTCACATCCAAATCGGAGAAAGGGTTTAGGAATCATAGCTCTGTAATGCATAGCCTCCTCTTTTTAAAGGGACCAAAAGTAATTGGACAAGGGACTCTAAGGGCTGCAATTAACTCTGAAGGCGTCTCCCTCGTTAACCTGTAATCAATGAAGTAGTTAAAAGGTCTGGGGCTGATTACAGGTGTGTTGTTTTGCATTTGGAAGCTGTTGCTGTGACCAGACAACATGCGGTCTAAGGAACTCTAAATTGAGGTGAAGCAGAACATCCTGAGGCTGAAAAAAAAGAAAAAATCCATCAGAGAGATAGCAGACATGCTTGGAGTAGCAAAATCAACAGTCGGGTACATTCTGAGAAAAAAGGAATTGACTGGTGAGCTTGGGAACTCAAAAAGGCCTGGGCGGGACTTCCGGCTCCTGCGCTGATCATGTAGGACACAGGACGCCTGAGCTCTGTCATTCCCTGCAGCTCTGACATATATACCGGACATCCCACCAGCCTCCCCCGCTCCATTCCACCGGTGAGTGAAGTTGCTGAATGCAGGGATGTTCATGGGGAGCCGTGGAGATAATCACTTGAAACAGCGCGGTGAACTTCGCTCTCCCCCTCCCTCTCAAGATCTGGCAGCATGATAAAGATGGCGCCGGAGCCTGCCCTGCACTAACATCAGATCTGTACACAGAGAGCAGGACGCAGCTTACCTTGCACTCACTCCCCCAGCACTAAACAGTTAACCGGCAGCAGAATAATAAATCTCCTGGAGTCCTGATAAGATATCAGCAGCAAACAACGCTACTGACAAGTTCCGCAAAGAGCAGAGTTAAAACGCCGGGAATCCCTGGGCCCTTCCCCCATCTTGTCCAGACCTGTGCTTAACAAGCAGGTGCTGAATCTCTAGGCATACAGAATCAGTGCAAAGCTCTGGAGAAAGTGAAAGAAGCTGAAGGAGGGAAGTTTAAACATACATCCCTGCAAAGTTTCAGGACAGTGAGAATTCATATAACTCTGGCAGGGGGGAGAAAGGGGTGAAAGTAAGAATAAACAAAAGGGGGAGCAGAATCAAGATTTGTCTGACAACCCACACAAAATCAGTGTCAAAACTTGCGTCCCTTCATTCACTATTTGATGGAAAGATACCTGCTGCGTAGCAGCTCCAAAACACAAAATCCTCATACATCCAGCGTACAGTGTGAAAAAAAGATTGTGACTGCCCATACAGAATTAAGTGTCCCTCGGTCACCTGAGAATACTCATCAGATGGAGATGGAGGATTCCACGGGGACCCCGGATGTATTCAAAACAGTGGAGGGTATGGATTATAAGCGTCTGGCTGATGAAGTCGCGAATCGTTTGCTACCTGACATCTCCGCTACAATTAAAGCATCAATAGCAAAAGCTCTCAGTGCCATACAGAACCAACTTGATGAGACGGTGGAACAGGTTGCGGCTATGGAAACCAAAATGTCGACGTTAGAGGAGGACTTCAGCTCTGACCACACTACAGTCATGCGTCTGGCCAAGGAGAATCTGATCCTGAGGGACCGTGTGGACGATCTGGAGAACCGCTCCAGAAGAAGCAATTTGCGCATTGTCGGCCTGCCTGAAACATACCCGGTTGGTGAGCTACGTACATTGTGTGAATCCACTATTCCTACAACCCTGGGAGTAGCAGGAAGGAGAAAAGTGGAAAGGGTGCACCGCATTGGTCCGCCAAGGAGAGGTGATGAGAGTGAAAATAACAGACGCCCAAGACAAGTCATAATGAAATACTTGGACTTCTCCGATAAACAGGAAATATTACAGGCATACAAGAAATTGAAACATCCCTTGGAGGTGAAAGGCTCGCGCATCTTGCTCTTCGAGGATTTTTCTGCGGAGGTCACACGGCAGCGGAGGGCATTCTCATACATATGCTCTGCCTTATTTAAGAGAAATATACGCTTCCAGTTAAAGTACCCGGCAACGTTGATTATCAGACATCAGGATGGATCCTACAATTCTTTCTCAAGTCCAAAGGAGGCAGAGGCCTTTATTGAGCGGATCAACAGTCCTCGTGACTTCAGGAATTCTCCAGGACAAGGGCGCAACGACTCACCGAACCAGAGAGTGACCAAAGGGAGCTCTGTGAAGCTCGCTACAGCTTCCCCGAAGGACCGGAGACAACAAAACAAGGAACTTAAGGGAACCTGAGACAAATAGACAAATGTCGGATGTATGAAGTTCAAGCACCTGTTTTTGATTTAGGCTGGAGAAGCCGCAGTGGAAAAAGTTCAAGAAATCTGAGGCGGAGGAAAGGAAAGAGAACTTTTTTTTTTTTTTTTTTTTTTTTTTCCTTCTCTCTTTCTTTGTAGGTGGGACACTCCTTTATATTGGTTAAATGCTATACAAGTATAAGGTTGACTGAGCTTGGAAGATGATCAGAAAAAAGTGAAGTCTGAGTATTATGGTATAGTTGGGGGGGGGAGGGGAGGGAGATGTTTGAAATGTTTGGGGATTTTGGATTCAAGTGAAGTAGCAAAGATTTTACACAGAGTTATTATTATTACTACTACTCTCGTTATTGCAAGTGAGCACTATGTTCAATTGTCTAATTGGTTGAATTTTTTTTTTGGCAAAGGAGGGCAGCAAAAACATGGTAAACGAAAGGCAGGATTTCCATTTATTACATGCACTTTATGAGAATAGTCACCTGGAATGTTAAGGGGTTACGTTCCCCCCAAAAAAGAATTAAGATATTACGCCACCTTAATCGCCTCAAACCGGACATTGCGCTCCTTCAGGAAACTCATCTGGAAGGTTCAGACATGCAGAGGATGGGGAAATTGTGGGTTGGAGGAGTCTATGGGTCATCTTCAGTTAAAAGGAAAGCAGGGGTTATTACATTAGTAAGTAGGAGATTACAACATCAAGTCCTGGAAACATATGCGGACACGGAAGGTAGGGTTCAGATGGTCTCAGTGGAGATACCTGGAGGAATTTATAAAATCTTTAATATTTATGCCCCGAACGAAAACAACAAATCATTCTTTCAACGACTTGAGGCCAAAATTTTAGAACATGCCCATTTTAATCTAATAATTGGGGGGGATTTCAACTCGGTGGTATCTGTGCTAGAGGACAGGAAAAATACTAAAGGCCCCCCAAATGTACCGCGCGGCCATGATAAAGTTATGCGCCCTCTGTTAAATGCCACGGCCTTATGGGATGCGTGGAGACTACTGCACCCTCAGGATAGGGAATTTACGCACTATTCACATGCTAATAGCTCCTGGTCTCGCATTGACTACTTTCTTATTTCAGGGAACCTGGTACGTGCGCTCCACTCAGCTACTATCCAGGATTTGGTGATTTCTGACCATGCCCCGGTGGTGCTAGACCTAGCAAACATTTATCCCAGAGGAACGGACTATCTGTGGCGATATCCTTCCTTCCTTAAAGATAACGTAGATTTTTCCTTGAAATTAAAGGGATGGTGGACGGAATTTATGGTACATAATGATCAACATAAAGACACACCTATGTTATTATGGGATACGGCGAAGGCAGTATTACGGGGCAGAACGATAGCACATGTTTCCTATTTGAAGAAAAAGGCTCATCTTAAATTTACTGAAACCTCCCATAAATTGAGGGAAGCATATACTTCTTTTCAAAAGCATCCTGATAGGGACCATAGAGATAGATGGGTAATAGCCCAAAGAGCTTTTAATGAGTGGGCGGAAAAACGGGAACAAATGGCTAGGTCAATGCAAGAAGCTACATTACATCGCCTTGGAAATAAAGCAGGGAAAATACTGGCCAACTTAGCGAAAAATAGGACTATAACTCAGGGACCCATGCAAATAAAAAATCAAAAGGGGGAGATACACAAAAACCCTAAGACAATAACTGAGACTTTAGGCACGTATTATAGAAACCTTTATTCGTCGGAAAAGGGAGACAAATTTCCTGATAATAATCTTTTATCTAAAGTGACACTACCTCGACTCACAGAAGAGCATCGCACTTTTCTGAATGCTAAAATTACGGGGGAAGAAGTATTGGGGACAATCAACTCCATGCATAATTATAAAGCCCCTGGCCCTGACGGATTTACGGGAGAATTCTATAAAACAGTAAAGGAAGAGATCTTACCTACATTACTAGAACTGTATAATAGCATACTAGACGGTAATGCGTCTTTCCAAAATAATAACCGGGCATATATAAAATTGATCCCTAAACAGGGGAAGGACCCGAAGGATCCGGGTTCGTATAGGCCCATATCACTTATCAACCTAGATATGAAGATAATGTCAAAGATTATGGCGAATCGTCTAGCTATAATTCTTCCCCAATTGATTTCCCCAGCACAGGCCGGTTTCATTCAGAAAAGATCAGGGACACTAAATATTAGAAAAGTTCTTCTTGTCCTGGATAGGGTTAACCTTCGGCCTCTGAAAGGAGAATCTCCCGCTTTGCTTACAATAGATGCCGAGAAAGCCTTTGACAATATTGAGTGGTCATGGCTTTATAGAGTTCTAGATGAAATGCGTTTTTCGGGGTCATTTTATACCTACATTAGAGAAATTTACACAAATCCGAAGGCTCAAGTTTACATTCCAGGATATCTGTCAGCCCCTTTTCCGTTACTGAAAGGAACCAGACAGGGTTGCCCCCTTTCCCCATTACTTTTTAATCTGGCTCTGGAACCATTGGTACGATTGTTATCTACACATAGCACCTTCCAGGGTATTTCTGTAAATAATAGACAAATTCAGTCAGCTTTTTTTTGCAGATGACATTTTGCTTTTCCTTTCGAATCCAGCTCAGCAGGTCCCCGAGATTTTACAAATTTTGCGAGAGTTTGGAGCGTATTCAGGCTTCAAGATTAATGCGTCAAAGTGCGAGCTCCTATACCTGGGAGGGACAAATGTTCAAACACGGGAGCAGAACCCTTTTGAAGGAATTACAGTGGCTAAGTCATATATCACATACCTGGGAGTTAAAATAGGTAAGGTTCCGGCAACCCTTTATAGTCTAAACTATCCACCCCTTCTGAGCCAAATAGAGCGAGATCTTAAAAGATGGCACGACCTTCCATTGAACATAATTGGTAGAGTCCACCTAATTAAGATGATGTCGATATCAAAATTAATGTATCATCTTCAAACACTTCCCCTGCTTCTCAAGCATAAAGATATTGTCCAGCTAAATAGAGCTTTTTCACACTTCATTTGGAGGGGGAAACGCCCTCGTATAGGGCTTAAGAAGTTGATGGCATCTAAGGTTCATGGAGGTCTGAGTTTGCCGAACATTCGGGGTTACAATATAGCCTGTTTGACTAGATATATACTGGATTGGATTAAAGGCTCTAGGCATTATTCAGCGTTGGAGCTTGAGAGAGACTATGCACAACCTTGGGATCTGGTGGCATTGCTTCATACTAGGCAGGCTAATCTCCCAGTGAAAATCAAGCACTCTTCCTTATTTAAAGACACGATTGCAGCGTGGAAGGCGTTGAGGAAAAACTACAAACTTCCCCATAAAATATCCAAATACTTGCCTATATGGGGGAATCCAGAGTTTGTGCAGGGGACAAGCAATAAGCTGTTTGAAGAGTGGAAGGTGAGGGGTATAAGGACTGTTGCTCATCTCTTGCACACCTCAGAACCTAGATGGTTGAGTAGAGATGAAATTATAGCGCAGTATGGCCTGGGGCCTAACCAAGTAATCCAATATGACCAAGTGAGATATAGTATTATGACTCAGTTGCATGATGTGACCCAGGAGGTAGTATTTAACTCTTTTGATTGTCTGGTAAAGAACTCAATAACTTCATCATCTATCTCTTTTCTTTATGGAGCCATGCGTGATCTATTAATAGGACAGCACCCGGAAGGTTTATTTAAATCTTGGGAGAAACAATTTGAGGACCCGTCTATGGGGGTAAAAATTAGGGGAGGGTGGAATGCTCTTCGTAAATCAATTTTAAATGAGAATTGGCGAGAAACCCAATTTAGAATTATGCACAAGGCAATTTATGGTTTTAATCTCCCTCCATCAGCAACAAAGCCAGACAGGATTACGTATTGCCCTAAGTGTAAGAGTAGTGGAACTGATCTCCTTCACGGGTTGTGGTCCTGCCCCCATTTGAGTCCATTATGGTCACAGATCAAAAGTTGTATACAAAAGGTGTGGGGTCTTGAAGTTCGGCTCTCACCTGGGTTCGCTATTTTTCACCATTGGGAGGAGGGGAACGATACCAAAGGGAAGATGACTAACCCACCCAGACTTATACATGTGATACTTCTGGCAGCCAAGAGAGCGATACTAAAAAATTGGTTGGAGTCTAGGGTCCCCGCGATTGAAGAGATCTTGGGTCAGCTCATGCATCTTCTTGAAATAGAAGGATTGGATGCAGAAAGGAGGGCGGATAGAATACGACAGCACTTTAACAAATGGAAGAAATTCATACTGGCCTATTGTACTCGGGAGGAGATAGTCAGGATTATGTCACCTTTCAAAGACACAGTCTGGTATCATACTGAAAAATTGAAGGATACATTGGATGGCTTGGAGGTGGGGGAGGAAAGGCCGAAAGCTGACTAAAAGGAGAGGGGGAAATAACCGATTTGAGTGGGACTTCTTTATTATATGTCATTACCATGTTCACAAGGGTTCAATGGGGGGAATGATAAGAATGATGGGGTAAGGGGTCGCTGCTTTCCTTTGCTTTATCTTGCCATGTTACGGTTATTGATTTTAAAAATTGGTATGGAATTTGGGATGATCAAATATGACAATGTAATGTTGAATTTACAATGCTGAATTCGCTTATGCCAGTGTTATGTTATTGAAAAATTTGAATAAAAATATAGTTAAAAAAAAAAAAAAGGCCTGGGCGTCCACGGATGACAACAGTGGTGGATGATCGCCGCATACTTTCTTTGGTGAAGAAGAATCCGTTCACAACATCAACTGAAGTCCAGAACACTCTCAGTGAAGTAGGTGTATCTGTCTCTAAGTCGACAGTAAGGAGAAGACTCCATGAAAGTAAATACAAAGGGTTCACATATAGATGCAAACCATTCATCAATTCCAAAAATAGACAGGCCAAAGTTAAATTTGCTGAAAAACACCTCATGAAGCCAGCTCAGTTCTGGAAAAGTATTCTATGGACAGATGAGACCAAGATCAACCTGTACCAGAATGATGGGAAGAAAAAAGTTTGGAGAAGAAAGGGAACGGCACATGATCCAAGGCACACCACATCCTCTGTAAAACATGGTGGAGGCAACGTGATGGCATGGGCATACATGGCTTTCAATGGCACTGGGTCACTTGTGTTTATTGATGACATAACAGCAGACAAGAGTAGCCGGATGAATTCTGAAGTGTACCGGGATATACTTTCAGCCCAGATTCAGCCAAATGCCGCAAAGTTGATCGGACGACGCTTCATAGTACAGATGGACAATGACCCCAAGCATACAGCCAAAGCTACCCAGGAGTTCATGAGTGCAAAAAAGTGGAACATTCTGCAATGGCCAAGTCAATCACCAGATCTTAACCCAATTGAGCATGCATTTCACTTGCTCAAATCCAGACTTAAGACGGAAAGACCCACAAACAAGCAAGACCTGAAGGCTGCGGCTGTAAAAGGCCTGGCAAAGCATTAAGAAGGAGGAAACCCAGCGTTTGGTGATGTCCATAGGTTCCAGACTTAAGGCAGTGATTGCCTCCAAAGGATTCGCAACAAAATATTGAAAATAAAAATATTTTGTTTGGGTTTGGTTTATTTGTCCAATTACTTTTGACCTCCTAAAATGTGGAGTGTTTGTAAAGAAATGTGTACAATTCCTACAATTTCTATCAGATATTTTTGTTCAAACCTTCAAATTAAACGTTACAATCTGCACTTGAATTCTGTTGTAGAGGTTTCATTTCAAATCCAATGTGGTGGCATGCAGAGCCCAACTGGCGAAAATTGTGTCACTGTCCAAATATTTCTGGACCTAACTGTATATATATATATATATATTGTGAGACAGGGGATATAGCTCAGCTGGGATCTTTGCTTTGGTCCAAGCAAGTGGCTATGGATTCACAGATGACAGCGGCAGACGGGCAGGTTCCACACAGATACGGCCACTGCCATTTTTTTTATTGTGTACACTTATCTCTCAGTGTTACACATGCAAAAACAGGAAAATAAATGTCTAAGGCCATATGGCCACTAACTAACAGAATGCTAACTACAAAATAAACCTATGTAAGAAACAAAATAGTATTCTCTTACTGTGTCAGTTCCTCAGCACAGCAAGTGGAGGTATGGAGTCTCAGCACCAGCAGCTATGAGCCTGTACTACTCTCCTCAGCAGTCTCCTTGTTCTGAATGCCTCCTGATTATTTCAGCTGATCCAGTGAGGAATCAAAACCTGGATTGAATGTGGAGAAGGGAGCAACCAGTCCCACTGCCATTCCTACTGATTGCTCCAGGAAAAACCGAGCCCAAAACTACACTGAAATAAACAGGCTTCAGTGACTAACTTATTGCTGAGCCAGATCTGACTTTCCCAGCTTTTCCCAGCCCATTTGCATGGGCTGACTGCTCCACATTCAGTACATGGAGACATATGAAATGAACCGAGGGGAAACATACCTGTTCTCTAGTACTTCTCCCCTCGACATCTCACATTCACCCCCCCTCTGTTCGAGCCCGTGGGGTCGGACACAATGACTTACCAAGCAGTGCGTTCTAGACAACGCGTCTGCGTTCCCATGCACCTTGCCTGCTCTGTGCTCCACTGAAAATTTAAAATTTGTAACGCCAAGAACCAGCGTGTCACCCGCGCATTGCCCTCTTTTGCCTGGGACATTCATGTCAGGGGTGAATAGTCCGTCACTAGTAGAGATGAGCGAACCGGTCGCGGTTCGGCTCGACTTCGGTTCGCCGAACGGGCGTCTCGTTCGAGTTCGGTTCGGCGAACGTTCGACGAACCAAACTCGAACCGCATAGGAAACAATGGCAGGCAATCACAAACACATAAAAACACCTAGAAAACACCCTCAAAGGTGTCCAAAAGGTGACAAACAACTCGCAACACAACACAAACACATGGGAAAGTGACAAGGACATAGACTCATGCGAAAACAAAAGAGCAGGACAAGGAAAAAGAGGAGGAGACACAGATATAGGCATGGCATGCCCTTCTAAAATCATGTAAAACACCGCAAGGTGACTCCAAGCGGAGTCTCCCTTTTTTCCAAAAATTGGGCCCCACACACACCCACCCCTTAAGTGGCAGCACTTGTGGCCCAGTTGTACACTTCACAGCTAGATTTGCATCAAGCACATTCAAAAATACGCCATACTTAACCGTCCCCAGGATGACACCGGGGTAGGTAGCAAAGTCTTTCCTGATCCCAGCACTGTGCATCTTGGATCATTTTTAAAAACAATGTAAGCAAGGGCTACTCCAAGCGGAGTCTCCCTTTTTTCCAAAAATTGGGCCCCACACACACCCACCCCTTCAGTGGCAGCACTTGTGCCCCAGTTGTACACTTCACAGCTAGATTTGCATCAAGCACATTCAAAAATACGCCATACTTAACCGTCCCCAGGATGACACTGGGGTAGGTAGCAAAGTCTTTCCTGATCCCAGCACTGTGCATCTTGGATCATTTTTAAAAACAATGTAAGCAAGGGCTACTCCAAGCGGAGTCTCCCTTTTTTCCAAAAATTGGGCCCCACACACACCCACCCCTTCAGTGGCAGCACTTGTGCCCCAGTTGTACACTTCACAGCTAGATTTGCATCAAGCACATTCAAAAATACGCCATACTTAACCGTCCCCAGGATGACACTGGGGTAGGTAGCAAAGTCTTTCCTGATCCCAGCGCTGTGCATCTTGGATCATTTTTAAAAACAATGTAAGCAAGGGTTACTCCAAGCGGAGTCTCCCTTTTTTCCAAAAATTGGGCCCCACACACACCCACCCCTTCAGTGTCAGCACTTGTGCCCCAGTTGTACACGTCACAGCTAGATTTGCATCAAGCACATTCAAAAATACGCCATACTTAACCGTCCCCAGGATGACACTGGGGTAGGTAGCAAAGTCTTTCCTGATCCCAGCGCTGTGCATCTTGGATCATTTTTAAAAACACAGCAAGGGTTACTCCGAGAAGAGTCTCCCTTTTTTCCAAAAATTGGGCCACACAGACACCCCATCAGTGGCAGCACTTGTGTCCTAGTTGTACACTTCACAGCTAGATTTGCATCAAGCACATTCAAAATACTCAAGCATTTACTCTCCCCAGGATGACACAGGGGTAGTAAATTCCTTGTGGATCCATGACTTGTTCATTTTGATGAACGTTAGTCTGTCCACATTGTCACTGGACAGACGCGTGCGCTTATCTGTCAGCACACACCCAGCAGCACTGAAGACACGTTCAGAGACAACGCTGGCAGCTGGACACGACAAAATCTCCAAGGCGTAAGTGGAGAGCTCTGGCCATTTTTCAAGATTTGAAGCCCAAAATGAGCAAGGCTCCATTTGCAAAGTAATGGCATCGATGTTCATTTGGAAATACTCCTGTATCATCCTCTCCAGCTGTTGACTATGTGTCAGACCTGTTGTCTCTGGTGGCCTTGCAAAGGAGGGTCTAAAAAAATTATGAAAAGATTCAATAAAATTGCTGTTACCAGCACCAGATACGGTGCTACTGGTACGGGTAGACTGTTGAAGATGACGAGACCGTCCCATGTTTGTCAAGTTACAACTGGGAGATTCACTCCCTGCACCTGCACGGTTGTTTGGTGGAAAAGCCGAACTAAGATCGAGTAACAGCTTCTGCTGATACTCCTGCATACGTGCGTCCCTTTCTATGGCTGGAATTATGTCACAAAATTTGGACTTGTAGCGGGGATCTAATAGTAAGGCAAGCCAGTAGTCATCATCACTTCTAATTTTGACAATACGAGGGTCATGTTGGAGGTAGTGCAGCAAGAAGGCACTCATGTGTCTTGCGCAGCCATGCGGACCAAGTCCACGCTGTGTTTGTGGCATAGAGGTGCTAACCGTTCTTTCTTCCTCTGACATCTCCCCTCAACCTCTTTCAACTGAAATTTGACCAAGGTCTCCCTCATCCGCTGAGTCGTCCATGGACAGGTCGTCCTCCATTTCTTCATGTTCTCCTGCACCTTCCTCAACATTTCGCCTGCTACCATGCGCCCTTGTTGATCCCTGTCCCCCATGGTCCCATGCCTGCCGCGTTGGTGATGATGAACGTCTGGACCTTGGTGATGTTGTTGTGTCTTGCGCATATGAATCCTCCTGTAGTTCCTCCCCTTCCTGTTGTCCCACTCCCTGACTCCGAATAGTGTTTACCGTGTGCTCCAGCATGTAAATGACTGGAATTGTCATGCTGATAATGGCATTGTCAACGCTAAACATATTCGTCGCCATGTCGAAACTGTGCAGAAGGGTGCATAGGTCCTTGATCTGAGACCACTCCATCAGGGTGATCTGCCCCACCTCTGCATCTCGTTAGCCCAGGCTATAAGTCATGACGTATTGCACCAGGGCTCGGCGGTGCTGCCACAGTCGCTGTAACATGTGGAGAGTCAAATTCCAGCGTGTCGCCACATCGCATTTCAGGCGATGAACCGGCAGGCCGAAAGACTTCTGGAGAAATGCAAGTCGCTCAGCAGCGATGGTTGAACGGCGGAAGTGAGCAGACAGTTTTCGTGCCCTGTTCAGAAGGCCATCTAGGCGGGGATAGTGTGTTAAAAATTGCTGGACAAGGTTCAACACATGAGCCATACAAGGCACGTGTGTAACCTTGCCCAGGCGAAGGGCCGCACCCAGGTTTGCAGCATTGTCGCACACGGCCTTACCAGGCTGCAGGTTGAGTGGAGACAACCATTTATTAAACTCAGTCTCCAGAGCTGCCCACAACTCATCCGCTTTGTGACTCCTATTTTCAAGACATGTCAAGCTAAAGACCGCCTGATGCCGTTGCGCTCTGCTGCCAGCATAGTAATGAGGGGTGCGTGATTCCTTCTGCGCAGTGAGAACGCTGGTGGCCTGACTAGGCAGGCTTGGGGCGGAGGTGGAGGACCCAGATGAGGTGGAGGAGGCAGAAGCAGTGGCGGAACTTAGACAGACAGAGGATTGACACACAAGTCGTGGGGACGGCAAGACTTGTGCAGCAGACCCTTCACCATCTATCACCATAGTTACCCAGTGCCCAGTCAGCGACATGCAACGTCCCTGTCCATGCTTACTGGTCCAAGTATCGGTGGTGAAATGCACCCATTCACACACAGAGTTTCTCAAGGAAGCGGTGATGTTGTGTGCGACATGCTGGTGTAGCGCAGGCACACCTTTCTTAGAGAAGTAGTGGCGACTGGGCATCTGGTACTGGGGCACAGCGACAGACATAAGGTCTCTAAAATCCTGTGTGTCCACCAGGCGGAAAGGCAGCATTTCGGTAGCCAAGAGCTTACAGAGGGATAAAGTCAACCTTTTAGCTTTGTCATGGGTCGCAGGAAATGGCCTTTTATTTGTCCACATCTGAGGGACAGAGATCTGGCTGCTGTGTGTAGACGGTGTTGAGTAGGGTATCCCTGGAAAAATGCAGGTTTGTGAGGAAAGTGCAGGCGTAGACATGATGTTGCCTTCATCCAACGTTGGTGCTATCGATGTCTGAGAGAGCTGTACAAACGCACTTGATTCCCCTTCCAAACCCACTGACGACCTACCAAGCAAACTGCCTGTTGCGGTTACAGTGGTGGAAGTTGTGCGTGGAAAACCAGATGTGACAGCTGTCCCCACAGTCCTAGAAGATGAAGAGCGCGCGGATGCACTGGAAGGGGCAGGCGGTGGATGGTTCGCTCTGCTAGGCCGCATTGCAGCACGGTGAGCTTCCCACTGGGACATATGATATTTATTCATGTGACGATTCATGGAAGAAGTTGTCAAACTGCTGAGGTTTTGCCCTCTACTAACAGAATCACGACAAATTTTACAGATCACATAATTTGGGCGATCTTTTGCTATGTCAAAAAAGGACCAGGCTAGGCAAGGCTTAGAGGGCATGCGACCTGCTGAGCCACCCTGACTAGTGCTCAGAGGCACAGTGGTGGCTGAGGATGCAGTTGTAGACGTGCTACCAGTACTCCGACTCTGTCCAGGAAGGCGCAAGGTAACTTCGTTGTCAGTTGCATCCTCCTCCACCGTCTCTGTTGACCTCCTCGAGGGCCTAACTGTGGGTTGACAGTAGGTGGGATCTAGAACTTCCTCATCAATTGTTGTGTTTGCACTCCCCTCACCCTCAGACCGAGCCTCTTCTTGCCCTGACCGAATATTTAAGTTGTCATCCCAATCTGGTATCTGCGTCTCATCGTCATCAGTATGTTCCTCATTGTCTATTACCACAGGTGTTTCAGTTTGTGAATAAGGGTCAACATTATGCTCAAAAACTTGGTCATCACGGCCTGAATCTGAGTCACAAAGGTTCTGCGCATCACTGCAGATCATTTCCTGGTCTGTACTCACTGTAGTTTGGGAGCAGATCTCTGATTCCCAGGCTATAGTGTGACTGAACAGCTCTGCAGACTCAGCCATCTCAGTTCCACCATACTGTGCAGGGCGGATGGAGACTTCAGAGCTGGGACATCTTACTTTTGCTGGAAGATGGTCTATCTTCAGCAGATGTTAATGGAGCTTTGCCACCTTCCTTATGGACAAACCCTTTTTTTCCTTTTCCAACACGCCTCTTCCCCTTTCCACCAGAATCTGTCATTTTGCCACTTATTTTGATTGTGACAAGATTGTGCACTTAAAATGTGGTAGTAAAAATTGAGAGGTGGTGTAGATTGCAGCTGTGGTCTAGCTTTATTAACAGCAGAATAAACAACAATAACTATCCCTGACAATGCAACTACGGCCCTTAAACTGGCAACATAGTTTGCTAGTATAATGACTTAGTAACAATGAGTTTGAGTGTGCAATGCAGAGGTGGTGCACATAGGTTTGCACCAGTGGGACACTAATGGAAGTCCAACAGCCACTTTTAGGATGCCACTAAGTTTCCTCAGTGTTTGGTATTATAATGGCTTTGTAACAAGGAGCTTGAGTGTGCAATGCAGAGGTGCTGCAAATATCTTTGCACTAGTGGGACACTCATGGAAGTCCAACAGCCACTTTTAGGATGCCACTAAGTTTACTCAGTGTTTGCTAGTATAATGGCTTAGTAACAATGAGTTTGAGTGTGCAATGCAGAGGTGCTGCACATAGATTTGCACCAGTGGGACACTAATGAAGTCCAACAGCCACTTTTAGGATGCCACTAAGTTTACTCAGTGTTTGCTAGTATAATGGCTTTGTAACAATGAGCTTGAGTGTGCAATGCAGAGGTGCTTCAAATATCTTTGCACCAGTGGGACACTAATGGAAGTGCAACAGCCACTTTTAGGATGCCACTAAGTTTACTCAGTGTTTGCTAGTATAATGGCTTAGTAACAATGAGCTTGAGTGTGCAAAGGGCAGGAGGGTACAGTGGCAGGGTTGTGGGTCTGGGTAGAGGAAAGGAAGCCTCCCTTTCTATCCCTCCTAATGGGGAAATGCAGCGAGGAAATCCCTGACCTTAGCTACACAGACGCTGTCATCTTGTGTAGCTGTTAAAATCTGTTTTCACGTAACCTGACTGTCACCTATGGCTCTGACCCTGCCGGTATTAGCCCTTAAAAGGACTAATAGAAATTTCTATCCCTATTCTGTATAGCGCTGTGTATAGAGCGTACACAGCAGTATCGAAGACAGGAGCTACGCCAGCGGTGACTGACACCAAGACGCAGAAGGCAGATAATGGCGTGCTGGAGGAAAATGTCCGTTTTTATAATGCATGGACATGTGACATGGACATCCTATCACACATGCCGTTGCTTCTCTGGCTAAAAGTCCACTTAGCTGTGTGTGTCTGGGATTGGCTGACATTCTGGCCCGCCCCACTACACGCGCGCGCTTAGGGAAGGAAGACAAGGAAAAAAAAACCATTATCCAAACAGCAGTGATCTGAATGCGCTGTTCCCGCACACTATACGCTGAAATTTCATAATAGTGTGAGTCACAAAGTGACTTACACTATTACAGCGGAAAGCCAGCTAGTAATTAGCTTGTCTTTTTGCTGCTAAAACCGTTCTCGAACGTATCTAGAACTATCGAGCTTTAGCAAAAAGCTCGAGTTCTAGTTCGATCTAGAACAGCCCCCAAAATCACTCGAGCCGCGAACTGGAGAACCTCGAACCGCGAACCGCGCTCAACTCTAGTCACTAGGCTAAATCGGCGTCCTAGTAAATAATAGCGCAGGGTTTCCAGGGCCCACTTCACAGCTAAGGCTTGTCGCTCAACCACACTGTATTTTTTTTCTGCCTCCTTAAGTTTTCTGCTTAGTTGGCCCACCAGAGGCATGTGTTTGAACAATAAACTCCCGTTTAAAGTTTGGGGTAACCAACACTGGTTGGTCACATAAAGCCTTTTTCAACCCTTGAAAGACGTTCTCTGCTTCTGCGTTCCACTTTATTGAGACAGAGGTTGACCCCTTGGTAAGATCTGTGAGTGTGGCTGCGATAGTAGCAAAATTTTTGATGAACTGCTGGTAATAGCCAATGATGCTCAAAAAGGCTCTGACCTGTCTTTTGGTGACCGGTTGTGGCCAATTCTGAATGGCGTCCACTTTTTTAGCCTTAGGTTTTATAACTCCCCTACCAATGATGTATCCCAGATAGCGAGCTTCTTCCAACCTCAATGTACACTTCTTGGGATTGGCAGTCAACCTGGCAGCCCTTAGAGAGTCCAAGACAGCTTGTACCTTTTGGCAAATGAGTTTCCCAGTTATCACTAAAGATAATGATATCGTCCAAATATGCGGATGCATACTGGACAGGGGGCTTTAGGATGATATCCATTAGTCGTTGGAAGGTGGCTGGGGCTCCATGCAACCCAAATGGCATATCCCGGTACTGGAACAGTCCCTGTGGCGTAACAAAGGCAGTTTTCCCTTTGGCCGAGTTAGTGAGGGGAATCTGCCAATAACCTTTTGTTAAGTCAATAGTGGATATGTATCTGGCTGAACCTAGTCTCTCTATAAGTTCATCAACTCTTGGCATGGGGTAGGCATCGAATTTCGATACCTCATTTAACTTGCGAAAATCATTACAAAACCAGATAGACCCATCGGGCTTGGGCACCAGTACGATAGGACTAGCCCACTCACTCCGGGACTCCGCAATAACCCCGAGCGCCAGCATTTTCTTTACTTCCTGGGCAATGGAATTCGATATGGTTTTAACCGTACTCGTGTCTGAGGGTCGGTGACAATCTCATGTTTAATTAGGTGAGTACGGCCGGGTAGTTCTGTAAAAATATCTGCGTTTTATCTGTATGAACGCCTTGGTTTCTTGTATTTGGGTCTTGGATAGCGTGTCTGCAATAGCCACCTCTGGTGGTACTATCTGGGGGTCACTTACCTCAGATGTTGATGCCACTCGAGGCCCACTATCAAGGGTAGTCTCTGCTACCAGACTCTCTCTGTCCCACCAGGAACTTAAGCAAGTTTATGTGGTAGATTTGTTGGGGTTTTCTCTTGTCTGGTTGGTGTACCTTATAATTCACTTCACTTATTTTTTACAGCACCTCGTATGCCCCCTGCCATTTTGCAAGAAATTATTTTCTACAGTAGGTACCAACACTAACACCCTCTCCCCAGGTTGAAAAACTCGTGTTTTAGCCGCCCGGTTGTACACCCTGCTTTGGGCGCGTTGGGCGCGCTCCAAACATTCTTTGACTATTGGCATAACTGCCGCAATTCTGTCCTGCATGATTGTTATATGTTCAACTACACTGCGGTAAGGAGTCACCTCTTGCTCTCAAGTCTCCTTGGCAATATCCAACAGTCCTCTGGGACACCGCCCATAGACCAATTCAAAAGGTGAAAAGCCTGTGGAGGATTGGGGTACCTCTCGTATGGCGAACAAGAGATATAGCAGGAGAGCATCCCAATCCCTTACGTCCTTATCCACCACCCTTTTCAATATCCTCTTTAGGGTTTTATTAAAGCGCTCGACCAGACCGTCAGTTTGAGGGTGATACACTGAGGTACGCAGGTGGGAGATTTTTAGTAATTTACATAGTTCTTTGAGTATAGGAGACATAAAGGGGGTCCCCTGATCCATAAGTATCTCTTTTGGAATGCCTGTGCGAGAAAACATGTTAAAAGCTCCTTTGAAATTGCTTTTGCATTGGCATTCCGTAAGGGTACAGCCTCCGGATAACGGGTGGCGTAATCCAGTACCACCAAAATGTATTGATGACCCCTGGCAGATTTAACTATTGGACTGACTAAATCCATTGCTATCCTCTCAAAGAAAAAAAAAGGGGAACCAGCACAATCTGAAATTGGCATGCATCATATAAAAAGTGAAAATTCACAAATTTATTCCAACTGTACTATAATAAAAAAATGAGATTTTTAGCAAATAATTGATCAATTTTTTGAGCCACCCCTGCCAACGTCACGGCAAATCTCAATAGGGGGGTCCTACTCTACATTCTGTATTTCATGTGCCATGCGGCCTCCTAGATAAAGTTAAAAGCAGAACCATAATGGAGCACACATACCTGCAACCTGTATATAGCCGCTTCCATGTTGCAAAAAAGGCACTTGTGGATAGAGACCAGCCCAGGTCCCAGCATGTGGAGCAAGCTCTACACATACCAGGACTATATCACAACTGATCCTCCCAGTGCCAAACAGCAACCATTGATAAAGGCGGACCAGATCCAAGAATGGTGCTTAATTAGCATTGCCTGTGGAAAGGGGTGAGGTAACTGAGTCTGAACAGCTACCAACAGGAGGAATATATTGCAAACCAAAATCAGGCGTGCATGGTATGGTGTTGGTCAGACACCAGATTTGTAGCATAACTACGGTCAAAACAGAGAAAAAAAAGGGGAACCAGCACGATCTGAAATTGGCATGCATCATATAAAAAGTGAAAATTCACAAATTTATTCCAACTGTACTATAATAAAAAAATGAGATTTTTAGCAAATAATTGATCAATTTTTTGAGCCACCCCTGCCAACGTCACGGCAAATCTCAATAGGGGGGTCCTACTCTACATTCTGTATTTCATGTGCCATGCGGCCTCCTAGATAAAGTTAAAAGCAGAACCATAATGGAGCACACATACCTGCAACCTGTATATAGCCGCTTCCATGTTGCAAAAAAGGCACTTGTGGATAGAGACCAGCCCAGGTCCCAGCATGTGGAGCAAGCTCTACACATACCAGGACTATATCACAACTGATCCTCCCAGTGCCAAACAGCAACCATTGATAAAGGCGGACCAGATCCAAGAATGGTGCTTAATTAGCATTGCCTGTGGAAAGGGGTGAGGTAACTGAGTCTGAACAGCTACCAACAGGAGGAATATATTGCAAACCAAAATCAGGCGTGCATGGTATGGTGTTGGTCAGACACCAGATTTGTAGCATAACTACGGTCAAAACAGAGAAAAAAAAGGGGAACCAGCACGATCTGAAATTGGCATGCATCATATAAAAAGTGAAAATTCACAAATTTATTCCAACTGTACTATAATAAAAAAAATGAGATTTTTAGCAAATAATTGATCAATTTTTTGAGCCACCCCTGCCAACGTCACGGAAAATCTCAATAGGGGGGTCCTACTCTACATTCTGTATTTCATGTGCCATGCGGCCTCCTAGATAAAGTTAAAAGCAGAACCATAATGGAGCACACATACCTGCAACCTGTATATAGCCGCTTCCATGTTGCAAAAAAGGCACTTGTGGATAGAGACCAGCCCAGGTCCCAGCATGTGGAGCAAGCTCTACACATACCAGGACTATATCACAACTGATCCTCCCAGTGCCAAACAGCAACCATTGATAAAGGCGGACCAGATCCAAGAATGGTGCTTAATTAGCATTGCCTGTGGAAAGGGGTGAGGTAACTGAGTCTGAACAGCTACAAACAGGAGGAATATATTGCAAACCAAAATCAGGCGTGCATGGTATGGTGTTGGTCAGACACCAGATTTGTAGCATAACTACGGTCAAAACAGAGAAAAAAAAGAGAAAAAAAAGAGAAAAAAAAGGGGAACCAGCACGATCTGAAATTGGCATGCATCATATAAAAAGTGAAAATTCACAAATTTATTCCAACTGTACTATAATAAAAAAATGAGATTTTTAGCAAATAATTGATCAATTTTTTGAGCCACCCCTGCCAACGTCACGGCAAATCTCAATAGGGGGGTCCTACTCTACATTCTGTATTTCATGTGCCATGCGGCCTCCTAGATAAAGTTAAAAGCAGAACCATAATGGAGCACACATACCTGCAACCTGTATATAGCCGCTTCCATGTTGCAAAAAAGGCACTTGTGGATAGAGACCAGCCCAGGTCCCAGCATGTGGAGCAAGCTCTACACATACCAGGACTATATCACAACTGATCCTCCCAGTGCCAAACAGCAACCATTGATAAAGGCGGACCAGATCCAAGAATGGTGCTTAATTAGCATTGCCTGTGGAAAGGGGTGAGGTAACTGAGTCTGAACAGCTACCAACAGGAGGAATATATTGCAAACCAAAATCAGGCGTGCATGGTATGGTGTTGGTCAGACACCAGATTTGTAGCATAACTACGGTCAAAACAGAGAAAATTTTGCAACATAGAAGCGGTTATATACAGGTTACAGGTATGTGTGCTCTATTATGGTTCTGCTTTTAACTTTATCTAGGAGGCCGCATGGCACATGAAATACAGAATGTAGAGTAGGACCCCCCTATTGAGATTTGCCGTGACGTTGGCAGGGGTGGCTCAAAAAATTGATCAATTATTTGCTAAAAATCTCATTTTTTTATTGTAGTACAGTTGGAATAAATCTGTGAATTTTCACTTTTTATATGATGCATGCCAATTTCAGATCGTGCTGGCTCCCCTCTCTCTCTGTTTGGTCGTAGTTATGCTACAAATTCTGGTGGCCGGTCACCACCATGCCATGCACGCCTGATTTTGGTTTGCTATGTATTCCTCCTGTTGGTAGCTGTTCAGATTCAGTTACCTCACCCCTTTCCACAGGCAATGCTAATTAAGCACCATCTTGGATCTGGTCCGCCTTTATCAATGGTTGCTGTTTGGCACTGGGAGGATCAGTTCTGATATAGTCCTGGTATGGTGTAGAGCTTGCTCCACATGCTGGGACCTGGGCTGGTCTCTATCCACAAGTGCCTTTTTTGCAACATAGAAGCGGTTATATACAGGTTACAGGTATGTGTGCTCTATTATGGTTCTGCTTTTAACTTTATCTAGGAGGCCGCATGGCACATGAAATACAGAATGTAGAGTAGGACCCCCCTATTGAGATTTGCCGTGACGTTGGCAGGGGTGGCTCAAAAAATTGATCAATTATTTGCTAAAAATCTCATTTTTTTTATTGTAGTACAGTTGGAATAAATCTGTGAATTTTCACTTTTTATATGATGCATGCCAATTTCAGATCGTGCTGGCTCCCCTCTCTCTCTGTTTGGTCGTAGTTATGCTACAAATTCTGGTGGCCGGTCACCACCATGCCATGCACGCCTGATTTTGGTTTGCTATGTATTCCTCCTGTTGGTAGCTGTTCAGATTCAGTTACCTCACCCCTTTCCACAGGCAATGCTAATTAAGCACCATCTTGGATCTGGTCCGCCTTTATCAATGGTTGCTGTTTGGCACTGGGAGGATCAGTTCTGATATAGTCCTGGTATGGTGTAGAGCTTGCTCCACATGCTGGGACCTGGGCTGGTCTCTATCCACAAGTGCCTTTTTTGCAACATAGAAGCGGTTATATACAGGTTACAGGTATGTGTGCTCTATTATGGTTCTGCTTTTAACTTTATCTAGGAGGCCGCATGGCACATGAAATACAGAATGTAGAGTAGGACCCCCCTATTGAGATTTGCCGTGACGTTGGCAGGGGTGGCTCAAAAAATTGATCAATTATTTGCTAAAAATCTCATTTTTTTATTGTAGTACAGTTGGAATAAATCTGTGAATTTTCACTTTTTATATGATGCATGCCAATTTCAGATCGTGCTGGCTCCCCTCTATCCTCTCAAAGGGGACCTCTATTATTGGCAAGGGTACAAAGGGGCTTCTAAAATGTGTCATAGGTGCAGTCAACTGGCATGTAGGACAGGACTGACAGTACTGAGTTACATCTCCCACCTGACCCAGCCAAAAGAAACGTTGCAGAATACGGTATTTTGTCTTTTCTCCAGCCAGGTGGCCCCCCCAAGGATGTTTATGTGCCAGGTCTAAAACCACCTGACGAAAAGATTTTGGTACCACTAGCTGTTCCACCACCACTCCTCGCATCTTTTCAATGTGGTACAGCATGCCCTGTTGCACTGCCACATGTGGAAACTCATTTTGAGCCCCTGGGTTTCCCTGGGTTTCCCTCAGAGACCTTCACATTTTCCCATGCCCTTGTTAAAGTAGGATCTTGGTGTTGAGCGGTCCCGAAATTATCACGGGCCACCTCAAGACCTGGCATCTCTATACCATCCTCTAGCGTGTCCGCCTCGCCTGCAAACACAGCCAGAGGAGAGTGTACAGATTCTGGAGCTACCCCTGTGCTGGGTCCCCCATCATCTTGCTCCAGTGGCTCAGGGGCAAGCCCCAGGGTATCGTTCACCAGTTTTTCTTCAACCGGGGTGTTCACGCAATTTTTAATGTTGCACAAGTCCCAGAATAAGGGAAAGTCTCTCCCCAGGATTACACTATGCAACATAGTCTTTACGATCACCGCCTGATGTCTTTTGGCCCCCAAGAGTGTGGCAAGAGTTACCCAGGCTGTGGGGTAGTTTTTTAGCCTCGCCATGTATGGAACTAATGCCCACAGTTGAATCTGTTATTGCTCCAGGGTCCACCAAGCTAGCATGTACCAAGGTTACTTGACTGTCAGAGTCTAAGATGGCATTCACACTATAGCCGTTGACCTCAATGCAACACACATGTTTTTCATTTCCCGTGAGGATCTCCACAGCACAGACTAAACATATAATGACAGACACCTTGTAGTGTTACAGTCCATCGGCTCTGTAGTTAATGGGCAGTTAGCAGCTACGTGGCTGAGCCCACGACATCACCAACACTGAATAGGCCCTTGTTTCCCAGTTGGGGACCTCAGTCTGGGCCTGTTGAGTTGCTGAGAAATTACACCGCTAACATAGTCCTTTGTGGACCTGCTACCCCTAGTTGCAACATTCTCTTCTTTTGAAAAGGAGTAGTTTTAGCAGGACTTTCAGGCGATTTCCTAGAACCCCAGCAAAGCGAAAGCATCCCCTGGAGTAGGCTTTCAGAAGTGCTGTAACGCTCGACCATTTTCACCAACTGGTCAGCGCTAGTTGGGTCACCCTGTCCGACCCACCTTTGGATCTTAGCCGGTAAGGATCGCAGGTACTTGTCTAGGACAACACGTTCCACCATCTGTGTGGGCGCCAAAGTTTCTGGTTGCAGCCATTTATTCACCAGATGGATGAGGTCATGCATTTGTGAACGAGCTGGGTGATGTGCCACAAAAGTCCATAGATGTACCCTCTGTGCCCGTACATATGTGTTTACTCCCAGCCTTGCCAGGATTTCACCTTTTAGTTTAATATAGTCCATAGCATCAGCTCCACTTAGATCATAATATGCTTTTTGCGGATCTCCGATCAGGAATGGAGCGACCACTTCAGCCCATTTGTCCACCGGTAGGCGCTCACGTTCTGCAATACGTTCAAACACTGCCAGACATGCTTCCACATCATCATCAGTAGTCATTTTAAGTAAAGTCTTTTGTACGGCTTTCTGCGCACTGGCAGAGCCTTGTGCACAGTCCTCCGCGTCTCGCGGCTGCCGAACCAAGGACTTTTTTATTGCATTTAACTGCTCTTGTTGCATTTGGTGCTGCTACTCCAGCGCCTTCTGGAGGTAAGTATTGGTCTGTTGTTGGTTAATTTTGGCCTGCACCAACTGATTCAGCAGCTCCTCCATATTGCTGGTCTCTTGGCTCTTCAGCAGCACAGGAGCTTTCAGCCAGGACATTAACAAGAGCCAATGCCCATAGAATGGTTTATCTGTAGTTACAGTCCAATAGCCACTAATGCCCGCATTCTCCACCATTTGTGAGACAGGGGATATAGCTCAGCTGGGATCTTTGCTTTGGTCCAAGAAAGTGGCTATGGATTCATAGATGACAGCGGCAGACTGGCAGGTTCCATACAGATACGGCCACTGCAATGTTTTATTGTGTACACTTATCTCTCAGTGTTACACATGCAAAAACAGGAAAATAAATGTTTAAGGCCGTCTGGCCACTAACTAACAACAGAATGGTAACTACAAAATAAACCTATGTAACAAACAAAACAGTATTCTCTTACTGTGTCGGTTCCTCAGCACAGCAAGCGGAGGTATGGAGTCTCAGCACCAGCAGCCATGAGCCTGTACTGCTCTCCTCAGCAGTCTCCTTGTTCTGAATGCCTCCTGATTATTTCAGCTGATCCAGTGAGGAATCAAAACCTGGATTGAATGTGGAGAAGGGAGCAACCAGTCCCACTGCCATTCCTACTGATTAGTCCAGGAAAAACCGAAACCAAAATTACACTGAAATAAACAGGCTTCAGTGACTAACTTATTGCTGAGCCAGATATAACTTTCCGAGCTTTTCCCAGCCCATTTGCATGGGCTGACTGCTCCACAGTCAGTACATGGAGACATATGAAATGAACCGATGGGAAACATACCTGTTCTCTAGTACTTCTCCCCTCGGTATCTCACAATCTATATATATATCTATATATATATATATATATATATAGTTCCGGAATTGCGTCAGTGCAGACCTTCATTGGACCTGTGGGCTGACTAATAAAGTGTGCTTGTGCATTCAAAATTCATCGGTATGGACCTGCATGTTCACAAATGCTGGTATCCGCATCATTAATTATTATTATTATTATTTATTATTATAGCGCCATTTATTCCATGGTGCTTTACAAGTGAGAGAGGGTATTTGTACAACAATCATTAACAGTACAAGACAGACTGGTATAGGAGGAGAGAGGACCCTGCCCGCGAGGGCTCACAGTCTACAGGGAATGGGTGATGGTACAATAGGTGAGGACAGAGCTGGTTGCGCAGTGGTGTACTGGACTGAGGGCTATTGTAGGTTGTAGGCTTGTTGGAAGAGGTACGTCTTGAGGTTCCTCTTGAAGCTTTCCACGGTAGTGGAGAGTCTGATGTGCTGAGGTAGAGCGTTCCAGAGTATGGGGGATGCACGGGAGAAATCTTGTACGCGATTGTGGGAAGAGGAGATAAGAGAGGAGCAGAGAAGGAGATCTTGTAAGGATCTGAGGTTGCGTGCAGGTAGGTACCGGGAGACTAGGTCACAGAAGTAGGGAGGAGACCGGTTGTGCATGGCTTTGTATGTCATGGTTAATGTTTTGAACTGAAGTCGTTGGGCGATGGGAAGCCAGTGAAGGGATTGGCAGAGTGGCGAGGCTGGGGAGTAGCGAGGGGAGAGGTGGATTAAGCGGGCCGCAGAGTTTAGGATAAATTGGAGGGGTGCAAGAGTGTTGGAAGGGAGGCCAATAAATTAATGGGACCATACCCAAGGACTCAACACTTGAATCTCACATATAATAGTGAGAAAATGATAGTAAAATTTTGTAGTAAATATTATATCTCATCACTATAGAAACAGGACTAAATGCAGATCTATGTACTAACAGCCATTATAAGACCACTCAGGTAACTCAGGTTCAAAACATCAAACGTAAATGCCAAATCCTCTCAATCGTTATATATCTGTCACGCTCCCCGGGTCCTCACCCCCGCTCCCCGGCTCACCTGCCACGCTGCCCGCTCCTCAGCCCCCGGATTCCGTCCGTCCCAGGCCCCCTGGTCCCCGATCCCGGCGCCCGACGGCTTCCCAGGACCTGGCCGGCTCTCCTGCGTCCTCCTCTCAGCCTCCTTCCCTGGCTTCTGGCACCCGGGCGGCGCGCATGCGCGTTAGGGCGCGCGCGCGGTCACTGACCCTTTCTTAAAGGGCCAGCGTCCACTAACAGGAAATGAGGTTGAACAGGTACTGGGTATAAAAGGGGTTATTGTCCAAGGGGGCGGGGCCTGATCTTCGTGTTCCCTGAGCTAGGAGTCAGGTCTCCTGGTGTTTATGTGCCTGTACTCACCTATCTCTCTTTGTAGAGCCGTACCTGCCTCGCCATCCAGTCAGCCGTATCCTGAACCCCGCACCCTGTCCGTCTGCCATCTGACAGTCCGTACCATCTCGGATCCCTGCGGTGACACGTCATCTCGCTCCTGAGGTTCCGGACCCCGCCTGATATCATCTCGGCTTCCGAACCTGAGCTACGTCACCAGGACTACCATCTGTGACTCCGTGGTCCCAGGGACTCCTCCGCTGTCTTCACTTGCACGGACTGTTCTGCTGCCCATCAGTGCTTCAGCTGCCGGACTCCCTACCACCATCTTCGAGTTCGGTCCAGTGGATCCACCTCCTGGGTCTGCCCGACCGCCCAGCCGTGACAGTAAGATCAGGCCATGGATCCCGCTGCAGCACTAGCGGCCTTGCAAGAGGAACTCCAACGTCAGCATGAAGTCCAGACCCGCATGTTGCAATTTATGACCTCCGTGGACACCCGCCTGTACACGTTACAAGCATCAATGACGCCTGCGGCACCCAGGTCCCCAGCTAGGCAAGCCATGGCTCCCGCACCAGTGGCAGCCTCTTCAGATGCTTCCCGTCTCCGTTTGGCGTCACCACCTCGTTATGCTGGAGATCCCAAGACCTGCAGGGGCTTCATAAACCAGTGTTCCCTTCATTTCACGCAGCTGCCACATCTGTTCGCCTCTGACCAAGCCAAGGTCGCCTTTATAATGTCTCATCTGGAGGGCGAGGCGCTGGCGTGGATGAACCCCTTGTGGGAGAAGGAGGACCCCATGACCAAGAACCTTCAAGAGTTCCTGCAGGCCTTTCGCAGCACCTTCGACGAGCCGGGACGCGCCTCTGCGTCTGCTTCATCCCTCCTCCGCCTACGTCAAGGAACACTGACGGTGGGCCAATATGCCATCCGTTTCCGTACTTTGGCTTCTGAACTCGGGTGGAATAATGAGGCCCTGACAGCCGCCTTCTGGGAAGGACTCTCGAGTCGCATCAAGGATGAGTTGGCGGGTCGTGACGTGCCCTCCACCCTAGATGCCCTGATTGCCCTAGCCACTCGAGTGGACATTCGTTTCCAGGAACGCTCCAAAGAGCTGTATCGTGAGAGACGTGCAGTACGGCACTCCCCTCCTCCACAGAAGTCCTCTGTGCCTCACTCATCAACGGCTGGGATTCCTGTCCACGAGCCCATGCAGGTTGACCGAGTACGACAGTCTGACCAACGTAGAGCAGAGCGGCTCGCCAAAGGCCTCTGCTTTTACTGCGGAGAGGGCACTCATCTCTTACGCTCCTGTCCAGAAAGGCCGGGAAACTCCAAAGCCTAGGGTTGGTAGGAGAGGCCACCCTAGGTGCTGGGACTCTCTCAGACCCAGTTATGTGGACGGTACAAGTGTCAACAGGAGAGACGCGCTTCACGGCTGAGGCATACCTCGACTCCGGAGCAGCAGGCAATTTTATCCAGCAGGCCACGGTGGACAAGTACCAGCTGCCTGTTACTCCACTCGATAAGCCCCTAGTGATTGCCTCGGTGGATGGGAGACCCCTCTCTGATACCATCTCCTGGATCACCAAGCTGGTGGAATTGCGTATAGGTGCTCTGCACACCGAGAACATCGCTCTCTACGTCCTTCCACACATGTCCCATCAAATCCTGCTGGGACTTCCTTGGTTGCGGACACACGAACCATCGGTCAGCTGGGGTACTGGCGAAATCACTCGTTGGGGCTCTGCCTGTCATGAGAGATGTCTAAAGTCCCTACAACCAATCCGACGTCCCCCGGCTCCAGAGAACCTACCGGAACTGCCCTCGGCCTATTGGTCCTTCGCGGACGTTTTTGACAAGAAGGAGTCTGAGGTACTTCCGCCACACCGTCCCTACGATTGCGCCATCGACCTGCTCCCAGGAACAACACCACCTCGAGGACGGATATATCCGTTGTCTCCAGCTGAAACCAGGGCCATGTCCACATACATCACGGAAAGCCTGGCAAAGGGATTCATCCGGAGATCCTCCTCTCCTGCGGGAGCAGGCTTCTTCTTCGTTAAGAAGAAAGAGGGTGACCTTCGCCCATGCATTGACTACCGGGGCTTGAATCAGATCACCATAAAAAACAAGTACCCCCTACCGCTCATCCCCGAATTGTTCGACCGGCTCAGAGGAGCCCGTGTGTTCACCAAACTGGATCTTCGGGGTGCCTACAACCTAGTTCGTATCCGCTCTGGGGACGAATGGAAGACCGCATTTAATACTCGCGACGGGCACTACGAATACTGCGTGATGCCCTTCGGTCTGTGTAACGCTCCTGCCGTATTCCAAGAACTGGTGAACGACATTTTCCGGGACCTCCTCTACCTCTGTGTAGTAGTGTATCTGGATGACATCCTTGTCTTCTCTCCGGACCTCCAGACCCACAGAGAGAACGTAAAGCTGGTTCTACAAAGACTGAGAGAGAATCGTCTCTACGCCAAATATGAGAAGTGCGTCTTTGAGCAGTCTTCTCTCCCTTTCCTGGGATGCATCATCTCGGGTACTGGGTTGCAGATGGATCCAAAGAAGGTCTCCTCCATACTCAACTGGCCTCCTCCTTCTGGACTGAAGGCAATCCAACGGTTCCTGGGATTCGCCAACTACTACCGCCAGTTTATCCCGCACTTCTCCGCCCTGACTGCTCCTCTCTCCGCTTTGACCAAAAAGGAGGCTAAACCAAAGGACTGGTCACCTGCGGCCGACGCCGCGTTTTGCTCTTTGAAGCGAGCTTTCGCCTCCTCTCCTGTACTCCACCGACCGGAGTTAAACCGCCAGTTCACCTTGGAGGTGGATGCCTCCTCCTCAGGAGCCGGAGCAGTGCTCATGCAAAAATCCTCCTCCGGGAAGATGGTGACTTGCGGTTTCTTTTCTAAGAGCTTCTCAGCACCTGAACGGAATTACACCATCGGTGACCGAGAATTATTGGCGGTCAAACTAGCTCTGGAGGAGTGGCGCTACCTCCTGGAAGGAGCAGTGTACCCCGTGACCATCTACACGGACCACAAGAACCTGGAATACCTGCGGTCCGCTCAGCGACTGAACCCACGGCAAGCCAGGTGGTCCTTATTCTTTGCCAGGTTTGACTTCCAGCTCCACTTCCGACCCGCGGACAAGAATGTACGCGCCGATGCCTTGTCTAGGTCCCTCATGCCCATGGAGCAGGAGGAAGAGACTACCCAACCTATCATCCCTCCTAGCAAGATTGTTCCGGTGGCTCCCGTTACTCTGGCCCAAATACCACCTGGGAAGACCTATGTCTCGGAGACCGACAGGCTAAAAGTGTTACACTGGGGTCATGCCTCAAAAACAGCCGGCCATGCAGGCCAGAAGAGAACATGGGGTGCGATTGTACGCCATTACTGGTGGCCATCCCTTCGCACTGACGTCGCCGCCTTTGTCTCTGCCTGCTCCTCTTGTGCCAGGAACAAGACGCCCAAACACCTGCCCTATGGCCGTCTTCTGCCTCTACCGATACCCTCAGTTCCGTGGCAACACATAGCTATGGACTTTATTACGGACTTGCCGTTGTCATCCGGACACACAGTCATATGGGTCGTGGTGGATCGGTTCTCTAAAATGGCCCATTTCGTCCCTATGGCTGGACTGCCCTCTGCTCAGGAACTCGCGGACGCCTATATACAACACATCTTCCGCTTGCATGGCTTTCCATTACACATCGTATCAGACAGAGGAACTCAGTTCACTTCCCGCTTCTGGAGGGCTCTCTGTAACCATCTGGGAGTGACTCTGGACTTTTCATCTGCATACCATCCTCAGTCTAATGGCCAGGTAGAGAGGGTCAATCAAATCTTGACCTCTTTCTTACATCACTACGTCAATGCCCATCATGACGACTGGTCCGCCCTTCTACCTTGGGCTGAATTCTCCCACAACCACCACTTCAGTGAGTCGTCCTCCAGCTCTCCCTTCCATGTTGTTTACGGGCTTCAGCCTTCCATCCCATTGCCTGTATCCCCCTCTTCGGATGTCCCTGCTGCAGATACAGTAGCCCGTGACTTTGCAAACATTTGGGACTCTGTCAAATCGTCCCTTGGGCGTGCTTCCCTGCGGATGAAAAGACACGCCGACAAGAGACGTCTGGACCCTCCGTGTTTCTCTCCTGGAGACCTCGTCTGGCTTGCTTCCCAGTACGTCCGCCTGAAGATACCATCATACAAGCTGGGTCCTCGCTACATTGGGCCGTTTAAAGTCCTCAACAAGATCAATGAGGTTTCCTACAAACTACAGCTCCCGGCCACGATGAGGATACCCAACTCATTCCACGTCTCCCTGCTCAAGCCGGTTATCCTTGGTCCCTTCTCCGATGCTGCCGGTCCGGCCCCTCCACCTATTGCCGATGACGACATCTATGCGGTAAGGGATATCGTGGCCATGAAGACCGTACGAGGTCGGCAGTTCTTCCTGGTGGACTGGGAAGGGTATGGTCCTGAGGATAGGTCTTGGGAGCCCAGGGAGAACGTGGGCACTCCTCTGGTCTGTGCCTTCATGTCCCGGTTGCGGGGTGGGGGGCGTGGGGGGGGGGGGTACTGTCACGCTCCCCGGGTCCTCACCCCCGCTCCCCGGCTCACCTGCCACGCTGCCCGCTCCTCAGCCCCCGGATTCCGTCCGTCCCAGGCCCCCTGGTCCCCGATCCCGGCGCCCGACGGCTTCCCAGGACCTGGCCGGCTCTCCTGCGTCCTCCTCTCAGCCTCCTTCCCTGGCTTCTGGCACCCGGGCGGCGCGCATGCGCGTTAGGGCGCGCGCGCGGTCACTGACCCTTTCTTAAAGGGCCAGCGTCCACTAACAGGAAATGAGGTTGAACAGGTACTGGGTATAAAAGGGGTTATTGTCCAAGGGGGCGGGGCCTGATCTTCGTGTTCCCTGAGCTAGGAGTCAGGTCTCCTGGTGTTTATGTGCCTGTACTCACCTATCTCTCTTTGTAGAGCCGTACCTGCCTCGCCATCCAGTCAGCCGTATCCTGAACCCCGCACCCTGTCCGTCTGCCATCTGACAGTCCGTACCATCTCGGATCCCTGCGGTGACACGTCATCTCGCTCCTGAGGTTCCGGACCCCGCCTGATATCATCTCGGCTTCCGAACCTGAGCTACGTCACCAGGACTACCATCTGTGACTCCGTGGTCCCAGGGACTCCTCCGCTGTCTTCACTTGCACGGACTGTTCTGCTGCCCATCAGTGCTTCAGCTGCCGGACTCCCTACCACCATCTTCGAGTTCGGTCCAGTGGATCCACCTCCTGGGTCTGCCCGACCGCCCAGCCGTGACAATATCTATATATGTAATTGCCTTATTCTGTCTGTCTGTCTGTCTGTCTGTCTGTCTATCTGTCTATCTGTCATGCTCCGAAATTGTGTCCTTACGGTGACACAAAGCTGATTGGCCGCTGGGCTCGCCATGGCCCCGCCCCCCCACACGGATTGGCCGCTTGCCCAGGCTGCGCCCCCACACGGATTGGCCAGCCGCTCGCCCAGGCTCCGCCCCCCCCCACAGATTGGCCTCTCGCCCCGGCACCCTGTAGGCATTGGCAATTCGGCCACGCCACGCCCCGCCCCCCTCACGCAATGCACGCTAGCTCTGGCTCCGCCCCCTCCCTCCCCCGCGCATTTCCCGAACTGACACGGCTGTCACGGAGGTGAGTACTGTACTCCCTCCCTCCCCCCCCCGGCCCCCGCTCGCACGGGAGTGGTGTGGATACGTTGGTTGCTTACCATGCTCGCATGGTTACAAGCGCTGTCACGGAGGTGAGTACTGTACTCCCTCCCCCCCCCCCTTCCCCCGGCCCCCGCTCGCACGGGAGTGGTGTGGATACGTTGGTAACCATGCTCGCATGGTTACAAGCGCTGTCACGGAGGTGAGTACTGTACTCCCTCCCCCCCCTTCCCCCGGCCCCCGCTCGCACGGGAGTGGTGTGGATACGTTGGTAACCATGCTCGCATGGTTACAAGCGCATCAAGGTCCTGCTGCCTGCTGCGGCGGAAGATCCACACGCACACACACAAACATACACACACATCAGATCACACTCACTCTCACACACACCTCACACACACCTCACATCACATTCACATCGCATTCACATCGCATTCACATACTCACAACATCCTGGGATATCGCTTGCTTCTCAGCCTGTTGTGACCTTCCAGGACCTGACGGAGGATCACATGGCCAGAGGCATGTGATATCTCCGGGTGTTGTGAGTATGAGCGCGTAAGTGCGACATCGTCAGTGTCTGTGTGTGTGAGTGGATGCGATCGGGTGTGTGTGAGTGGATGCGATCGGGTGTGTGTGAGTGGATGCGATCGGGTGTGTGTGAGTGGATGCGATCGGGTGTGTGTGAGTGGATGCGATCGTGTGTGTGAGTGGATGCGATCGGGTGTGTGTGAGTGGATGCGATCGGGTGTGTGAGTGTCGGCAGAGGAGCACAGCGTGCTGGAGGAGGCTGGGAGCAGAGAGGCTGATCATGGGGAAGAGGGGAAGGCTGATGCTGAAGGAGGCTGGGATGGGGAGGCTGGGAGGAAGGAGGCTGGGAGGAGAGAGGCTGAGCCTGGGGAAGGCTGGGAAGGGGAGGCTGATGCTGAGGGAGGCTGGAAGGAGAGAGTCTGATGCTGGGGGAGGCTGGAAAGAGAGAGGCTGATGCTGGTGGAGGCTGATGCTTGGGGAGGCTGATGCTGGGGGAGACTGGGAGCGGAAGGCTGATGCTGAGGGAGGCTGGGAGGGGGAGGCTGGGAGGAAGGAGGCTGGGAGGAGAGAGGCTGATCCTGGGGAAGGCTGGGAAGGGGAGGCTGATGCTGAGGGAGGCTGGAAGGAGAGAGGCTGATGCTGGGGGAGGCTGGAAGGAGAGAGGCTGATGCTGGCGGAGGCTGATGCTGGGGGAGGCTGGAAGGAGAGAGGCTGATGCTGGTGGAGGCTGATGCTTGGGGAGGCAGGGAGAGGGAGGCTGATGCTGAGGGAGGCTGGGAGGAGGGAGGCTGGGAGGAGAGAGGCTGATCCTGGGGAAGGCTGGGAAGGGGAGGCTGATGCTGAGGGAGGCTGGAAGGAGAGAGGCTGATGCTGGGGGAGGCTGGAAGGAGAGAGGCTGATGCTGGCAGAGGCTGATGCTGGGGGAGGCTGGAAGGAGAGAGGCTGATGCTGGTGGAGGCTGATGCTTGGGGAGGCTGGGAGAGGGAGGCTGATGCTGAGGGAGGCTGGGAGGAGAGAGGCTGGGAGGAGAGAGGCTGATCCTGGGGAAGGCTGGGAAGGGGAGGCTGATGCTGAGGGAGGCTGGAAGGAGAGAGGCTGATGCTGGGGGAGGCTGGAAGGAGAGAGGCTGATGCTGGCGGAGGCTGATGCTGGGGGAGGCTGGAAGGAGAGAGGCTGATGCTGGTGGAGGCTGATGCTTGGGGAGGCTGGGAGAGGGAGGCTGATGCTGAGGGAGGCTGGGAGGAGAGAGGCTGGGAGGAGAGAGGCTGATCCTGGGGAAGGCTGGGAAGGGGAGGCTGATGCTGAGGGAGGCTGGAAGGAGAGAGGCTGATGCTGGGGGAGGCTGGAAGGAGAGAGGCTGAGGCTGGGAGGAGAGAGGCTGATGCTAGGGAAGGCTGATGCTGAGGGAGGCTGGGAGGGGAAAGCTGATGCTGGGGAAGGCTGGGAGGACGGCGGCTGGGAGGAGAGAGGCTGATCCTGGGGAAGGCTGGGAGAGGGAGGCTGATGCTGGGGGAGGCTGGAAGGAGAGAGGCTGATGCTGGCGGAAGCTGATGCTGGGGGAGGCTGGAAGGAGAGAGGCTGATGCTGGTGGAGGCTGATGCTTGGGGAGGCTGGGAGGAAGGAGGCTGGGAGGAGAGAGGCTGATCCTGGGGAAGGCTGGGAAAGGGAGGCTGATGCTGAGGGAGGCTGGAAGGAGAGAGTCTGATGCTGGGGGAGGCTGGAAAGAGAGAGGCTGATGCTGGTGGAGGCTGATGCTTGGGGAGGCTGATGCTTGGGGAGACTGGGAGCGGAAGGCTGATGCTGAGGGAGGCTGGGAGGGGGAGGCTGGGAGGAAGGAGGCTGGGAGGAGAGAGGCTGATCCTGGGGAAGGCTGGGAAGGGGAGGCTGATGCTGAGGGAGGCTGGAAGGAGAGAGGCTGATGCTGGGGGAGGCTGGAAGGAGAGAGGCTGATGCTGGCGGAGGCTGATGCTGGGGGAGGCTGGAAGGAGAGAGGCTGATGCTGGTGGAGGCTGATGCTTGGGGAGGCTGGGAGAGGGAGGCTGATGCTGAGGGAGGCTGGGAGGAGGGAGGCTGGGAGGAGAGAGGCTGATCCTGGGGAAGGCTGGGAAGGGGAGAGGCTGAGGCTGGGAGGAGAGAGGCTGATGCTAGGGAAGGCTGATGCTGAGGGAGGCTGGGAGGGGAAAGCTGATGCTGGGGAAGGCTGGGAGGACGGAGGCTGGGAGGAGAGAGGCTGATCCTGGGGAAGGCTGGGAGAGGGAGGCTGATGCTGGGGGAGGCTGGAAGGAGAGAGGCTGATGCTGGCGGAGGCTGATGCTGGGGGAGGCTGGAAGGAGAGAGGCTGATGCTGGTGGAGGCTGGGAGGAAAGAGGCTGGGAGGAGAGAGGCTGAACCTGGGGAAGGCTGGGAAAGGGAGGCTGATGCTGAGGGAGGCTGGAAGGAGAGAGTCTGATGCTGGGGGAGGCTGGAAAGAGAGAGGCTGATGCTGGTGGAGGCTGATGCTTGGGGAGGCTGATGCTGGGGGAGACTGGGAGCGGAAGGCTGATGCTGAGGGAGGCTGGGAGGGGGAGGCTGGGAGGAAGGAGGCTGGGAGGAGAGAGGCTGATCCTGGGGAAGGCTGGGAAGGGGAGGCTGATGCTGAGGGAGGCTGGAAGGAGAGAGGCTGATGCTGGGGGAGGCTGGAAGGAGAGAGGCTGATGCTGGCGGAGGCTGATGCTGGGGGAGGCTGGAAGGAGAGAGGCTGATGCTGGTGGAGGCTGATGCTTGGGGAGGCTGGGAGAGGGAGGCTGATGCTGAGGGAGGCTGGGAGGAGGGAGGCTGGGAGGAGAGAGGCTGATCCTGGGGAAGGCTGGGAAGGGGAGGCTGATGCTGAGGGAGGCTGGAAGGAGAGAGGCTGATGCTGGGGGAGGCTGGAAGGAGAGAGGCTGATGCTGGCGGAGGCTGATGCTGGGGGAGGCTGGAAGGAGAGAGGCTGATGCTGGTGGAGGCTGATGCTTGGGGAGGCTGGGAGAGGGAGGCTGATGCTGAGGGAGGCTGGGAGGAGGGAGGCTGGGAGGAGAGAGGCTGATCCTGGGGAAGGCTGGGAAGGGGAGGCTGATGCTGAGGGAGGCTGGAAGGAGAGAGGCTGATGCTGGGGGAGGCTGGAAGGAGAGAGGCTGAGGCTGGGAGGAGAGAGGCTGATGCTAGGGAAGGCTGATGCTGAGGGAGGCTGGGAGGGAAAGCTGATGCTGGGGAAGGCTGGGAAGGGGAGGCTGATGCTGAGGGAGGCTGGAAGTAGAGAGGCTGATGCTGGGGGAGGCTGGAAGGAGAGAGGCTGATGCTGGCGGAGGCTGATGCTGGGGGAGGCTGGAAGGAGAGAGGCTGATGCTGGTGGAGGCTGATGCTTGGGGAGGCTGGGAGAGGGAGGCTGATGCTGAGGGAGGCTGGGAGGAGGAAGGCTGGGAGGGGTAGGTTGAGAGAAGAGAGGCTGATGCTGGGGGAGGCTGATGCTGGGTGAGGCTGGGAGGGGGAGGCTGATGCTGGGGGAGGGTGGGAGGAAGGAGGCTGGGAGGAGAGAGGCTGATGCTGGGGAAGGCTGGGAGGAGAGAGGCTGATGCTGGGGACAGAGAGGAGAGGCTGATGCTGGGAGGAGAGAGGCTGATGCTAGGATGAGAGGCTGATGCTGGGAGGAGAGAGGCTGATGCTGGGAGGAGAGAGGCTGATGCTGGGGGCAGAGAAGCTGACGCTGGGGGCAGAGAGGCTGATGCTGGTGCAGCATGGGGGATGGAGCACGATGGGGGGGTGTGCAGCATCGGGGATGGAGCATGATGGGGGGTGCGCAGCATCGGGGATGGAGCACGATGGGGAGTTCGCAGCATGGGGGATGGAGCACGTTTGGGAGTGCGCAGCATAGGGGATGGAGAACGATGGGGAATGCGCAGCATGGGGGTGCACACAGCTACACAGCAAGAGATCAACAAGCAAAAAATAAACCACCACGGTCGATTTGCATAGTTAGCCAATTTGCACTCTGGTTAGCAGCTTAACGACTTACACAGGTAACAATGGTATACAATCCTGTAACTATGGAAAGCATTTTCAAAAACGAACTAACTTCAGCTCTCCCCTCTTCACTCCCAAATTTTACCTCTGGTGCACGGAAACACCCTGGACCTGGGTGAGAACACATGAAGAAAAGGAGAAATTCCAGCAACTCCAGGAGAAAGTAGAATTTTCTTTAAAAATGGATTATTTATTGATAATAAAAATATTTCATCAAAGCAAAACAAAATGATTTTTAGTGAGGCAAGACAAAGGAGCCGTTTCCTACGCGTTTCAACCTAGATAGGTCTTAATCATGGAATGCCATGATTCCAACCTATCTACGTTGAAACGCGTAGGAAACGACTCCTCTGTCTTGCCTCACTATTTTTTGTCTTGCTTGGATGGAATATTTTTATTATCAATAAAGAATCCATTTTTAAATAAAATTCTACTTTCTCCTGGAGTTGCTGGAATCTCTCCTTTTCTTCATATCGAAAGCATTTTGGTTTGTTAGCCAATGTGTACTATGGTTACCAGCTTACCCCGGCTCACGGTACACGTGTGCGGGAGTCGGCGTACGCTGGTAACTATGGTACACATTGGGTAAATAAGCAAAGCAATTTGCATAGTTTTTCCATTGTGTACCATGGTTACCAGTCTACGACAGTTTCCTGCACATTTAGATTGATGGTCTCCCGCTGTCAAACACGCTGATGCGTGCTGCACAGCCGAAGACCATCGAGCAAAAAATGAAACATCATTATTCAAAACTTTAACTCACACACACTGCTAAATACCTTGAACAAAAATCATACTTCTTGCCTGTAGTCTACCATATCATTTACCATGTCTTGCAATTTTCGTGTTTTTTTCAGATTACGTCTAGCACGATTTACACTGATTGCCTTATAATGGGGCCGAAGCGCAAGTACACCACCGACCAGGAACGAAAAGCAGCTGCAGCAAAAAGAAGGCAACTACAACGTCAAAAACAAAGGCAAATAGAACAAGAGGTCAACAGACAACGATGTGATGCCAACGCTAGCACACAGCCTCCAGAACAAGACACACGTAAACAAACTGCCTGCACAATAACCCACGAGGGTACGGCTCACACACAACAGCTACACCAAGATAATCTTCAAAAAAAGGACAACAGACAAGCCTTGGAAGTATCACCTCCCGCACTTCCACCACAACAGGAGACACCACAAGAAATTAGAAATGAAGAGGTAAGTCAGAAGAAGAAGAGAATGGACACACACAAAATACACATAGTAACTACCAAAATCATCCCCCCTCACTAACATGTCTTGCCTCCATTGGCTCCAGTTTGCATCTGCCTGCGCAGATAAATTAATGCCCCAATGCATTCTCTATAAGCCAACGCCCTCTTAGCAATGGGACAAGTACTGTCACATCAACTGCCTTATATTACAAATGGAAGCAATTAACACCTCTAAAAAGTAACGAGATTTCAACCCATCTCATGCCTTGCTGTATCGTAGCCCCCAAAGGAAGCTCACTACACAATGATAAACACTCCCACACTTCTAGAGTTTTGCGCTTTGCATACTTACCTGATCGTTTACCATAGTTACCAGTATATGCCGGTTCCATGCCCATTCAGATCGATGATCTTCCGCTGTCAAACACGCTGATGCGTGCTGCACAGCGGAACACCAACAAGCAATAAATGAACCATCATTATTCAAGACTTTACCTCATAACCACTGCTACATACCTTTCTCAAAATCCTATAAAAAAAAAAAAACTAACATGCTGCTGAATACATACTTCTTGCCTGTAGTCTACCATATCATTTGCCATGTCTTGCAATTTTCGTGTCTTTTTCAGATTACGTCTAGCACGATTTACACTGATTGCCTTATAATGGGGCCGAAGCGCAAGTACACCACCGACCAGGAACGAAAAGCAGCTGCAGCAAAAAGAAGGCAACTACAACGTCAAAAACAAAGGCAAATAGAACAAGAGGTCAACAGACAACGATGTGATGCCAACGCTAGCACACAGCCTCCAGAACAAGACACACGTAAACAAACTGCCTGCACAATAACCCACGAGGGTACGGCTCACACACAACAGCTACACCAAGATAATCTTCAAAAAAAGGACAACAGACAAGCCTTGGAAGTATCACCTCCCGCACTTCCAACACAACAGGAGACACCACAAGAAATTAGAAATGAAGAGGTAAGTCAGAAGAAGAAGAGAATGGACACACACAAAATACACATAGTAACTACCAAAATCATCCCACCTCACTAACATGTCTTGCCTCCATTGGTTCCAGTTTGCATCTGCCTGCGCAGATAAATTAATGCCCCAATGCATTCTCTATAAGCCAACGCCCCCTTAGCAACGGGACAAGTACTGTCACATCAACTGCCTTACATTACAAATGGAGGCAACTAACAACGCAAAAAACTATCCAGATTTCTACCCATCACATACCTTGCTGTATCGTAGCCCACAAAGAAGGTCACAACACAACGATAAACACTCCCACACTCCTACAGTTTTTCCACGTGGAACACACACATAATGTAAACCATGTAGTAACATACTTTCAGCAACATTTGTAAAGACCTGCTCAGTAACACAGTGCAACATAGCTCTCACAAGTCAACTCAACACCTTCTCTCATGCACAGTACTCTAACAAAAAAATCCTTTACTTCACTCAACAGTCTAACTGTATTATTTCGTCTATCTGTCTGCCTTTTACAGCTTCACTCAAGAATACTTGACGAGCTCTGTCTTACAAGGGGGCGTAAGCGAAAATACACCAGCGAACATGATAGAAAAATAGCAGCAGCATCAATGCGACAACAACGTCGCAACATCGAGACACTTCAACAAACTACTGAAAGACAAGCCAGAGAAGCTAATTCTCAAAGACTATGTCGACACAAAGCCTCACCTAAACAAATTTCCGATAGACAAGCCCACGATGCTCAAGCTCACACACAACGTCGAAAAAAAGAGACTCTTCAACAAACTGTGGACAGAAAAGCACAAGATGCCACAGCTCACACACAACTTAGAAAACAAGAGACTCTTCAACAAACTATGGACAGACAAGCACAAGATGCCACAGCTCACACACAACGTAGAAAACAAGAGACTCTTCAACAAACTGTGGACAGACAAGCAAAAGATGCCACAGCTCACACACAACGTAGAAAACATGAGACTCTTCAACAAACTGTGGACAGACAAGCACAAGATGCTACAGCTCACACACAACGTAGAAAAAAAAGAGACTCTTCAACAAACTGTGGACAGACAAGCTCAGGATGCTACAGCTCACACACAACGTAGAAAACAAGAGACTCTTCAACAAACTGTGGACAGACAAGCACAAGATGCCACAGCTCACACACAACGTAGAAAACAAGAGACTCTTCAACAAACTGTGGACAGACAAGCACAAGATGCTACAGCTCACACACAACGTAGAAAACAAGAGACTCTTCAACAAACTGTGGACAGACAAGCACAAGATGCTACAGCTCACACACAACGTAGAAAACAAGAGACACTTCAACAAACTGTGGACAGACAAGCACAAGATGCCACAGCTCACACACAACGTAGAAAACAAGAGACACCACAACAAACTGCTGCAAGACAAGCTCAGGATGCAGAAGCCCACAGCCAACAACGGAGACAGGAATCCCCATCTTCCAAACTAAAAAGACAACAACATGATCGCCTAATTCATCACAAAAGAATGATCTACCATCTCAGCCAAACTCAACACAATATTCAACTTTTTACAGCCAGCAGAACACATAATGAAAATACAATTATTCAGCATTACTGTGGAAAGATGAATTCACTCTGCTCCAAATGCAACTCGCACAATTTTACCGATGAAAAACCAGCAGACAATCTGTTCACTCAATGCTGCCAAAAAGGGAAAATTCAGTTGCCCATACCTCAATACTCAGATCTGTTAGAGCAATTGATGAAAGGAAGTCATCCACACAGTAAAAATTTTATGGACAATATCCGAAGCATCAACAGTTCACATGCATTTGCTTCATTTGGAGCCAATATTGCACCGCCGCCAGGATTTGGCCCGTATTGTTTTAAAATTCATGGTCAAATTTACCACCGCACAGGGACACTTCATCCAGAAATGGGCCAAACTCCAAAATATGCTCAATTATACATTTTGGATCCAAATGAAGCAACAGAACAACGGCTGACTGTTCACGAAAACAAAAAGTGTAATACTGAAATGATGCATCAAATTGCACAACTTTTACAACAAATCAATCCATTTGCAGCTGCATATCGCATGCTAAAAGACGTAGAAGCCGAAGAAGAACAGAAGGCTATCACATATGGAACTTCAATGCCTTCTATTGTCATGGCCATTAAACAAGAACGTGGACAAGATCCACGGCGATACAACAAACCACGCATTAGTGAGGTCGCAGTAGTTTTCCAAAATGATGATGGAGAGCCTCCTTTTAACAGGGATATATTAGTTCATCTTCACCCAGACAAAAACAACCCTTTACTTCCTAAAACACAGCGGATTAGCATTTTGCACAGCAACCTTGATGCTCTTCTATATCCGCTTTTCTTTCCAAGAGGTGATCAAGGCTGGCATGAAAACCTACAACAACAAGGTACTACTAGAAGAATAACACAACTGCAATACTACAGTTTTCAACTCTCTGTCCGCAATCACTTTAATCCAATTTTAAACGGTGGAAAACTAACACAACAGTACTTAGTAGATGCATATGTTAAAATAGAAGCTAATCGCCTGAATTACATAAGACAAAATCAAAAAATCCTCAAAGTAGAAGACTACTGTGTTCTTCAAGAACATTTGCAACAAAAATCAATTGAAAAGGGAATACCTATTGGCAAAACAGTTATTCTACCTTCGTCATTTGAAGGAAGCCCCCGCAACATGCAACAACGTTATCAAGATGCAATGGCAATAGTCACTAAGTATGGAAAACCAGACATTATTGTTACCATGACCTGTAATCCCAAATGGGTTGAAATCACCGAGCATCTGGAACCATGGCAACACGTAGAACATAGGCCTGACTTAGTTGCACGCATATTTCGGCTAAAACTAAAAAGCCTTTTACAAGACATCAAAAATGGCCTGTTTGGAACAGTCATAGCAATGGTTCATGTCATCGAGTTTCAAAAAAGAGGTCTACCACATGCACATATTCTCCTTATCTTAGACACCAATTCTAAGATTCACACTGAGGAAGACATCGACAACATAGTATGGGCTGAGATTCCTAACCAACAACAATATCCAGAGCTCTATGACATTGTAGTGTCTCATATGGTTCATGGTCCATGTGGAGTTCTTAATCCAGCAAGTCCATGCATGCAAAATGGAAAATGTACTAAAAAATTTCCAAAGGACTTAAAACAGCACACTGTTAAAGATTTAGATGGCTACCCATCATACCGACGACAAGATATTGAGAACATTGTTCACAAAAATAAACATATCAATAACTCATGGATAGTTCCATACAATCCATACCTACTAAAACGCTACAACTGTCACATCAACGTGGAAATCTGTGGTTCAATCAAAAGTGTTAAATATCTTTTTAAGTATATCTACAAAGGCCATGACAAAGCTAATGTCGAAATCCAACAGAAAACTCTGAACCATGATGAATCTTCAACTTTTGTAGACTCAAGATATGTCAGTGCTCCCGAAGCTGCGTGGCGAATATTTGCCTTTCCAATGCATTCACAGTCCCATGCCATTATACGATTAGCTATTCATTTACCACATCAACAACAACTTTATTTTTTTGAAGATGCTCAAGTCGAAGATGTGTCCAAAACTTTAACCACAACCTCAACATTACTAGAATGGTTTTTGCTAAACCAACGAGATAAAAATGCAAGGCAATATTTGTATCGAGAGATTCCAGAGCATTATGTTTGGAAAAAAACTTGGAATCCAAGACTACGTGGAGTAAGCACAATAATTGGACGCATGTATACTGTTAGTCTCAAAGATCAAGAAAGATATTGCCTTCGCCTCTTACTACTGCATGTCAGAGGAGCTACAAGTTATAACCATTTAAAAACCGTTCATGGAGTATTACATGATACATTTAAAGCTGCAGCTTTGGCTTTGGGACTTCTATTTGATGATACAGTTTGGAAACTTACTTTACAAGACGCAGTAACCCTACATATGCCTAAGCAACTTCGTGAATTGTTTGCCTACATTTGCGTGTTTGGCCCCCCTACAAACCCTGATCAACTTTGGACACTTTTCAAAGAAAATCTAATTGAAGATTACTGCTTACATCTTCACAACCAAACTGGTCATTGTTGCAAATGTGAAGCTTACGCCATGCAAGATGTCCAAAATATTTTATTACTACATGGAAAAACGTATGCTGACTTTAATTTGCCACACCCTGAAATACAACTTCCACAAGCTCCGCAGTATAATGAATCTTCAGAATTATTGTTAGCAACAGAGCTGAGAATCTCCTTAAATGAACAACAACAAATTGCATATGACACCATTTTAAGTGCCATTCTTAACCAAGGAAATGCGAACCCTAAATGTTTCTTTATTGACGGTCCTGGAGGAAGCGGCAAAACATACCTTTATGATGTTTTAATACATCACGTTAGAGGGTTGGGAAAAAAAGTGTTGACATCTGCTACAACAGGTATTGCAGCAAATCTATTAAACGAAGGTCGCACTATGCATTCACTATTTGGCATCCCAGTTCCAGTCAATGAAATATCCGTTTCACGAATCAAACAAGATACAGTAGCAGGAAAACTTTTACAAAATGCAAGTCTTTTAATAATTGACGAATGCACTATGGCCTCCAAATATGCTTTGACCTTAATTGACAGACTTCTACGTGAAGTAATGACCACAAAGGTAGCAGAAAAAAATGTAATTCCATTTGGTGGAAAAGTGTTTGTTATTGGGGGAGATTTTCGACAATGCCTTCCAGTTATACCAAGTGGAACAAGAACAGATATTATTGAGTCCAGCTTAAAAATGTCAGAACTTTGGAAAAACTTTACCAAACTCCAACTAATTAACAACATGCGATCTACTGATCCAGATTACAGCAAATGGCTTCTGAAACTTGGTAACGGTGAACTTACCAATCAATATAACCTTGGAGAAGACATTATAGAAATACCTGAAGACATGTTATGTAAAGACTGCATTGTAACTGAGGTTTTTGGACAACGTTTGAACATTGATATTAACGACAAAAACAATGTTAACAAAGCCTCTTCCTATGCAATTCTCTGTGCCAAAAATGAAGACGTTACTCTACTAAATTCCCGTGTAATGGATCGCATGCCAGGTGAATATAAGTTGTACAAAAGTGATGATTCAATCGATGTAGATAATGAAGATGAACGTGAACATTATCCCGTTGAATTTTTAAACAGTGTAACACCATCAGGAATGCCATCCCACATACTTCAACTTAAAATTGGAACCATTGTTATGTTGCTCCGGAATCTAAATACCAAACAAGGACTATGTAATGGAACGCGCCTTATTGTGACTGGAATGTATTCACACCTTATTCAAGCAAGAGTCATCACTGGATCAGCTAAAGAAAAGGAAGTGTTAATTCCACGTATTGATATATGTCCTTCAGACACTCGCCTTCCATTTAAACTTCGCCGTCGTCAGTTTCCCCTAAAACCTGCATTTGCCATGACAATAAACAAGTCACAAGGCCAAACTCTACACCGTGTTGGCATATATCTACCTGAACCAGTTTTTGGCCATGGACAACTGTACGTTGCGTTTTCAAGAGTGACAATGAGATGCAACGTCAAAGTACAAGTTCTTGACACACCTTTACAAGGAAAGTTACTTAAAGAGAGTGAAAAGATCTTTACACAAAATGTGGTGTATAAAAATATTTTTAATTAACTTTACACTGTTCATAACCTTCTTTCATTACAAGCCATGGACATCATTAAACATTAGACTCATCTATTAAAACTGTTCATATTAATCACCGATCATAAAAATATTTAACATGAACTAAATAACCAGGAATGTTTCCACAACCTCTTTCCATAGTACCCACTTACCTCATTGTTCCCCTGCTTTCTTCCCTAATAAAATATTCTTACCCCTCCCATCCTTTCATTTTCCTCTCATACAAAAAAAATTGTAACCATTTATAGTATATGAAATATATGTATTGATAGTTTGAAACCAATTCATTATCTAATAAATTATTGAAAATAAAATTGTTTGTTCTATTTGTCATTCTTAAACCAATAAACTATTTTAAGAATACTAAATTAAAACTAACCCATCCAAACAATTTATTACATTATTATTCAATCTGCTAACAAACATACACATTCTAGACTACCCGATGCGTTAGAATCGGGCCACCTTCTAGTATATATATATATATATATCCAAAGGAGAAAGAAAGTCGCACTCCAGATGCTCACCATATCACTCAGTCTTTATTGCAGGGGAAACATGAGGGTACAAGCGGTGGGGAGGGTGAGACAAGCCATACAACGCCGGACGACGGCGTGCCGTTTCGCTAGAACTTAGCTTCCATGGGTCCAGTGCAAACTGCCATGCAGCACCGCCCTTTTAACACAAATTGTGTGGGTACTGCATTAGCAGAGTGATTTAAAATGCAAATGCAAGTATACAATTAGTAGCTGCAAAAAACAGGTGAAGACTTCAAGGGTATTAACATATCACAGTCTAATACACATATCTCTCAAAATACAATAATATACAAAAGGCGGACAGAATCACAATCCCTACAAGAACAGAACAAAATTCTGATGTACAGTACAGCGAGCACAAAAACAGTAGAAATTATTTTAAATTAGTGAAAAAAAAAAAAAAAATTTCAGAGACAATGTATGCAATAATGTTAAAATGCAAAACAGTAGCTATTAATCAATGCCATGATCAGATAGTGCTAGCAAAACAAGGGTGTCACAGTCAGGATGTCATATAGTCGACATGCCAAAAAAAAAAAAAAAAGGTCTTTAAAGAAAAACTGACAAGTCGTTTCTGTCATTCAAACCTAGCGGTCCCATTGCGTTTAGATCCAGAATCAATCTGGATTCTTTTTGTAACAGCGTGCGGTGCGTGTCGCCGCCTCTGCTGCTAGGATTGACTTTAAACAGACCAGCAAAAGAAAGTAGATTGGAATTACTATTATGGCATTCCTGCATGTGTTTAATAAGTCTTGCTGAACCTATCCCTGATATTAAGGATTTGCAATGTTCCCTAAAACGGACGTAAAGGGGCCGGATAGTTTTTCCAATGTAATAAAAATTGCAGGGGCAGAATAATGCATACACTATATAAGTGGACTTGCACGATATGAAATCATTAACCCTGAGGTACTCACACCCCACTTATTACATCCCCCGTTTTATGGGCCGAACCGAAAGGACAATTCCCACATCTAAAATTACCCTTAATTTTTTTCTTGTCTAACCATGTCTTTTCCTTTGTGGGCACGAATCTATTTTTTACCAAAAGGTCGACTAAATTATGGCCTCTTCTGTAAGATACCAAGGGACCCTCTTTAACCAGGGCTCTAAGGTCTTTATCGTTTTTCAACAAATGCCAGTGTCTCTTTATGCTGGATCTCACAATGTCAAACAGAATTGTATTTGAAATTGAAGGTGCATCTATCCCCGGCGGCATTATGCGGCATTTTTCCTGGTATTTTTTTTAAAAAAAAATTTGCGAGGTCTATCACGATCATTCGTCGCCATCGCAGTCCTGTCCTGTTCTTTTGCTGGTCTGTTTAAAGTCAATCCTAGCAGCAGAGGCGGCGACACGCACCGCACGCTGTTACAAAAAGAATCCAGATTGATTCTGGATCTAAACGCAATGGGACCGCTAGGTTTGAATGACAGAAACAACTTGTCAGTTTTTCTTGAAAGACCTTTTTTTTTTTTTGGCATGTCGACTATATGACATCCTGACTGTGACACCCTTGTTTTGCTAGCACTATCTGATCATGGCGTTGATTAATAGCTACTGTTTTGCATTTTAACATTATTGCATACACTGTCTCTGAAATTTTTTTTTTTTTTTTCACAAATTTAAAATAATTTCTACTGTTTTTGTGCTCGCTGTACTGTACATCAGAATTTTGTTCTGTTCTTGTAGGGATTGTGATTCTGTCCGCCTTTTGTATATTATTGTATTTTGAGAGATATGTGTATTAGACTGTGATATGTTAATACCCTTGAAGTCTTCACCTGTTTTTTGCAGCTACTAATTGTATACTTGCATTTGCATTTTAAATCACTCTGCTAATGCAGTACCCGCACCATTTGTGTTAAAAGGGCGGTGCTGCATGGCAGTTTGCACTGGACCCATGGAAGCTAAGTTCTAGCGAAACGGCACGCCGTCGTCCGGCGTTGTATGGCTTGTCTCACCCTCCCCACCGCTTGTACCCTCATGTTTCCCCTGCAATAAAGACGGAGTTATATGGTGATCATCTGAAGTGCGACTTTCTTTCTCCTTTGGATTTATCTTGGTCTTCACCGCAAGTCTGCACCATGATCCCCTCCATGGCTCAGTAGGGCTCAAGTAGCTGAACGTGTAGTAACACACGGAGTAGGTGGTGCACCGGGACTCTTACCTCTTTCATATATATATATATATATATATTTATAAATATATATATTTATAAGGAATATGATATCTGTCATTGCTAACAGGCTTTGCTAAAATAGTAAATACCCAGTATCAGATATAAACATCATATTTCTTTGTTACCCATGTTAGAGTTGGTGGGTCAGCAGTGCATCCACTTCCGCCCCTATGTACATTTCGCATAAAACGCTTCCTCAGGGGGCTATTGCAGATCAATTTTCCCTCTCCTTGTATGATGTGTTCGCCTAATGGCCACCGCTTGCAGTCTGTCCACCGACCGCAACGGGGAAGCACCGCTCTTCAGAGTTGCCAGCGCATGCACAGTGGCTATAGAAGCCAGGGCTTATACACAGCCCTAATGACAGCGGCGTGACCCAGCGGGCAGGTGGAGGACAGTGGGCACGCGCACCAGACTGCATTAAGCAATTTACGTCACATTCCCATATGCTGCACTATGATATGCGCTTGCTTACTTGCTAATCACTGTGCATGATATGCAAAGTTGAAGCGACCAAATGGTCTTGGACACCTATAAATTTATAAATTCCAAGTATGTGTGATGCCCTGGGCAAGCCAGGGGTCACAGGTCATGACACCACCACACCCTACACCCCGGATAGGTACACCGAAGCTAAACCAAAAATCCTTGTTGCCTTCCTCCAGGGGCTGATGTCCACACCAGGGGGTGGGCCAGGTGGTTGGCTCCGCCCACCGAGGAGTTCACAACCCTGGAGGCGGGAGAACCAGTCAGATCAGTTTAGTCAGAGTTTGAAGTGAGAGTGAAGTGGTAGAGGAGCAAGAGAGAGGAGTAAAACTGGAAGAGAAAGTGACAGTTGAGGAAGCCTGAAGTTGGTCCGGGTGCGTGCCCCGGACTGAGACAGCAAGGTCAGCAGACGGCGGTGACCGTCTGCAGGAGAGGCTGATCGGAGGTTGTCGAAAGGACCGTGGACGGGTGGTGGCCCGGCGGTACCAGAATGGTATACGAAGAGAAGCCAGCAACATTGGCAGGGGCCTTTCGGATCCCGGCAAGGCTAGGAGTCGCCGTGAATTTGCCAAATCCGTCAGTGAAGGGGACCTCCGGGTCTCCCAACAACTAAGTCCCGATTGAAGGCAACAGTCCAACCGTAGGAGAGAGACACCGCCACCGCCAAGGCACCAGTTTCTCAGGGCCAGCGCCTGCGGGTAAAGTGGGGCTCCTCCGGCCCATATCCAAGCCAGGGAGTGGGTTTTCCGGTGGGAACCCATCGCTACCAATATAGACTTACGTGCAGGAAAAGGGACCGTCATCGTCAACTACCGGGGAAAAGCAACAGCAGCCGTCCGTGGGAACCGTCTTTCCAGCCGTGTGTTTTACCGAGAACTGTGTCCCCGTCTCAGGCTGAGTGAGTACCACAGTGCCGTGAGGCACAGCGCTGCCCCGCATCCCTGCACCCCACCAAGCCCTGCACCGGCCCCGCCATCCCTCATCCCCCATCTCATCACTGGGCCCCGGGACAACCACCCCCTACCCACGGAGGGGAGAACCAACAACTTTGCTGCTCCCTGTCACCGCTCCCGGGATCCCCATACAGAGCAGCGGTGGTGTCCACACAATCACCACAACTGCGAGGAGCGCCGCTCGAGTCCCCGGGATCCGGCCCATCGCTCGAGCCACCGAGCAGCAGCAGGCCGCAGCAGCAGCGGCAGCCGGACCCGAGCAGTGGGAGAGCGCGGCGTCCCCACCTCCGCCCGCGACATATGCCATACATAACGATTGAGACATATGGTAATTCATAACATGCATCAAGTCGTGCAATATGCAGAGAATATCCACGTCAGGAATATGAATCCATTAGAGTGGGTTCTTCACATACAAGGTGATCCTTAGGGTTGGTAGAAGTATACTGTAAACAAATACACAAATTAAAACCGATTAAAAACAATACAGGAAAACGGTGGAAGAGATCAAAGATAATGTACTAAATTGCATAAATGATCATTGCTGCGCATGATAACACAAGGCCTATATAAAATAAATAGACGTGACACTCTGAATAATTTTGATGGCATTAAATGGCCGTGACATTTATTAAGGGTTAAATAGCATATTAAAATTACCAATAAATAACCAAATCTTTATTAACCATTTCATCACCACAGTCCATAAACTAGTCCGCCAGCAAAGCTGACGACTTTTCCCTCTAACAAATGCCACGACGAGTGCGATCCTCCACGAGAAGTTCTTTCTCCAGGGATGGCGGGTGGGTGTTCTTCTTTGATCTTCAGAAATTCTGACAGCCAGCTGATGGAGAGCCCCTGCTTTTATTTACAAATTTCCCGCACTTTTCTAACAGCTGACCAATCAGCTGTTAGAAAAAACGGAAAATGGAAAATACCCTACCTATTGGAAAAATCTGCAAACTAAAATTCAAAAGCCCAAGCAATGATTACAGATTCTTCAAAGTAGTCTTTTTTTCTGACAATCAAGCTCAAAAGCTCCGCTTCCAACCTAGCAACTTTATCCTGAGGCAACCTACACTCCATCCTATCAGAATCAATAGTGATGCCTAAAAACTCCAAACACCGACAGGGCAAAGTCGTCTTCTCTTCCGCTATAGGAACACCAAACAAACACATCAACTCACGAAACTTAACTAACAACTTTAAACAATCCTCAGACTCCGCCTTACCAAGAAATAAAAAATCATCTAAATAATGCAGAATTTTCCCTTACCTCCCTCAACCTCAACAACCCAATGTAAAAATGATGAAAAAGATTCAAAATAAAAACAAGACAAAGAAAAACCCATCGGGAGGCATTTGTCAAAAAAATAGTGCCCCCTAAACTGAAAACCCAGAGAATTGAAACCCGAAGGATTCACTGGTAAAAGCCTGAATGCTGACTGTATATCTGATTTTGCCATTAAAGCCCCTCTACCTGCTTCCCTTAACAAATCCACAGCTTGATCAAATGAGGAATATTTAACCGAGACTATATCCGGCTCAATCTCAACATTTAAGAACCATATCTTGGAAACGATAAATGATGGAATAGACGGAAACTACCCTTCTCCTTCTTAGGGACTATCCCGAGTGACGAAAGCCGAAAATTCTTGAACGGGGGACTAACAAAAGGACCAGCTACCCTACCTAATTGAATCTCTTTTAGCACTTTGGAAGCTACCACTGACTCAAATTCATTTACTGAAAGAAGATTCTCCACCCAAATGCACCCTGACCCTTTAAACTCAGGAACAAAAAACCCGTTCACAAATCCATCCAAAATTAACTAAGCATTCTGTCTGACTGGATAGCGATCTAACCAACCCAGCATGTTTTGTACTATCACTGGTGTCACCGCCTTTAAATATGGACTCCTTAGTGTTGTGTTGTTGCTGTGTACTCTGGTTCTGTTTTTTGAAACATTTGAAGATGGCATGATTGCCGCCACAAAAGGAGCACTCATGTCGAAATCTGCAATTGGATGTAAATTTACATGACGACTCATTAAATGCAAAGCAGAAACCTTTTTTAACCATAGGATTATTTTGAGAAAATCTGTTAAAATTAGTCCTCTGAGGAAGCATAAGGTTTAGCCATAGACCGACGTCTTTTTGGCCCCATTGCATATTCCGGAGGATGGCTAATTTTTGACGAAAACTCTCATCATAATTCAGCCATGCAATGCCACCAAAACTGCGATATGCCTCTAATATGTTCTCCAGGTGCTGAAAAAGACCCGAACAAACTGCCGGATTCTTTTCACCCAAGACAGAAGAAAAAATGCAAAATGCCTGCAGCCAGTTATTGAATGATTTAAAGGCGGCCTTTTTCTTATCATCTAAATCCGTCTTCTCATCCTTTTTAACATTCTCTCTACTAGACGGAAGCAGAGAAAACAAATCAACATAATCCCCCTCGTAAATCTTATCCCTAACTGGCTGCGGCAAATGAAATCCCAGGGGGGACATGTCACATGTCAAAGCCTCCTTAAATAAAAAACCATGCAGAGACATGGACTCCTGACAACCACTAAGACCTGCACTACTCTCCCTAGCCACCGCCCCCCTGCTAACATTTCACATAACACTTTCTTCACTACAGCTTCTATACTAAAAGGAAGAGGGCTGGCACACGAGACAGACAGAGGGACATTGAAACTCTCACCCTGTCCTCTGCTCTGCAGTTCTCGGCCCTCCTGTGGACGTCCCTGGTCTCCAGCAGCTTCGCGCCTCAGGCTCCTGCCTCTGGCCTCGGCAAAGCACCTCCTCCTCTTCAGACGGGGACTCGGACCAGGGGGCCCCCGTCGCTCTTCTGGCCTCAGGAACGATCTTCCCCTATGATTTCCCGCTGCCACCAGGAATTTCAAATCCCTGGGCCGGTGCCGCGCTTTTACGGCGACGCCGACTAGATGACGTACTCTTCCTCTTCGTGGCTGCTCTGTCCGGCGCTGAACAATGACGCGCCTCCGCAGCCAGGATGGGCGGGGATGCTCCGGCTTCCGCTTCTTGCTCATTCTCACCGACTGCCGCTGGAAGGACGCTGCGCCGCAGGGACCGCCTTCTTTCCGGGATATCCGCTGTCAGCGCTGCCATCTCTTCTGGGTTGGTATGCTGGATAACCGCGGCGTCACGATCCTCAGCTTCTCCAACGTCTGCTGGCTGCCTAGACGCCTCCAGGCATTGTCTCAGCCAGGCTTCTCCACTGTCCTCGCTCGCCCTCTTCATCCGGTCTTGCAGCAGGCTCCCATCAGCTGTTCTTCTTTGATCTTCAGAAATTCTGACAGCCAGCTGATGGAGAGCCCCTGCTTTTATTTACAAATTTCCCGCACTTTTCTAACAGCTGACCAATCAGCTGTTAGAAAAAACGGGTGCGCAGAACCAGCCTAAACTGGTTTAACCAGTCTCCTCATGACAGAACACAGCTGTTCTTAACCCTTCACTCACCACACATATAGTGAACATAAAAACCTTTATTCAATAATAATGGCCATTCCATTGTATATATAACCAGGCCTGTGCCATCATGCATTCGCACGGCATACTAGCTACCGTGCTCTAAACAGAGAGCCAGATGGATTAATTGGGGACTATAGAGCTAGTACACAGGCATTTTTTAGGGGAAAGAGAGTCCAACTTATAAGAAACAAGCAAATTAATTGGTTTCATTTAATCCTGTAGGTGATTTAGTTTCTAATAGTGTAATCCATTTGCATTCTTGCTGTAATAGTTTCTTATTTATATTGCCGCCTCGAATCCCTCTGGACACATGTTCAATCCCCCTTACATTAAAGGTACAGGGATCACTATCATGTTTTAATTTGAAATGTCGAGGGATTGTTTTCAATTCCTCCAAATTGGAGATGGTTGTTGCAGCTACAATGTCGCGTACGTGTTTCCTTGTCCTGACTCTTAGTTGGCGTGATGTCAGCCCAATATAACTTAGGCCACAAGCACACATCGCATAGTATATCACCTGTGTGGTGGAGCAGGTGATATACTGGCGAATTTCAAATTCTTTGTCTCCCCTGATGACCTAAAGGTCACACACATATTGGCGCATGCCCTACATCCACCACAGGGGTAACACCCCTTAACCGGTGACCCTGTGTCAAAGGGCGTATTGGTAGTCGCCACGTAGTGGCTTCTAACCAATATATCTTTGAGATTTTTGCTTCTCCTATAGGTCATCTGGAGGTAATCTAGTATATACTTTTTCAGGATTGGTTCGGTCTGGAGAACTGGCCAATGGCGCTGCAAACTTCTTTTCACCTCTTCACATTGTGAATTATATGTTGTGATGAATCTGACATTATTGTTGTCCTTGGATACTCCATTGGAGGACTGGAGTAAAGTTTCTCATGTGAACTTCTTCACCCTATTATACCCTTCCTTTATGGATCTGTTGCTGTACTCTCATGACTGAAATCTCTTTCTCAATATATCAGCTTGAAATTTCTGTGGGGTTGAGCAAATCCGCTTCGTTCTCATAAACTGCCCAACTGGGATAGATTTGATAGTGACGTAATGGTGGCTAGACTCTGCATGCAACAGGGAATTGATTGCGGTGGGCTTCCTGAATAAGTCTGACTGTAGCTGTCGGTTGCTGTCAATATCGATCTTGATGTCCAGGAAGTCCACCACCTCCCTGCTATACACATAGGTCCGCCTGATGTTAAAATCATTCACATTGAGTTGGCCCATGAACTGCCTAAGCCCATCCTCACTGCCTTGCCAAATAAATAAAATATCGTCAATGTATCATGGCCAGAGGGGTATATGGTCTACAGCCCACGCGTCCTCGCCCCCCCGCAAACCACTTTCCCAAAACCCAAGAAAGAGGTTTGCAAATGAAGGCGCACAGGCCGCCCCCTTTGCAGTACCCCTCCGCTGTAGATAAAATTGCTCTTTAAAAGGAAAAAAAAATATGCGTTAGGATGAACTCAAGCAGCCCAAGGACCAACTCACATGTGCGACCATCCAAGTTGCTGTTCACGAGAAAAAAGCGGGCCGCCTCCAACCCCTGCTGATGATCAATGCAAGTATAGAGTGACTCTATATCTGCAGTCACGAGGTACATATCATCCTCCAAATGTATCCCGTTAATTCTGGTTAATACGTACGTGGTGTCACGGACGTATGATGGGAGAGCTTCTGCCAGTGGTTGCAAACAAAAATCCACAAATTTGCACACCGGGTCATAAAGGCCTTCCAACCCAGACACGATAGGTCTGCCCGGGGGTTCGGTGGCATTTTTGTGGATTTTAGGGATGAAGTAAGTGGTTGGTGTCTTAGGGTATTTAAATATTAGACCGTCATAGATTATTTTTTTTTTAGGGATAATGCCCTGCCATATAGTATCAGACCTAATTCAGCAGAATATGATGACATAGGATTTTTGGATAATTTTATATATGTGATTCTATCCCTCAACTGTTTCTGTGCCTCCTTCTCATACATCTTTTTGGGCCATAGGACAATGTTTCCCCCTTTGTCGGCTGGTTTGATGACAAGGTCATCGAGCGACTGTAATTCACAAAGTGCCGTTCGATCTCCCTGAGTAAGGTTGTCACTCAGTCATGCAGTAGAGATCCTCTTGAGATCATGGATAACCAGATCAGTGAAGATCTCCACCGCAGGAGATGCCGACATCGGGGGAAATGTTACCGATCTGGGATATAAATGCCTGGGGTATTTACCTTGGGTCGTTCCATCCTGCTCGTCCAACAAAAAATTCAAATTTCTCCAGGCTTCTTCTATTATAGAGTCTGACATGGTCGTATGGTCATCGCTGTTTTTATAATGCAGCTTTTTAAGAATAAATTTCCTTGATAAAAGATTAACATCTTTTATAACTGTGAAAAGATTAAAGCCATTAGTGGGTGCAAAGGTTAGCCCCCTCTCAAACAACTTTTTTTTTTATTATAAGTCAATACATGTTCTGATAAGTTAATCACCTGTAATTTGTTCGTATCATTTTTCTTGTGACTCTTCCTATATGATCCCGAGGGCATGCTTTTACTAGAGTTGTTCTGTCTCTTGTCCGTGGATCGCAAGGTCATGCCACTCCCAGACCCTGATTCTTGGTTCGTTGAACTTCATTGGACGTGCAGGAAGCAAACGACCCTGATCTTGATCCAGCGTTCTTCCATTTACCCCGCTGTCTCCTATGCCATCTATAGATGTTATTTTGGTTGTGATCCATAGTATCTCTCTGAAACTTTTTGATTTTAACATCGCTTACCTCTTTTTCCCACTTAATGGATTCATCTTCAATCTCAGAATTTAGTCTTACCAGCGCATCACTGGATAGGCCATCCTGTAGCTTTTTCTGTATTTGTTCAATTTCTGTATCCATGTCACTGACTGTTTATTTAGTTGTACTAGCAGCTCCATGAACTCTCTAGAGCAGGTGGTAGCCGCCTGTTCCCACCTATTCCTAAATTAATCATCCGGCTCCTTGAAGGCTGGAAAGACCTGCACTATAAAGGGTGCTTTACATGCTGCGATATCACTAACGATTTATCGTCGGGGTCATGGTGTTTGTGAAGCACATCCGGCATCGTTAGCGACATCGCAGCGTGTAACATGTACGAGCGACCTTCAACAATTGCAAAAGTGGTAAAAATTGTTGGTTTTGGAGAGGTCGTCCAAACACCAAATATTGTTGTCAGGTGAGTAACGAGGTTGTTTGTCATTCCTGCGGCAGCACACATCGCTATGTGTGACACCGCAGGAACGAGGAAACTCACCGTATCAGCGTCCCACCGGCAATGAGGAAGGAAGGAGGTGGGCGGGATGTTCGGCCCGCTCAACTCCACCCCTCCTCTACTATTGGGCGCTATGACGCCAAATGAACCGCCCCCTTAGAAAGGAGGCGGTTCGCTGGTCACAGCGACGTCGCTAGGCAGGTAAGTGCGTGTGACGGATGTAAGCAATGTTGTGCGACATGGGCAGCGATTTGCCCGTGTTGCATAACCGACGGAGGTGGGTACAATCGCTAGCGATATCGATACCGATATCGCAGAGTGTAAAGTGCCCTTAAGTCTCCGTGGTATGAGGTTTTTCTCCAGATATTTTTCTAAAAATGCCCTATTCCACCAGATTCTGGTTCTCTTGCACAGCAACTCCTTATATCGATCTATACTATTTTGCATCTCTCCACTGCTTTCCGTAGACACCAATATGGGCTCATCACTGAACACTGCGTTCATTTTTGAAAGCAATTAACTTTTCTCTGACTTCATAATCCATTTTATTCTTATTACTGGATGCTGTGAAAAACACAGAAATAATTAGCGACAAATTGGCGCCATTGGCCAGTGGCCAGTTCTCCAGACCAAACCAATCCTAAAAAAGTATATACTAGATACCCCTGTGGTGGATGTAGGGCATGCACCAATATGTGCAGGACTAAGACCTTTAGGTCATCATGGGGAGACAAAGAATTTGAAAGTCGCCAGTATCCACCTGATCCACCACGCAGGTGATATACTATGCGATGTGTGGTTGTGGCCACATTTTTATATGGGGCTGATATCACGCCAACTAAGAGTCAGGACAAGGGAACACGTACGCGACATTGTCGCTTCAAAAACCATCTCCAATTTGGAGGAATTGAAAACGATCCCTCGACATTTCAAATTAAAACATGATAGTGATCCCTGTACCTTTAAGGTAAGGGGGATTGAACATGTGTCCGTAGGGATTCGAGGCGGCAATATAAATAAGAAACTATTACAGCAAGAATACAAATGGATTACACTATTGGAAACTATGGGATTGAATGAAACCAATTAATTTGCTTGTTTCTTATAAGTTGGACTCTCTTTCCCCTAAAAAAATGCCTGTGTACTAGCTCTATAGTCCCCAATTAATCCATCTGGCTCTCTGCGCAGCAACGATCATTTATGCAATTTAGTACATTATATTTGATTGATCTCTTCCACTGTTTTCCTGTATTGTTTTTAATCGGTTTTAATTAGTGTATTTGTTTACAGTATACTTCTACCAACTCTAAGGATCACCTTGTATGTGAAGAACCCACTCTAATGGATTCATATTCCTGACGTGGATATTCTCTCAATATTGCACGACCTGATGCATGTTATGAATTACCATATGTCTCAATCGTTATGTATGGCATACTTGGAATTTATAAATTTATAGGTTTCCATGACCATTTGGTCGCTTCAACTTTGCATATCATGCATAGTGATTAGCAAGTAAGCAAGCGCATATTATAGTGCAGCATATGGGAATGTGACGTAAGTTGCTTACTGCAGTCTGGTGCGCGTGCCCGCTGTCCTCCACCTGCCCGCTGTCATTAGGGCTGCGTATGTGCACTGGCTTCTATAGCCACTGCGCATGTGCTGGCACCGTTGACGCGCGGCGCTTCCCCGTTGGGGTCGGTGGACAGTAGCGCGCATGCGCCGGCGTCAGACTGCAAGCGGCCGCCATTAAGCAAACACATCATATAAGGATTAAACACATAAATTTGGCCATGATTAATACACCGAGGAGATAACACAATAGCATCCCTCGGGGGTAATGCCAACTCCGAAAGGCATATCAAAAGAGGAGGAAAGGAGATAAGGCACAATTATGATTGAAAATATTAAGTTTTTATTGGTAAAGGTTAAAAGAACAAATACAAAACAGTACAAAAAGACATACAGAACATGGAATCGGTCACCAAGGGTGTGGAAAGGAGAAATGTTCCTTTATAAAAATAGTCTTTAAGGAGGTTTACTCTTGCCTTCAGAACCAGCCCCATATACCACCAGGTAATGCAACAAGCTCTTTTGAATTTAATGCAAGGTGCCTTCTACTCTCCTGCACACTCTTTCTGCCTTTGGTATTTTCCACTACTCAGTGCGTTTATTAGTATTTCAGCCATTAGGCAGAGTTGTGGCTGCTGAGATTACCATTTAGTCCTGTTTCTATAGTGATGAGATATAATATTTACTACAGAATTTTACTATCATTCTCTCACTATTATATGTGAAATTCACGTGTTGAGTCCCTGGGTATGGACCCATCAATGATGGGGATACCAGCATTTGGGAACATACAGGTCTATACCGATGAATTTTGAGTGCACATGTACACTTTATTAGTCAGCCCACAGGTCCAATGAAGGTCTGCACTGTCGCAATTCCGGAACTATATATATATATATATATATATATATATATATTTACAGCCAGCCGTTGCACTTTACTTACACCGCGACCATCATCTTGTAAATTTCGACAGCCCTATTACTGTTACCTCTGTTATTATCTACATCCAAATCCAAAGGAATAGCCAATTAGGCTTTATCTGTTCACTATACTCCTAGGGTTTGTATAATTTAACCCAACTTACAGCGTGTTAACCCTCTGCATCCTTGTGTGTTTTGTACACTGTATAACGTTGCTTACCGAAACTTGGGGGTTTCACTCGCTTGCAGCGGTATTAGGTAGCTTAGGCAACACAGGTATCACTGTCTCTTATAAAACCCAGCAGTTTATTTAATAGACTCAACATAAACTGCTAAACAAAATGTAACAAAGCCTCTCCTGGCTTAAAGGAAAATATAACATACCGTGGGCTTCCAGTCCAATTAAATGTCCATAGTGGAGTCTCCACACTCTGCCTCCTGCCAGCGAACACCACTCACTGTGGTTCCTTCCTGCAGCCTCCAGCCAGGCTGCAGTTTTATCCCCAGTCCTCACTTGGACTGATTTCCAGAAGTCTCTCTTCAGTCTTCACACAGACTGAGACCTCCAGCACACAATCTCCATGTGCAGCACACAATCTCCATGTGCAGCACACAATCTCCATGTGCAGCACACAATCTCCATGTGCAGCACACAATCTCCATGTGCAGCACACTCAGACTTTTTTCTGTCTCTAAAACTAACAGTCTCTTAAACCCAACCGGACACACCCACAGGTGGAGGTATGTGATTCTCCAGCCCTGTCCATCACGCCGCCCATAGTTTAAAGGGAAGCTAACCCTTAATTACAACCCAAGTCCTGTGAAACTACAGGTCCCACAGTCACATCTTCAGTTCAATAGGGCAGGGAATCCTTCTCCACTGCAACACATAGCGACCATCCACAACATTGGTGGTCGCTACCTCACAACTGTAACACTATATTTTTAATGTGTTTTTGTATGTCTATCACTTACTGCAGGGGTGGGGAACCTTTTTACTGGCAGGGGCCATTTGGAATTTCGTACTAACCTTTGGGGGCCACACAACATTATCAACCTGAAAAATAACCCTGCTATATTTGGTCAAACAATTAATTAACTCACCCCTACTGTGGGGGCAGGAGCTGCTTCTCTTTGGTGCAATTGTGATGTTTGGTGATATTGATCATCTTGTTTCTCACAGCTGCTTTTCCAGGTTTGTCTCTGTCTGGAGATGCTGGGGGCATAAACATCACAGGAGGGGCAGGGGTGCATAAATTACAGGAGACACTGGGAGTTTATATCACAGGAGGGGCTGGGGCATATACATCAGTAGGGGGCATGGACAGCCCTGGCAGTGGCACAGACATGACTGGGGACAGGGACAGCACTGGGTGGCAGCACGGACTGCACTGGGTGGCAGCACGGACTGCACTGGGTGGCAGCACGGACTGCACTGGGTGGCAGCATGGACAGCACTAGGTGGCATCACTAGGGAGACAGACAGGTCTGGTGGAACATAGACATCAACAAGAGGGCACAGACTGGGGGGCATAGAAAGCAGTGGGAGGGTACAGACAGCAGTAGCGAGTTAAGAGCACTGGGAGGTACACAGTACTGAGGGGTGACACACAGCACTGGGGAGCATGGATAGCATAAGGGGGGCACAGACAGCACTCACCGTGGCATGGACAGCACTGGGTGCAGCATGGACAGCATTAGGTGGTGCGGACAGCACTGGGGGGGGCGTAGACATCACCCAGGGGGTACAGACAGCACTAGGGGGGCACGGACAGCAGTGAGGGGTTACACCGTGCTTAGGGGGTACACACTGTACTAGGGAGTACACAGCACTGGGGTGTACACAGCATTAGGGGGTACACTGCATTAGGGGGAACACACAGCATTAGGGGATACACACAGCACAAGGGAATACACACAGCATTAGGGGGTACACACTGTACTAGGAGGTACACAGCACTGGGGGGTACACACTGTACTAGGAGGTACACAGCACTGGGGGGTACACACAGCATGAGGGGGTACACAGCACTGGCGGTACACACTGTACTAGGAGGTACACAGCACTGGGGGGTACACACAGCACAAGGGGGTACACAGCATTAGGAGGTACACACAGCATTAAGGGGTACACACAGCATTAGGGGGTACTTACTGTACTAGGGGGTACACACAGCATTAGGGGGTACACACAGCACTAGGGGGTACACACAGCACTAGGGGATACACACAGCATTAGGGAGTACACACAGCATTGGGGGGTACACAGCACGAGGGGGTACACACAGCACGAGGGGGTGCACACAGCACTAGGGGGTACACAGCACTGAGCGGGGGGGGGCAGCAATTGGTTGAGTACTCACAGTGAGGGGGGGGGAGTCACACGCACAGCACAGTTTCGGGAGGCTGGTAAACCTGCTGCAGCTTTTCTGTGCCTTTATCGCAGCGTGCTGCTTGCTCCGTCCACCAGAGCACACTAGCACAGGCTGGGGATAAGCCTAGAATGGGTAAAGGAAAAGGGATTCTTCAGCTCACCTGTTGCCCGGACTGCTAGACCTTGCGGGTGCCTCGGATCCGCCGGTAAGTCCCGACCGGTTTGTGGAAGAAGGCAGAGAAGAAAAGGATGATCCGGCACTGATTCTTCTTTAAGATAAAATCTCCGTAATCTTTATTGGAAATATTAAAAGCATCGTGAAGGCCGAGGTATAAATCAATACATGGAAACTTTGCGCGTTTCGGACTACACCATAAAAACAGAAAGAGTCCTTAATCATAAGTGTTCCATGTATACCACAACATTACTAAAATAGACTGACCCGCTGGATGGGCGGAAGGGAGGGGCGGGATGTCATGATTGCATGAAAAAACAGGTGAACATCGCCGTGCATATGGACAAAAGGAACATCATACTGGGTCAATATAATCCTTAGTAAATAGTGCGTGATAAACCATAAAACATTCATTCATATGTTAATAATCATTTCAATAGAGGAGCTGACCTGAAATTGCAATAGGGCTGCAAATACAAGCCCCTATATATTCATAAGAATAGAAACGAAAAATTTCATGATACAGATAGAGCTAAAAATGAAATTAGATTATGTGGGTTATTTACCAAAGGACCCAACCCTAGGTTGATAAGTAAATTATATGGAGATCACAAGTTAAATAAAATATAAATTTATAAGGTTCTCAACAATATTTGCAAAGTATATCAAAAAGCAGCTCCTCCAGTGAAAAACAGGGGGGGGGGAGAGGACTTGTTCAATATAAATAAGCAAGCTCCAATATGTGCATATCGTCTGACGATAAAAAGACCATAAAAAAAAAATATATATACATCAGGATGAAACATGTGTGGAGCTTGACTGAAGGAATGCTCATTACAATATGTCCGAATTATGGCATCCGTGCAGGAATGGATGAATTTCATCAAAGAATGACTAGAACAAACACATAAGCATAAAAGCACCTCATTGAATGTCAGAAAACGGATCAGAAATTATTCTATATCTATCGATCTAAAAAATAAATCGCAAATCGGAGCGATAGTTAAAGCCACCTGGGTATCTTGTATTTAGCTTCAAAATCCATTTTGCCTCTGCCAAAAGCAGGGCTTGGAACCAGTCCCCCCCACGAGGTGGTCTGGGAACAGACTCTATACCCGTGATCACTAAGGAAGAAAAATCCGCTGAATGACATTCAATGTAGTGCCTGGTCAGACCAGATAAGGAGCGTTTCTTCACCAATGCAACATAGCTTAAGGAGGTCCTGTCATGAGCTGCTGAAGGTATGCGGACGTGCTCAGAGATCCTGGTTCTAAGTGCTCTAGAGGTGCAGCCGACATAGCCCTTGCGGCATAGTGTGCACGTTGCCACATAGACCACATGTGCAGAAGCACAATTAATAAACGATCGAATTACAAAGCTTTCTCCATTATTCCCTAATAGGGATTTGGTATTGTGCATGAACCTGCAAAGGCCCCATCGGCCGGACCCACATTTATAAGACCCAGAGACACTGAGCCAGGTTCTGTTACATTTCTTAGATGTGAACATGCTGGGTGCCACAAGGTTCCCAATGGTACGAGCTCTCTTGGCTACTATATTGACCCCCGGCTGAAGAACTGAATTTAGTATGGGGTCCTGACGTAAAAGGGGGATAAAACGCTGGATGGTCTGTTTAATTTGAAAAAAATCAGTGCTAAATGGTGTTGAAAAAGTCACACGATTTCTAGATACTGAGGAAACAGGGTGATCTTCCAACCGATTGGTTCTTTTTTTTTTTTTAAATTCTTTATTTTAATGACCGACTCGAGAACATACAAAGTAACACCTGCTCCACAAAGAACAGAATAACAGATTTCAAATATTTAACATTGACATGTAGCCCACCCTTCCGCACCCCTGTACATATCTAGTCGCTGCAACTGCTCGAGTCAGGCCCAATTTAATCCTTTTATGAACCAACCCAACAAGGGTGGAATACAGAACATAGAAAGAGAGCAAAGCCCGAAAAGAGTTTAGAACAGGTTAAGAGAAAGAGCTAAAGGGGAATAGGGGGGGAGGGGAGAATAGGGGAAGATAGGGGACAAAGAAGTGAGAAGAAGGGAGAGCGAGAGAAGAAAAAAGAGGAAAGGGGGAGAGGAGAGAAAAAAAAAAAAAAAAGGGGGGGGAGAGTGTTTCCCCAGAGCCTCACAGCAGCCGTGGAACAGAGAGTAATCTGGCGTATTCCACCGAGTGAGTGAACTCCAACCATGGGAACCAAGTCCTATGAAAATCTTCCTGTCTGTCATTGAGAGAGGATGTCAAGTCCTCCATGTGCCTTAGGTCGTTAACCCTTGAAACCCACTGTGCCAGTGTGGGGGTGGTAGAAGACTTCCAGCCAAGCGGGATGCAAGACCTGGCAGCCATTACCAGAAATCTAAGCAAAGAGCGCTTGTATCTAGGAGCCGGGAGTTCCAAAAGCTGTAAGATAAACAGTTCCGAACCCAATGTCTCAACCGTGCCGGTCACCAGTCTAATTACCTCCCTCACTTCTGACCAAAACCGTTGCAAGGAAGGGCAGGACCAAAAGATGTGCACGTAATCACCCTCCCCCGAGCCACACCTCCAGCAAACGGGGTCAACTGAGGGGAATATCCTATGAAGTCTGGTCAGGACTCTATACCACCTAGTCAGCAGTTTGAAGTTGGCCTCCAACAATCTGGAACTGATCGAGGTTTTATGTGCCATCATTAGGACGTTGTTTCGTTGCGTGTCAGATAGAGCCGTCCCAAGGTCCCTTTCCCACTGCCGCAAATAGACCGGGGTGGGCAAATCTCCCGGGTCTGATAGCAAATTGTATGCCAGGGAAAGTGAGTGCCGCAGGGCCCCCTCTCCCAAGCACAATTTCTCGAATCTTGTGGGAGGCCCAGCATACCGGGCGAAGCAGGGAAGGGAGCTCATGAAATGCCTCAACTGCATGGCCCTCCATCTCCCCAGGGGGTCCGGAGGCAGGAGACCACAAATATCCGAAAGAGATAGCCAGTCACCCTCCCCTCCCAGCTGGTAAGCTCTGAATCTGCCCCCCTGTACCCAGCTCCGAAAAACTGGGTCCAAGAGGCCAGGACGGAAATCCGGATCTCCTATAATTGGTGACATGGGGGAAGGCAACGGCAGGAGGAGGCGCCGAACCTCGCCCCTCGAACAGCATTCCAGAGTAGCGCCAATAGTGGGGTGAGATCTCAAAGTAGACGGGAAAAAGCTTGCGACCCAAGGCATGGCCGGTAAATGTACCTCCGAGAAGCTCTGTTCCAGGGCGACCCATGGTTTCATCCTAGAGTGGTGGCACCAATCCAGAACCCTAACCATATGTGTGGCCCAGTAATATTTTTTCATATCAGGTATTCCCAGCCCTCCCCTACACTTAGGTCTGCACAGTAGGGAACGGGAAAGTCTCGCCGGCTTATTCGCCCAGATAAATTTAGTATATAGTGAGGCCAATTCCTTGAAGAAAGAGCTCGGGATCTTAATTGGCAGGGCCTGGAAGAGGTATAGAAGTCGTGGTAATATATTCATCTTCAATATTGCACATCTCCCAAACCATGTGAAAAGGCCCCTCGCCCAATTTGCGCAGTCTGTTCTAATGGACTGCAGGAGAGGGAGATAATTCAGCTTATATAGTTGGCTAGTGTCCGCTGCCAGCTGGACCCCCAGGTACCTCAGAGAGTGATTAGCCCACTTAAACCCGAACGCAGATTGTAGCGAAATAACATGATCTTGGGGGAGAGATACATCCATAGCCTCCGATTTTGACATGTTAATTCTAAAATTAGAAAGAGAGGAGTATGTTTCCAGCTCTCTCAGTAGATTGGGCAGGGAGACCCGAGGGTTGGTAATAAAGAAAAGTAAGTCGTCCGCGTACGCCGCAATTTTGTAGGTGGAACCAGCAACTATAGGGCCGGAAATGTCAATGTTATGAATATAGCACCAATTCAGAACCAGTAGGTATTAGAAAAGAATTCCAACATGTACAACTTATATAGATCTAGCAACATGTGATAATAAAACTTAACCTTTAATTGGGTTATTTAAAATAAATATACAAACTGTGATCCAAACACCATTTAAAACCTGGAAATGATGGGACCAATGTGTGCTGCGTGTATCTATGGCACCATCATTTACAGAAAAAGGGGAACGGGTAACGTTCACCTAGATGAACAACACCGGAGATGTAATGAGTTTTTCAACACACAAAAAGCTGATGTGGTATCGCTGATTAGACAGATGCTGTGTAAGTGCAGCCTTCAAAGATAAATGTATACACAAGAAGTAGCATGCCACTCAACAGACAGAATGTTGTCACTCAGCGTCATCAACACCAGACCAAAAATAGTGTGAATGTCCCACTATAGAGCTAAGCTAGTGTGATACGCTCTATCAGGGGACAACCAAACATATGCACCATGACATGCGGTGCCCAGGAAATAATGACCTCATAATACCTGTACCATGCTCTATACAAACAACGGCAGGGGTCAGGGACAATAGGATGTCATATACAGTGCAATATTAGGACCACTTAAAGTGGAACCATCTCACCCAGTCTTTTTGTCGGTGAGGTGTCGTCCTTCTCCAGTGCTGCTTAGTCCAACTACCGGCACTTGGGGAGCAGTGGCTTGGTCACTGGCCCTGTCTGGGATACAACTGACCCTAAGATAATCCACAAAAACTCCCGCCCTTACAAGGGCAGTCCACAGCTGGCCCTGTTGTGGCTGACCCTAATATCCATCAAGCAGGTGACTTCCGACGCGTTTCACAACGACTGCTCATCAGGGGAGGCTTGAAACACCTGAAAATCGTGGTTATGGCTCAGGCTTAGAGCTCAAACCTATGTGGCCTGGTATCATTCCTGTCAATGTTACCTCTAATTCGGCTAAGCAGGGGTTCCAGGGTCAGGATAAAGATCAGGGGTGAGAGGGGGCATCCCTGCCTTGTGCCGTTAAGAATGGGAAATCTATCTGAAAGGAGACCGTTCACCCAGACCGTTCACCCTGACCGCGGCAGAGGGGTTACTATACAGAGAGCATATCCACCTGAGCATCATCCTCCCCAACCCCACCTCCCGCAGAACCTCCTCCATGAATATCCAATTGACTCTGTCGAACGCTTTTTCTGCGTCGGTCGACAGGAGCATCAGGGGCAACCCTTCCGAATTAGCCCTGTGGATTAAGTTCAGCGCCTTAGTGGTGTTGTCCCTCGCTTCCCTTCCCATCATGAACCCAGCCTGGTCCGGGTTGACAATCCCCCCCAGCAATGGAGAGAGTCTCTCTGATAATATTCTGGTGAAGAGCTTCAAGTCTGTGTTGAGGAGGGAGATGGGTCGGTAACTAGAACAAGAGGTAGGGTCTTTACTCTCTTTAGGGATGACTACTATATTAGCGGCCAAAGAGTCTCTCGGCAAGTGGACCTTTTCGGAGAGTGAGATATTGTTAAAGGCAGAGAGAAATGGGGGAGCAGCATGGAGCCCATCTTTTTGTAGTAAAGCAGGGGGAAGCCATCTGGGCCAGGGGCCTTACCAGTGGGGGAATTTTTAATTGCAGCCCAGTACTCCTCCTCTGAGATGGGTCTTTCCAGGGCATCCGCAACCGATTGGTTCTGGTCCTATTCTCAACAATAGAAGAGGCCCTGTTCAAAGTCCGATCAGGATACCCCCTCCCACTGAGTCTCTCTCTAATGCGGACAGCTTCACAACGATAGGAAGCTTCAGATGAGCATAAACGCTTCGCTCGTAAGAGCTCACCCACAGGTAAATTCTGTAAGGTGTGGGGCATGTGACAGCTACTCGCATGGAGAGAGGTATTGCCACAAATAGGCTTCCTATACAGAACAGAATGAATGGAACCAGTCAAGGGGTCGCCAGATAGCAGGATGTCCAGGAAGGGAGCTGAGTCCATATATAGGTTCATGGTAAATCTCAAATTGAGAGGGTTGTTGTTAAAATGTGCATTGACGGCTTCCATGGCCTCCTGGGGGATATCAAAATCTCCTGTATTACATATCAAAACTTGATCATCAATATATCTTGCATACCAAATAATGGTATGCAACAATGGATTATCACTTGTATAGATATATTTCTCTTCCCAGTAGGCCATGTAAATATTAGCCAATGCACATGAAAAACATGCCCCCATAGGACAACCGGCTATCTGGAGATAAAATGTTAAGTTAAACTGGAAAAAATTGTGGGTCAACAGAAAACCTGTTGTCATGAGAATGAATTCTTTGAGGACATCGTCAAATGAGCTGTATTTATTTAGATGAAAATACAGAGCCTGTAAGGCTTCCCTATACGGTATGCTAGGATATAATGAGACCACGTCGCTTATTATCCAAAAAGAACCACTCGTCCAGGACATCTCCAAATCCTGTAAGAGACTCTTTGTGTCTCTAATATGACCAATAGTACGTTTCATGAGCGGCTGGATATAATGATCTAGCCAGTCACTCAGATTGCTGGTTAGAGACCCAGTGCTGGCTACTATGGGTCTCAATGGGGGAGGGAAAGTGCCCTTATGGACCTTGGGAAGGCCTTGAAAAATGAGACACACCAGAGAGTCGACAAAAAGATATTCGTGGACCTTTTCATTAAGAACTCCCCATTGAAAACCTTGTGAGAAGAGGACCCGTAACTTTGAGGAAAAATCAGATGTGGGATCGCAAGGCAATTGCCTGTAAGTGGATTTATCACTCAATATGGTATTAATCTCTCTTTCATACAGTTTGCTGTCCAGCACTACTACTGAGCCCCCCTTGTCCGCCCCCCGGACCACAATGTGACTATTGTCCTTCAGATCTTTAAGTGCTCTTTTTTCAGAGGATGACAAATTGTCCTGAATCTGGGGTTTCATCAAGAGTATATTTCTGACCTCCGATTCTATAAGGTCCTGGAACGTGTCCATAACAGGAACCCTGGAGGCAATAGGATAAAAACTCGGGTTCTTATTGACAAAAGGAGAAGGTTCAGATATACCCGTACAGGTGTCACTTAGTTCTTGTAAGTGCGTAACCGCAATCTGTTCCCTCAAATTCCAAAATAGGGGGACATGAGTAGAATTGTTGGTCGGAGGATCAGGTGAGTTGGGCCTATCAGTATTGTCCGCATCAGTATTGGAAAAATGTCTTTTTATTGTGAGATTCCTGACAAACCTATTAACATCTCTAAAGCTGGTGTCACACATAACGACGACGACAACGACGTCGCTGCAACGTCACCATATTCTGTGACGTTGCAGCGACCATAGATAATCGTTAGTAAGCTGTCAAACATGCTAAATAAAGCAGCGACGGAGCACAGATCATAGCGACGTCGACGGTCGTTGTGTGGTTTCAGACATGTCATTGCACGACGAGTCAGAGGTGTGGTTTTAACCCCTAGATACGGTTTGCGTTATCTCTTTTCACGCCCCTCTGTTCCTATTGGTGATCGCTACAGCGCTTTGCGTTGTCTTTCTTCACGCCCCTCTGTTCCGATTGGTCATCACTACAGCGTCGCCTGATTGGGTGACCGTATCAAACAAAAGACGACGCAGTAGCGCTTCCATTCACTCTACCTGAGCTTTTTCAGAACGCAGTTTGCTGCAGTGATTCTTTCAATTTGTTGATTTCGTCTTGGATTTTTAATATTCTCCTGACTTAAAGGTAAGTAATTTTGGGCAGTATTATACCAATATTCTAGTACATCGTGACATTAATATAGCAACTGTATTCTTGTATATTGGGGCAGTATTATAGTTATATTTATCTATGTACATAGGGGGAAGTATTATAGCTTTTCTATTCCTGTACATAGGAATATATATATATATATATATATATATATATATATATATATATATATATATATATAAAAATAAATATATATATGGGGCCAGTATTATAGCAATTATATTCTTGAACATATAGCTATTTTCTACATATATATATATATATATATATATATATATATAGGTATATATGTATATATATTTATATATTCAATACCGCTGTACATATAGTTATGTTCTTGTACATAGGGGCAGTATTATAGTAGTTATATTTTTGTACATAGGGGCAGTATTATAGTAGTTATATTCTTGTGCATAGGGGCAGTATTATAGTAGTTAAATTCTTGTATATAGGGGGCAGTATGATAGTAGTTATATTCTTGTACATAGGGGGCCGTATTATAGTAGTTATATTATTGGACATAGGAGCAGTATTAAAGTAGTTGTACGTAGGTGGCAGTATTATAGCAGCTATATTCTTGTGCTTAGTTTATAACAATGTAGTAATACATTAATTTCCTTTTTTTTCAGATGTCTTCCAACAAACAAGAATTTATAAGGGAGATGATTGATATGTATCGATCCCTGCCTTGTTTGTGGAAGATTAAGTCTGTCGATTATAGCAATCGATACAAGAAAAAGCAGGCCTATGAGCAGCTTGTTGAATTGTTCCAGAGGCATAACCCTACTTAGACCATTACGACTGAGATTGTGCGAAAGAAAATCCAGGGTCTTCGCACCGTTTATAAAAAGGAACTAAATAAGGTGGAGAAGGCCAGCAAATCTGGTGCCGGAACGGAGGAACTTTACGTTCCAAAGCTTTGGTACTACGATTTGCTGGCCTTCATAAGAGACCAAGAGGTACCACGTACAATAACATCGCTGTCCTTTGGTCCCGGAACACAGCCTGAGGTCCGGTCTGACACCACAGTTGGAGATGTAAGTACCTTTGTGAAACTTTTGATGTACATGGCATTATTTAATTGAAAATAGTTACTACGGTTTTCTATGATTACTGTTGCAGATTTCAAAATGTATCCCTTCCAGTTCAGATAAGTATACTCCTTTACTAGTTTCTCCACACTCTATTTTCATACCATGTAATGACATTTCATATCTTGTAGTACTAGTCTGCCCCTCCCATTAGTTTCCAGTGCATGTGTATCCCTGTGCCTGTTGCTCATGATATCTGAGTTTAACATCATTTTTATTGTTCCGCAGGATCGTTGTGAAGCTGGGCCAATAGCGACAGGTGGTGATGATGAAATTGCCGGGACTTCCGAGGAGACCGCAGAAGCTCCATTACCGCGGCGGATCTCCTCAACCCGTAAGAGGCAGCCGAACAACACATCATCAACAGACCTTATGGATATGGCGAAGAAAATCCTGGAGCAGCACAGCAGACCATCCATTTGCGGATTTGCCCAGCTTACGGATGAAAGACTCCGTAAGCTGGATGACAAACAAAGAGGTCATGTCGAAAGGGTCATGCTGGAGGCCCTCAACAAGGTGGCATTGGGGAAACTGACAGACTCCTCAAAAGTGTGCGAAGTAGATCATCAACAACACTCTTCATGGAACCAAGTGCCATGGATGAGGATGGAGCCTCGACCGCACCTCCAGCATGACCCCCCCGCACAGTATCCCATGTTCCCCCCAATGAACCAATTTTTCAGCCCACAGAGGCAACATTTAAATGACTCTAGTAACCAATATCAAAATTTATAGTTTTTGTTTTTTGTTATAATATTTATGCTGTTTTTGTTGTTGTTTAAGCAATGTTAGGGAATTGTAATAAAAAATGTCTTTGATTTCAAACTTTTGTACAGCTTTCATGAATTCTGCATAACATTATTCACGGGGTAAAGGGCTGGGTGGAGGTCAGGGTCGCCATCATGGCACAACTCTACAGATGCACATATATAATGTGTGTGTGTGGGTGTTTTTTTTTTAATTAAGAATGTTTTTGTGGGTTCTTTGTTTTAAAGCTGTGGTGGGGAACATAGTGCTCTCCCTGCTGCCTTATAGTGCTGTCACCTAATGCTCTCCGAGCTGCCTTCTAGTGCTGTCACTGTCAGTGCTGTTTGTGTTATGCCACCTACAGCTCTTTGTGCTGCCACCTATTGCTGTGTTGCCCAGGGATTGGGGGGGAAATGAGATCCTGGCCAAGGGGTTACTTCTGCAGGTATCCCGGTGTCGTGACCCGGTCTGTAATGTCAAGCTCCCAAAAAAGAGGGGGATTAGGTAGGGGGAATTGTCTGTCACGCCACCCGTGGGTTGCGTTGATAAGGTGGTGGCACCGCCACTGCCTCTGGGGACCGTGCCCGGGACTGATGGTGTGGGGCAGCTAGGTGGGATACCCTCCACGGGTAGGGGGATTTATAGTCCCAGGGCCCAATTGGGAGAGGTAGTTTGTAGAGTGACGGGTACAGTCCTCGCCTTGTACCGGGTGGTGCAGGAGTACTCACAGTATAAACCAATAACTAACCCCAGTCCAGTAATTAACCAAGTTGCTGGTAACAGGTGCCAACGGCCCGCTGCTGTGAAGACGGGTCCCACACCCGTGTGTGTAATTCAGGTGATCTTTTCCTGCCCGAGGTATGTGTCTTCTTTTCACACTGGTCTGTACTGGGTCCCGACAGCTGGCACCCCTCTCCTGGTCCACTTCGGGTCCCACAAGAGGCTGGCCCATTCCTGAGGCCGTGAGTACCACTCACCCCAGCCCCACACAGGGGCTGCTTATGTGACGCCCTGGACTAGCCAGGTGGTCTCAGAGGTAACATCACACACACACACACACCCTCCCCTGGACAGTCAAGATCATTGAAAAAAAAAAAAACCTTGTTGCCACTGTACAGTCTTGATGTCCTCCTGTTTTCGTGGGGAGGGGGTGAGTGGGGTCTGATTGGCTGGTGTGTGTTTGTGTGTGGGAACCTCCCCAAGGGAGAGTTAAATCAGCATCAATAACATGTATGCAGACCTCTGTAACACCCAGGTTTTGCCAGGGCGGCACAGTGCTCTTTGTGCTGCCAACTACTGCTCAGGGTGATGTATATGCCCCATACTCTTAAGGGATGTATATGACGCAGCCTCTCCTGGGATGTATATGCCTCAGTGTTTCCTGTGATGTATATGCCCTAGCTTCTCCTGTGTTGTGTATGCCCCCAGCCTCTCCAGACCAAGACAAACATGGAAATGTAGTGGTGAGAATCAAAATGATCCATCTCACCGAACATCACAGTCTCTCCAGCCACCACTCTGGGGCTGATTTTATTAATTATTTTAACAAATATAGCCTGGTCGTGTTCAAGTTGATAATTTGGTGTGGCCCCCGTTGGTTGGTAGAAAATTCCAAATGGTCCCCGGCAGTAAATAGGTTCCCAAACCCTGTTTGAAAGTTTTGTCCAAAAATGTAAGCAACAGCGAAAATAAACTAGAAAGATTTATGTGACATACAAAACAAAAAAAAAACATTTAAATCACAAACATTCACATTTAGTGGCCCTGCTGTTGGGCTGCCAAAAACTGTTCCAGCATCTCCCCATGACGCCGGACGGCTTCTGACAAACGCCGTTGTGATTCCACCAGGTCCTGTAGTGTGGGGATTTCTGTGGAGGGAATGGGAAAAGTTAACCATCCTTGTTCCAACATCGAACTGTCAGGTATATGTTTTTGGTTGACCACTTACGGTTCTGGGGTTCATCACCTTCTTCCTCTGAGGCGCTGATGGCCCAACCAGATCCTGTGGCTAGGGAACACAAATCAAATATTAGTACACGACAGCCCACCATCATTTAAACATCCCTGTATCCTTTACAACTTGTAGGGACACCATGTTATGTGCATAAATTACAGGAAGGGTAGCCTGCACAAAACTCACCAACTGATGCGGGGGAGAAGGCATCGTTAGAAGGAGAAGTATGGGGAGACAGGGTAGAAGGTGGTGATGGGGTTGAAGGAAGAGATGGGGTTGCAGCAGGTGATGGGGTTGGAGAAGGAGAGGGTGTCCCAGCAGGCGCAGCAGGCGGAGGTGGTGGATCTGCAGCAGGAGATGGTGGAGCCGGCGGGGATGGTGGATCCGCAGCAGGAGATGGTGGAGCTGGCGGAGATGGTGGATCCACAGCCGGAGAGGGTGGAGATGGTGGAGCTGCCTGTGCAGCTGGAGGTGGTCCTAGGTATAGGAGAAAACTTTTATTGAGCGCATAACTCCAGGCCACTATGGCTTACGCCTACTTTACACCATACAATTCTGCATACGATATCGTATGTGATGTGACACGCCCCCATCTTATGTGCGACAACTGAAATTTGTTGACCGTGTCGCACCTATGCTTTGTTCCTGTCACAAGTACTTACCCTTCTATACGACCATCCATACGTAAGAAGCGGGACGCAGGTAAGTTGCAGTTCATCATTCCCGGGGTGTCACACACTGCGATGTGTGCTGCCTCGGGAACATTGAGCAACCAGACGTTCAATTTTTAGTAATTGAACGACGTGTATGCGATGAACGGTTATTCGTTTAATCGTAATCGCATGTAGGTTTTACAGACTACAATATCTCTAACGATGCCGGATGTGCATCACTTACAACGTGACCCCGCCGACACATCGGTAGATATATTGTAGCATGTAAAGCCCGTGTATAGCCTGCTTTTTTACGTATGTTTGACAAACCTTTTTCTAGGGGCACCAGACACATGGGGACCACTTGCCTCAAAGCAGCAAACATGCTGCATTCATTGGAAAAACAAGGCACAAAAATCAATCACTTAAATTATTCTATTTTATTCTGTTCTGTAAATAGTATAACATATGGCTTGTACTCAAGGCTTCTAATGTCACTCTGATATGCACCGAGATAACAATGATAATCAGAGATGCAAATGCAAAGAGAAAATAAACCCATTATACCCCAGGAGCATTGAAGTTTTGAGGTATCCGAAATTTACCTATGATCAAGTTAGATAATTAGCTCCTTTTCGCCACCTTGACCCTCTGATATGCACACTAGATATCTTGGTATAATGTAATTATTTTCTTTAGATATGCACTGAGATAACAATGATAATCAGGTCAATGGACAATACTCCAAACGCGATTACACAGCATGGTTTATTGCGAAATGGTTTTTGTAAAGACTGGCACAGTGTTGATCAAATCCTAATATATGCAAAGAGTAAATAATCCCATTACCCCAGGAGCATTGAAGTTTTTAGGTATCTGAAATTTACCTATGATCAAGTTTGCATACCATACCTTTTACAAAGGATAATTAGCTCTTTTTCGCCACCTTGTCCCTCTGATATGCACACTAGATATCTCGGTATAATGTGATTATTTTCTTTGCAATATATTGCATTTGAACTACACTGTGCTTTCCAAACAACCTTGTTCTAATCGCGTTTGGAGCATTGTCCAGTCATCTGACTATCCTTCTTATCTCGTTGCATATCTGAGTGAGCAAGTTTAGAAGCCATATGTGTGTGTATATTTCTAGTTCATATGTTTCAGAAATAAATCCCCTCCTTTGGGTCCTCGCCAAACTACCTCATATTTTACACAATTGTATTATTATTCTTTGTAAATTTTATATAAATTAAGATTTTTTTTTTTATTTTAATGATTGGTCATTGGCATTTTGTGCCATGTTTTTCCAATTGTAATCACTGGGTCACCAGTGTCGGGGAAGAATATCACAGTTAATGTCCATGTTATGAAAGTATGTATGCTGCATTCATTGCTGCACTTATGCATGCGTGGGGAGTGGGTGACAGGTCCTCGATAACTTGTTCAGCACCCATGTGTTCTATTATTTTTGTTTTACTGATTTTTTTCAATACCTTTCATTTTTCCACCAGACAGAACTTTTCAGATTTTTCAGTCAATGTTCCCATATGTTTTCTGCGGGAACCTCACACCACTTTTTATTGCTGTAAGCTGCGTCCAACACCATTAAAGGGGGCTTGACACACTACGACATCGCAAATATAAGTCGATGGCATCACGGAATTCTTGACGCACAACCGGCCGCATTAGCGATGCCGTCTGTTGCGTGTGACTCCGATGAGCGATTTTGCATCGTTGAAAAAACATGCAAAAACGCTAATCGGCGACATGGGTGTCCATTCTCAAAAATCGTGAATGCAGCAGTAACGAAGTTGTTCCTCATTCCTGCGGCAGCACACATCGCTGCGTGTGACGCCACAGGAACGAGGAAGCTCCCCTTCCATGCCTCCCGGCCACATTGCGGAAGGAAGGAGGTGAGCGGGATATTACGTCCCGCTCATCTCCGCCCCTCCACTGCTATTGGGCGGCGGTTCATTGACGTGGCTGTGACGCCGCACGGACCGCCACCCTTAGAAAGACACCGTCGCCGGACAGGTAAGTATAGGTGACGGCTCTGGGCGATGTTGTGCCCGTGCCGGGCAGCGATTTGCCCGTGCCGCACAACAGATGGGGTCGGGTACCCACAGTAGCGATATCGGGACCGATATCGCAGTGTGTAAAGTAGCCTGTAGGCCAGGGGTGGGCAATTAATGTTCCCATGGGGCCGCATGAGAAATTGGGATGGTTTTAGAGGGCCGGACTAATATAATTAACTCAGTTTTAACCAATACTGTATATAGCATATATACTATCCTTCATACACAAACAGTAAGTTACGGACTGTGTGACCCCTCGTGGCCCTGCATGCACACCTATCCTTTTTTTCTCTGGCAGCACAGGTGTCACACGGATCGCACACTGATGTGATCTGTGTGACATCAGTGTGACAAATACCAGAGAAAACACGGGTCTTTTTAATAAAAAGATTTTCTATATTTACCTCTCTCCAGCGCTGCTGTCTCTGGCTCTGCTGCCTCCCGCTCCTTATCGATGGTAATTATACTCACTGAATATTCACTGCAGTGAGCAGCTGGAAGCAGGGACAGTGCTGGGGACCGCATCGCTGGGTGAGTATACAGGTGTGTGTGTATGTTGAGAACCTGGAAGCCGGAGCATCTCGGGGACTCGTCACAGTTCCCAATGAACTCTGATGAACCCATGAAGCTGTAGCGTGGGTGTCGCAGGATGGTCATCAAAGTTCATTGGAAACTCTGATGACCTCCTGGAGGCCACTGTGCTTGCAGAATACTCACCTGTCCCTGCGTTGATGCCCTCAACGGTGCTGTGCCCGGTGCTGTCATCGCGCCGCTCCGGCTTCCAGGTCCTGAGTGCGGTGAATAATCAATGAATGAGCAGTGGTCAGGAGCGGGAGGCAGCAGAGCTGAAGAAAGCAGGTAAATATGGAAAATCTTTTTATTTCACAGACTCGTGTTTTCGCCGGTACCTGACACATGTATGCAAACAGGTACCGGAGAAATGCAATCAGGCCCTGTAATGGCGGAATGGCGCTGCAGGGGGCGGGGAGAGAGCACATGGTACCACTCGCAGTTACGGGCTTTACTCTCTGCACGCACGCACACATACATACACACACGCTATAGACATATATACACAAACAATCCCCATATACTACATCACTACACCCCCATATACACCTGTAATATACATCACTACACCCCTATATCCACCTGTAATATACATCACTACACCCGGGCTCCCGCTGACATCCTTCTTCTCTTGTACGGCTCCCCGCTGAGCTGCCTCCTCTCTCCGTACGGGGTCCGGCTGCTGCATCTTCTTCTCCTGCCGGGGCGGGAACTTTTCAAATGACACACACGCGCGCCGTACTGACGACATCAGGGCGCGTGCGTGTGTGTCACAGGGAAAGTGTCGGCAGGAAACAGAGAACAGATTCCTGTCTTCCGCTGCTGCACTGTGCGGTGCTGCAGTATCAGTCCTCTGTTCCCTGCCGGCACGCAGCGTGTGATGAGGGCAATCTGACCACAGGCCGCCCGGAGCCTGGAGCTCTGGACAACACGTCAGATTGCCCTCATCAGTGACCGGCCAGCAAGGATGCCCGGAGCCAGGCGGGCCGGTCACAGAGAGTAGGCGGGCCGGATGTGGCCCGCGGGCCGCCCCTTGCCCAGGTATGCTCTAGGCCATAAAAGGTGATCCTACAATATATTTTTGGGGATATTAGATTTAACATGTTTACTAAATGGTAACACCGATGTTTAGATCCATGATCCATGAACCATAAAGCCATGGGTTGTTCATGGGTAAACAAAACCGAACCGGACCAAAGCCGCTAAACAGCACTCACCATGACGCCTCTCGATGTCTGCTCGGATGCTGGCGAGGAGATCACTGGATTTATAGCGCAGGTCTGCCAGTTTCTTCCTAATTTGGGTTGTGGATCGCTCCACCCCAAATCGACGGGCCAGGCCTCTACTAATTAGCCTCAGCACAGCCTGCTTATGAAGCATGGGATGGTCATGCTGTGCCTCGCAGAAATAGTCTTTTTTGACCATCATTTTTACTAAATAACGGACCTCCACAGGCCCCCATGGAGAACTGCGACTCCTAGCCGCCATGTTCCCGCCTCTGAGCATTAACAGAACATGTACGCCGCCCAACAGACTTCAAAGGCGACGTGAGCAACGTCATCACGTCACGTTCTGAACAACGTCGCAATAGCGATCCCGCTAGCGGTCTCGTTATCAACGAGCCGCTCGAACCGCGTCACAGTAGCGTTCCCGTTCGTGAAACTAGCGGTCTGAATAAAGCTATCACAGAGTCACAGTAGCGTTCCCGTTCGTGAAACTAGCGGTCTGAATAAAGCTAGCACAGAGTCACAGTAGCGTTCCCGTCTGCGATCCCGGCTGTAACCGAGTCAGATAGCAAAAGGCATAGATAGCACTTAAATCTTTGATTTATGTTTGTGTATTGGATTTTTGTGTTATGGAATTATGGAATGTAAAGTTATGGAATATTCTTGTACATAGGGGCAGTATTATAGTAGTTATATTCTTGTACATAGGAGGCAGTATTATAATAGTTATATTCTTGTACATAGGGGCAATATTATAGTACTTATATTCTTGTACATAGGGGGCAGTATTAAAGTATTTATATTCTTGTGCATAGGTGGCAGTATTATAGTAGTTATATTCTTGTACATAGGGGGCAGTATTAAAGTATTTATATTCTTGTGCATAGGTGGCAGTATTATAGTAGTTATATTCTTGTGCATAGGGGCAGTATTAAAGTATTTATATTCTTGTGCATAGGTTGCAGTATTATAGTAGTTATATTCTTGTACATCGGGGCAGGTGGGACACCACCGCTGTTGTTGTTGGGCACCCAGGGGAGAGGTAGTGGCAGCTGGATGTTAACCCCTCCGCGGGTAGGGAGGGTTGTCCCGGGGCCCAATGACTTTTTGCTGGGTATAGCAATGGCATAAAGTGTTAGTGGTATCATTTTGATTTACAAATCTATTATGGGAAGGAGAATAGAGCGGACATGCAATTATACTCGATGGGGTATCGGTACAGAGGACCTAAATGGTTGTTGGTACAAATGGCAGTCAATGTAATAAAAGTCATCATCAACCATAATAGTATATATAACATTTTATTGAACAAATGCAAACATTATAAAATTCAGAAAGATTAAAATAAAACGGACAACAAAAATATATTATTAAAAAAACAGTATAGACAGCAAAATGCTCAGTAGGCCTCTATAACATCTGTTGCTGCCAACTTACAGCACCAGGACCGTTAAAATATTGGCAGTAGTTTTCTCGGCAGGCCTTCGCATCATCCTTGTTTCTGCCATGTATGACCGGTTGAAGGCCTGCGATTGCGGGAGCGTTAGCACGCCACTCACCAAGAACCACTTCCCCATTTGTTGGTTCCACAGAGTCCATGAAACCAGGCGGACTGTACGCATTTACATCTTGACGACGAAGGAAGTTGTGCAGCGTGCAACAGGCCAAAACAACAGAGTCTATTGATTGTAGCTTTAGGTTAATCGGAGTGTGGAAAAGTCTGAAGCGGTTGGCCATGATCCCGAAGGCATTTTCTACTACCCGACGTGCCCTTGACAAGCGGTAATTGAAAATGCGTCTTTCCTGCGTAAGAGCGTTTTGTGGAAACGGTTTTAGAAGATTGGCATGAAGTGGGAAGGCTTCATTGCCGACAAAAACAAAATTAAGGTTTCCTGTGGTCTCAGAGTTGGGTGGCAAGTGCAGGGCACCGTTCTGCAAATGCTCACCAAATGCTGTGTGCTCCAAAACACCACCATCAGAAACCCTGCCGTTCATGCCAACATCGACATTTATGAATTCATAGTTTGCATTAACAAGGGCCATCATTATGAGGCTGAAATAGCCCTTGTAATTGTAAAAATAGGATCCGCTGTTCCGTGGTTGCGTGATGCGCACATGTTTTCCATCCAAAGCCCCACCACAGTTTGGGAACTGCCAGAGCTGCTCAAAATCCTTGGCAATTTTATTCCATGCCTCCACTGTTTTAGGAAATTGATTATTGCTGCGTAGACTGCGAACAATTGCATTACATGTCTCAGGAATTATTACGCTAAGCAGGGACCTTGAAACAGCAGCAGAAAAATGCAAGTCTTGGAGGGAGCGTCCTGTGGCCAGGAATCGCAGTGTGACTGCCAATCTTTCATCTGGGGGGACGGCAGCACGCATCTTTGTATCCTTTCGTTGAATGAGTGGCGTAACTCTTTCCAGTAACATTTTGAAGGATTCCTCTGACATCCGCAGATAGTTGCGGAAATCATGAGGATCCTTCTCCTGCAGCTCTCTGATAAGTTGCATGTGTGAGAATTCGGACCTCCTCTGCAGCCACTCTCTGGTCCACATGCGACGCTTTCGCTTTGAACGCCTCTCTAGCATCCGTGCCTCATCTTGTCGCTGAGCTTCCTCCACCAGCATTGCAGCAACTACAACAGCACACTGCATATCATCCATGATGTTCAAACTGTAAAAATAATACGAAATAAGAGAATTTTCAACAATATGTATGTATATTCCTATATACCGGAATATAAAAGCTAAAATACTTCCAGCTATGTAAATAAATTAATATAACAACTATAATACTGCACCCTATATACAAGAATATAAGTACTATAATACTGCCCCCTATATGCAACAATATAACAACTATAAAACTGCCCACTATATACAAGAATCTAAGTACTATAATACTGCCCCCTATATACAAGAATAAAAGTACTATAATACTGCCCCCTATATGCAACAATATAACAACTATAAAACTGCCCACTATATACAAGAATGTAAGTACTATAATACTGCCCCCTATATACAAGAATAAAAGTACTATAATACTGCCCCCTATATGCAACAATATAACAACTATAATACTGCCCCTTATATCCAAGAATATAACTACTATAATACTGACCCAGAATACAACTATAATATTGCCCACTATATCCAAGAATATAACTACTGCTCCCTGTGTATAAGAATATAAATATTACTAGAAGGTGGCCCGATTCTACGCATCGGGTATTCTAGAATTTACGTATTGTGTAGTTAATGTATGATTTTTGTTATATATATATATATATATATATATATATATAGATGTTGTTGTGTGTAGTTACCAAGTGTTTGTGTAGGGGCTGTACATGTTCTGGGTGTTGTCTGGGTGTAGCGGGGGGTGAGAGCGGTGTTGTTTGTGTGTTGCGTTGTGTGTCGTTATTTGTGGAGCGCTGTGTGTCTGTATCGTTGTGTATGTGTGTTGCGCGGTTTGTGTGGGTGTGTGTGTTTTGGGGGGAGGTATGTTTTGTGCAATGTGTGTGTTGTGCGGTATGTGCGTATATTTGTGTGTGCCGCGGTGTTTGTGTGTTGGGTGTTGTGTGTCTGCTGCGTTGAGTGTGCGTGTGAGTCTGAGTGTGCGAGTGAGTCTGAGTCTGAGTGTGCGTGTGAGTGTGCGTGTGAGTCTGAGTGTGAGTGTGCGTGTGAGTCTGAGTGTGAGTGTGAGTCTGAGTGTGAGTGTGCGTTTGAGTCTGAGTGTGAGTGTTTGTGTGAGTCTGAGTGTAAGTCTGAGTCTGAGTGTCAGTGTGCGTCTGAGTGTGAGTGTGCGTGTGAGTCTGAGTGTGAGTGTGCGTGTGAGTCTGAGTGTGAGTGAGTGTGAGTGTGCGTGTAAGTCTGAGTGTGAGTGTGCGTTTGAGTCTGAGTGTGAGTGTGCTTTTGAGTCTGAGTGTGAGTGTGCGTTTGAGTCTGAGTGTGAGTGTTTGTGTGAGTCTGAGTGTAAGTCTGAGTCTGAGTGTGAGTGTGCATGTGAGTCTGAGTGTGAGTGTGCGTGTGAGTCTGAGTGTGAGTGTGTGTGTGAGTCTGAGTGTGCATGTGAGTCTGAGTGTGCGTGTGCATGTGAGTCTGAGTGTGCGTGCGAGTGTGAGTGTGCGTGTGAGTGTGCGTGTGAGTGTAAGTGTGAGTGTGAGTCTGAGTCTGAGTGTGCTTGTGAGTTTGAGTGTGAGTCTGAGTGTGAGTCTGAGTGAGTCTGAGTGTGAGTGTGATTGTGAGTGTGAGTCTGCGTCTGAGTCTGCGTCTGAGTGTGCGTCTGAGTGTGAGTCTGAGTGTGAGTCTGAGTCTGAGTCTGAGTCTGAGTGTGAGTGAGTCTGTGTCTGAGTGTGAGTCTGTGTGCGTGTGCGTCTGAGTGTGCGTCTGAGTGTGCGTCTGAGTCTGAGTCTGCGTCTGAGTGTGAGTGTGAGTGAGTCTGAGTGTGAGTGTGAGTCTGAGTGAGTCTGAGTCTGAGTGTGAGTGTGAGTGTGAGTCTGCGTCTGAGTCTGCGTCTGAGTGTGAGTCTGAGTGTGAGTCTGAGTGTGAGTCTGAGTGTGAGTGAGTGTGAGTCTGAGTGAGTGTGAGTGTGAGTCTGAGTGTGAGTCTGAGTGTGAGTCTGAGTCTGAGTGTGAGTGAGTCTGTGTCTGAGTGTGAGTCTGTGTGCGTGTGAGTCTGAGTCTGTGTCTGAGTGTGCGTCTGAGTCTGTGTCTGAGTCTGCGTCTGAGTGTGCGTCTGAGTGTGCGTCTGAGTGTGCGTCTGCGTGTGCGTCTGAGTGTGCGTGTGAGTCTGAGTGTGAGTGTGAGTCTGAGTGTGAGTGTGAGTGTGAGTCTGAGTCTGCGTCTGAGTGTGAGTGTGAGTCTGAGTGTGAGTCTGCGTCTGAGTCTGCGTCTGAGTGTGAGTGTGAGTGTGAGTCTGAGTGTGAGTGAGTGTGAGTCTGAGTGTGAGTCTGAGTCTGAGTGTGAGTCTGAGTGTGAGTCTGAGTGTGAGTCTGAGTGTGAGTGTGAGTGTGCGTCTGAGTGTGCGTCTGAGTGTGCGTCTGCGTGTGCGTCTGCGTGTGCATCTGAGTGTGCGTGTGAGTATGAGTCTGAGTGTGAGTGTGAGTGTGAGTCTGCGTCTGAGTCTGCGTCTGAGTGTGAGTGTGAGTCTGAGTGTAAGTCTGAGTCTGAGTGTGCGTGTGAGTGTAAGTGTGAGTGTGAGTCTGAGTCTGAGTGTGCTTGTGAGTGTGAGTGTGAGTCTGAGTGTGAGTCTGAGTGTAAGTCTGAGTCTGAGTGTGAGTGTGCGTCTGAGTGTGAGTGTGAGTGTAAGTCTGAGTCTGAGTGTGAGTGTGCGTGTGAGTGTAAGTGTGAGTCTGAGTGTGCTTGTGAGTGTGAGTGTGAGTGTGAGTCTGAGTGTGAGTCTGAGTGTGAGTGTGAGTCTGAGTGTGAGTCTGAGTGTGAGTGTGAGTGTGAGTCTGAGTGTGAGTCTGAGTGTGCTTGTGAGTCTGAGTGTGCTTGTGAGTGTGAGTGTGAGTCTGAGTGTGAGTGTGAGTCTGAGTGTGAGTCTGAGTGTGAGTGAGTGTGAGTGAATGTGAGTGTGAGTGTGAGTGTGAGTCTGAGTGTGAGTCTGAGTGTGAGTCTGAGTCTGAGTGTGAATCTGAGTCTGAGTCTGAGTGTGAGTCTGAGTGTGAGTCTGAGTCTGAGTGTGAGTGTGAGTCTGAGTGTGAGTCTGAGTGTGAGTGAGTCTGAGTGTGAGTGTGAGTCTGAGTGAGTGTGAGTGTGCGTCTGCGTGTGCGTCTGAGTGTGCGTGTGAGTCTGAGTGTGAGTGTGAGTCTGAGTGTGAGTGTGAGTGTGAGTCTGCGTCTGAGTCTGCGTCTGAGTGTGAGTGTGAGTCTGAGTGTGAGTCTGCGTCTGAGTCTGCGTCTGAGTCTGCGTCTGAGTGTGAGTGTGAGTGTGAGTCTGAGTGTGAGTGTGAGTGAGTGTGAGTCTGAGTGTGAGTCTGAGTGTGAGTCTGAGTGAGTCTGAGTGTGAGTGTGAGTCTGCGTCTGAGTCTGCGTCTGAGTCTGCGTCTGAGTGTGAGTGTGAGTCTGAGTGTGAGTGTGAGTCTGAGTGTGAGTCTGAGTCTGAGTGAGTGTGAGTGTGAGTCTGCGTCTGAGTCTGCGTCTGAGTGTGAGTCTGAGTGTGAGTGTGAGTCTGAGTGTGAGTCTGAGTGTGAGTCTGAGTCTGAGTGTGAGTCTGAGTGTGAGTCTGAGTGTGAGTCTGAGTGTGAGTGTGAGTCTGAGTGTGAGTCTGAGTGAGTGTGAGTGTGAGTCTGAGTCTGAGTGTGAGTGTGAGTCTGAGTGTGAGTGTGAGTCTGAGTCTGAGTGTGAGTGTGAGTCTGAGTGTGTGTGAGTGTGCGTGTAAGTCTGAGTGTGAGTGTGCGTTTGAGTCTGAGTGTGAGTGTGCGTTTGAGTCTGAGTGTGAGTGTGCGTCTGAGTGTGAGTGTGAGTCTGAGTGTAAGTCTGAGTCTGAGTGTGCGTGTGAGTGTAAGTGTGAGTGTGAGTCTGAGTCTGAGTGTGCTTGTGAGTGTGAGTCTGAGTGTGAGTCTGAGTGTAAGTCTGAGTCTGAGTGTGAGTGTGTGTCTGAGTGTGAGTCTGAGTGTAAGTCTGAGTCTGAGTGTGAGTGTGCGTGTGAGTGTAAGTGTGAGTCTGAGTCTGAGTGTGCTTGTGAGTGTGAGTGTGTGAGTCTGAGTGTGAGTGTGAGTGTGAGTCTGAGTGTGAGTGTGAGTCTGAGTGTGAGTGTGAGTGAGTGTGAGTCTGAGTGTGAGTCTGAGTGTGAGTCTGAGTCTGAGAGTGAGTCTGAGAGTGAGTCTGAGTGTGAGTCTGAGTCTGAGTGTGAGTGTGAGTGTGAGTCTGAGTGTGAGTCTGAGTCTGAGTCTGAGTGTGAGTCTGAGTGTGAGTCTGAGTCTGAGTGTGAGTGTGAGTCTGAGTGTGAGTGTGAGTCTGAATGTGAGTCTGAGTCTGAGTGTGAGTGTGAGTCTGAGTGAGTGTGAGTGTGAGTCTGAGTGTGAGTGTGAGTCTGAGTCTGAGTGTGAGTGTGAGTCTGAGTGTGAGTCTGAGTCTGAGTGTGAGTCTGAGTGTGAGTGTGAGTCTGAGTGTGAGTCTGAGTGTGAGTCTGAGTCTGAGTCTGAGTGTGAGTGTGAGTCTGAGTCTGAGTCTGAGTGTGAGTGTGAGTCTGAGTGTGAGTCTGAGTGTGAGTCTGAGTCTGAGTCTGAGTCTGAGTGTGAGTCTGAGTGTGAGTCCGAGTGTGAGTGTGAGTGTGCGTCTGAGTGTGCGTCTGAGTGTGCGTCTGCGTGTGCGTCTGCGTGTGCATCTGAGTGTGCGTGTGAGTATGAGTCTGAGTGTGAGTGTGAGTCTGCGTCTGAGTCTGCGTCTGAGTGTGAGTGTGAGTCTGAGTGTAAGTCTGAGTCTGAGTGTGCGTGTGAGTGTAAGTGTGAGTGTGAGTCTGAGTCTGAGTGTGCTTGTGAGTGTGAGTGTGAGTCTGAGTGTGAGTCTGAGTGTAAGTCTGAGTCTGAGTGTGAGTGTGCGTCTGAGTGTGAGTGTGAGTGTAAGTCTGAGTCTGAGTGTGAGTGTGCGTGTGAGTGTAAGTGTGAGTCTGAGTGTGCTTGTGAGCGTGAGTCTGAGTGTGAGTCTGAGTGTGAGTGTGAGTCTGAGTGTGAGTCTGAGTGTGAGTGTGAGTGTGAGTCTGAGTGTGAGTCTGAGTGTGCTTGTGAGTCTGAGTGTGCTTGTGAGTGTGAGTGTGAGTCTGAGTGTGAGTGTGAGTCTGAGTGTGAGTCTGAGTGTGAGTGAGTGTGAGTGAGTGTGAGTGTGAGTGTGAGTCTGAGTGTGAGTCTGAGTGTGAGTCTGAGTCTGAGTGTGAGTCTGAGTCTGAGTCTGAATGTGAGTCTGAGTGTGAGTCTGAGTCTGAGTGTGAGTGTGAGTCTGAGTGTGAGTCTGAGTGTGAGTGAGTCTGAGTGTGAGTGTGAGTCTGAGTGAGTGTGAGTGTGAGTCTGAGTGTGAGTCTGAGTGTGAGTGTGAGTCTGAGTCTGAGTGTGAGTCTGAGTGTGAGTCTGAGTGTGAGTCTGAGTCTGAGTGTGAGTGTGAGTGTGAGTGTGAGTCTGAGTGTGAGTGTGAGTCTGAGTGTGAGTCTGAGTGTGAGTGTGAGTGTGAGTGTGAGTCTGAGTGTGAGTGTGAGTCTGAGTGTGAGTCTGAGTCTGAGTGTGAGTCTGAGTGTGAGTCTGAGTGTGAGTCTGAGTGTGAGTGTGAGTGTGAGTGTGCGTCTGAGTGTGCGTCTGAGTGTGCGTCTGCGTGTGCGTCTGCGTGTGCGTGTGAGTGTGAGTCTGAGTGTGAGTGTGAGTGTGAGTCTGCATCTGAGTGTGAGTGTGAGTCTGAGTCTGCGTCTGAGTCTGCGTCTGAGTGTGAGTGTGAGTCTGAGTGTGAGTCTGAGTGTGAGTGTGAGTGAGTCTGAGTCTGAGTGTGAGTCTGAGTGTGAGTCTGAGTGAGTCTGAGTCTGAGTGTGAGTGTGAGTCTGCGTCTGAGTCTGCGTCTGAGTCTGCGTCTGAGTGTGAGTCTGAGTGTGAGTCTGAGTGTGAGTGTGAGTCTGAGTGTGAGTCTGAGTCTGAGTGAGTGTGAGTCTGCGTCTGAGTCTGCGTCTGAGTCTGAGTGTGAGTGTGAGTCTGAGTGTGAGTCTGAGTGTGAGTGTGAGTGTGAGTCTGAGTGTGAGTCTGAGTGTGAGTCTGAGTGTGAGTGTGAGTCTGAGTGTGAGTCTGAGTGAGTGTGAGTGTGAGTCTGAGTGTGAGTCTGAGTGTGAGTCTGAGGGTGAGTCTGAGTGTGAGTGTGAGTCTGAGTGTGAGTCTGAGTGTGAGTGAGTCTGAGTGTGAGTGTGAGTCTGAGTGAGTGTGAGTGTGAGTCTGAGTGTGAGTCTGAGTGTGAGTCTGAGTGTGAGTGTGAGTGTGAGTGTGAGTCTGTGTGTGAGTCTGAGTCTGAGTGTGAGTGTGAGTCTGAGTGTGAGTCTGAGTGTGAGTCTGAGTGTGAGTCTGAGTCTGTGTCTGAGTGTGAGTCTGAGTGTGAGTGTGAGTCTGAGTGTGAGTCTGAGTCTGAGTGTGAGTGTGAGTCTGAGTGTGAGTCTGAGTGTGAGTCTGAGTGTGAGTCTGAGTGTGAGTCTGAGTCTGAGTCTGAGTGTGAGTGAGTCTGAGTGTGAGTGTGAGTCTGAGTGAGTGTGAGTGTGAGTGTGAGTCTGAGTGTGAGTCTGAGTGTGAGTCTGAGTGTGAGTCTGAGGGTGAGTCTGAGTGTGAGTGTGAGTCTGAGTGTGAGTGAGTCTGAGTGTGAGTCTGAGTCTGAGTGTGAGTGTGAGTCTGAGTGTGAGTCTGAGTGTGAGTCTGAGTGTGAGTCTGAGTCTGTGTCTGAGTGTGAGTCTGAGTGTGAGTGTGAGTCTGAGTGTGAGTCTGAGTGTGAGTCTGAGTGTGAGTCTGAGTCTGTGTCTGAGTGTGAGTCTGAGTGTGAGTGTGAGTCTGAGTGTGAGTCTGAGTGTGAGTCTGAGTGTGAGTCTGAGTCTGAGTCTGAGTCTGAGTGTGAGTGAGTCTGAGTGTGAGTGTGAGTCTGAGTGAGTGTGAGTCTGAGTGTGAGTCTGAGTCTGAGTGTGAGTCTGAGTGTGAGTGTGAGTGTGAGTCTGAGTGTGAGTGTGAGTCTGAGTGTGAGTCTGAGTCTGAGTCTGAGTGTGAGTCTGAGTGTGAGTGTGAGTCTGAGTGTGAGTCTGAGTGAGTGTGAGTGTGAGTCTGAGTCTGTGTCTGAGTGTGCGTCTGAGTCTGTGTCTGAGTCTGCGTCTGAGTGTGCATCTGAGTGTGCGTCTGAGTGTGCGTCTGCGTCTGAGTGTGCGTCTGAGTGTGCGTCTGAGTCTGCGTCTAAGTCAACATCTGAGTGTGCGTCTGAGTGTGCGTCTGAGTGTGCGTCTGAGTGTGAGTCTGCGTCTGAGTGTGAGTCTGAGTGTGAGTGTGTGAGTCTGAGTGTGAGTCTGAGTGTGCGTCTGAGGTGTGTCTGAGTGTGCGTCTGAGTCTGTGTCTGCGTCTGAGTGTGCGTCTGAGTCTGCATCTGAGTGTGCGTCTGAGTGTGCGTCTGAGTCTGAGTCTGCGTCTGAGTGTGAGTCTGAGTGTGAGTGGCGGCCAATCCGTGCGGGGGGGTCGGATCCGAGGCGAGGCGAGCGGCCAATCCATGCGGGGGAGGAGCCGAGGCAAGGCGAGCGGCCAATCCGTGCGGGGGGGGCGGGGCCATGGCGAGCCCAGCAGCCAATCAGCTTTGTGTCACCGTAAGGACACTTAGTGTCACCGTAAGGACACAATTTTGGAGCATGACAGACAGACAGACAGACAGACAGACAGAATAAGGCAATTATATATATAGACTAGAAGGTGGCCCGATTCTACGCATCGGGTATTCTAGAATTTACGTATTGTGTAGTTCATGTATGATTTTTGTTATATATATAGATGTTGTTGTGTGTAGTTACCAAGTGTTTGTGTAGGGCGCTGTACATGTTCTGAGTGTCGCGGGGGGTGAGAGCGGTGTTGTATGTGTGTTGCGTGTGTTGCGTTGTTTGTGGAGCGCTGTGTGTCTGTAGCGTTGTGTGTGTGTGTGTGTTGTGCGGTTTGTGTGGGTGTGGTGTGTTTTGGGGGGAGGTATGTTTTGAGCAATGTGTGTGTTGTGCAGTATGTGCGTATATTTGTGTGTGCAGCGTTGTCTGTGTGTGTGGGTGTCTGTGTAGGGCGTTGTTTGTGATTCCTAGTGTGTGTGTGTTGTGCAGTGCGCGTGTGTGTGTGTGTTGGGGGGAGGTGTGCACCTCCCATCGTGCTCCATCCCCCATGCTGCGCACCCCCCATCGTGCTGCATCACCCATGCTGCGCACTCCCAAACGTGCTCCATCCGCCATGCTGCGCACTCCCAAACGTGGTCCATCCGCCATGCTGCGCACTCCCAAACGTGCTCCATCCGCCATACTGCGCACTCCCCATCGTGCTGCATCCCCCATGCTGCGCACTCCCAAACGTGCTCCATCCGCCATGCTGCGCACTCCCCATCGTGCTCTATCCGCCATGCTGCACACTCCCAAACGTGCTCCATCCGCCATGCTGCGCACTCCCAAACGTGCTCCATCCGCCATGCTGCGCACCCCCTATCATGCTCCATCCGCCATGCTGCGCACTCCCAAACGTGCTCCACCCGCCATGCTGCGCACTCCCAAACGTGCTCCATCCGCCATGCTGCGCACTCCCAAACGTGCTCCATCCGCCATGCTGCGCACTCCCAAACGTGGTCCATCCGCTATGCTGCGCACTCCCAAACGTGCTCCATCCGCCATGCTGCGCACTCCCAAACGTGCTCCATCCGCCATACTGCGCACTCCCCATCGTGCACCATCCGGCATGCTGCGCACTCCCAAACGTGCTCCATCCGCCATGCTGCGCACTCCCAAACGTGCTCCATCCGCCATGCTGCGCACTCCCAAACGTGCTCCATCCGCCATGCTGCGCACTCCCAAACGTGCTCCATCCGCCATGCTGCGCGCTCCCAAACGTGGTCCATCCACCATGCTGCGCACTCCCAAACGTGCTCCATCCGCCATGCTGCGCACTCCGAAACGTGCTCCATCCGCCATACTGCGCACTCCCAAACGTGCTCCATCCGCCATACTGCGCACTCCCCATCGCGCACCATCCGGCATGCTGCGCACTCCCAAACATGCTCCATCCGTCATGCTGCGCACTCCCAAACGTGCTCCATCCGTCATGCTGCGCACTCCCAAACGTGCTCCATCCGCCATGCTGCGCACTCCCAAACGTGCTCCATCCGCCATGCTGCGCACCCCCCATCATGCTCCATCCGCTTAGGAGTGCGCAGCATGCCGGATGGTGCACGATGGGGAGTGCGCAGTATGGCGGATGGAGCACGTTTGGGAGTGCGCAGCATGGCGGATGGAGCACGTTTGGGAGTGCGCAGCATGGCGGATGGACCACGTTTGGGAGTGCGCAGCATGGCGGATGGACCACGTTTGGGAGTGCGCAGCATGGCGGATGGACCACGTTTGGGAGTGCGCAGCATGGGGGATGCAGCACGATGGGGAGTGCGCAGTATGGCGGATGGAGCACGTTTGCTCAGCCTCTCTCCTTCCAGCCTCCCTCAGCATCAGCCCCCCTCTCCCAGCCTTCCCCAAGATCAGCCTCTCTGCTCCCAGCCTCCTCCAGCACGCCGTGCTCCTCTGCCGACACTCACCCACACCCGATCGCATCCACTCACCCACACAACCGATCGCATCCACTCACCCACACAACCGATCGCATCCACTCACACACACAACCGATCGCATCCACTCACACACACAACCGATCGCATCCACTCACACACACACCCGATCGCATCCACTCACACACACACCCGATCGCATACACTCACACACACCCGATCGCATACACTCACACACACAGACACTGACGATATTGCACATACGCGCTGATACTCACAACATCCGGGGATATCACATGCTTCTGGCCATGTGATCCTCCGTCAGGTCCTGGAAGCTCACAGCACAATATCGCCGCCGAGAAGCAAGCGATATCTCAGGATGTTGTGAGTATGTGGATGCGATGTGATGTGTGTATGTGAGTGAGTGTGATCTGATTTGTGTGTGTGTGTGTGTGTGTGTGTGTGTGCTGTTATGTTATGTATGTTCTGCAGCTGCAGGACCTTGATGTGTGGATGCGATGTGATGTGTGTGTGAGTGTGAGCCGGTGTACACTGGTAACTATGATACACATCGGGTAACTAAGGGACCTTAGTTACCCGATGTGTATAATGGTTACCAGCTTTCACGGCCTCCGTTAAGATCCCAGCATCGCAAGGTTATGTCTGGCGCTGCCGGGATCCTGACGGAGCCGGTGTAGAAGCAAGCGATATCCCAGCATGTTGTGAGTGTGTGGATGTGATGTGTGAGAGTGAGTGTGAGAGTGAGTGTGATCTGATGTGTGTGTACTCACCTGGGAATCGGAGCCCCGTGTCAGTTGGGCCACAGCGAGCGTGCATTGCGTGAGGGGGCGGGGCCTGCAGAGAGCCGGGGCGAGAGGCCAATCCGTGTGGGGGGGCGGGGCCATGGCGAGCCCAGCGGCCAATCAGCTTTGTGTCACCGTAAGGACACAATTTCGGAGCATGACAGACAGACAGACAGACAGATAGACAGACAGATAGACAGACAGACAGAATAAGGCAATTATATATATAGATAATATTGGTTCCCTAAGTACAAGAATTCAAGTAGTACAATACTGTTCCCGTATACAAAAGTACTATCCTATACACAACAAATTCAAAGCATACCTACCTTTTCAATCACAAGGTCTGATAAGAGGTCTGATGAAAGATCCAGAAAACACGACACACTAGCGACGCCAAACAGAGAATGTAGTTCGTAGAACAAAAAATAGAACTTAAAGAATGAAATCACAGTGACGCCTTCGGCAAGGTACCCAATCGGAACGCTGTTGTAACCACCAATCGGAGACGTAGGGGCGTTGCAAAATAGAGCGCAAAAACACGCCCTTATCCTGCCTTCAGCCCTACGTCACTGCTTTCAGCGTCGTAGCGATGGTCGCTGCTGTGGTGTCAAACACAAGAATGCAGCGCTTATCAGCATGTGCAGCGGGATAACAGCGATCAAAAAATGACCTGGAACATTCAGGAGCGAGCAGCGATTTCGCAGCAGGGTTCTGATCGTTGTTATGTGCTGTTGAGGTCGCTGCAACGTCACAGAATATGGTGACGTTGCAGCGACGTCGTTGTCATCGTCGTTATGTGTGACACCAGCTTAAGAGTCTGGAAAAGATCAGCCCTATTATTAGGGGCAAAATTCCACGAAAAGGTCCACGAATATCTTTTTGTCGACTCTCTGGTGTGTCTCATTTTTCAAGGCCTTCCCAAGGTCCATAAGGGCACTTTCCCTCCCCCATTGAGACCCATAGTAGCCAGGACTGGGTCTCTAACCAGCAATCTGAGTGACTGGCTAGATCATTATATCCAGCCGCTCATGAAACGTACTATTGGTCATATTAGAGACACAAAGAGTCTCTTACAGGATTTGGAGAAGATGTCCTGGACGAGTGGTTCTTTTTGGATAATGAGCGACGTGGTCTCATTATATCCTAGCATACCGCATAGGGAAGCCTTACAGGCTCTGGATTTTCATCTAAATAAACACAGCTCATTTGACGATGTCCTCAAAGAATTCATTCTCATGACAACAGGTTTTCTGTTGACCCACAATTTTTTCCAGTTTAACGGTACATTTTATCTCCAGATAGCCGGTTGTCCTATGGGGGCAAGTTTTTCATGTGCATTGGCTAATATTTACATGGCCTACTGGGAAGAGCAATATATCTATACAAGTGATAATCCATTGTTGCATACCATTATTTGGTATGCAAGATATATTGATGATCAAGTTTTGATATGTAATACAGGAGATTTTGGTACCCCCCAGGAGGCCATGGAAGCCGTCAATGCACATTTTAACAACAACCCTCTCAATTTGAGATTTACCATGAACCTATATGTGGACTCAGCTCCCTTCCTGGACATCCTGCTATCTGGCGACCCCTTGACTGGTTCCATTCATTCTGTTCTGTATAGGAAGCCCATTTGTGGCAATACCTCTCTCCATGCGAGTAGCTGTCACATGCCCCACACCTTACAGAATTTACCTGTGGGTGAGCTCTTACGAGCGAAGCGTTTATGCTCATCTGAAGCTTCCTATCGTTGTGAAGCTGTCCGCATTAGAGAGAGACTCAGTAGGAAGGGGTATCCTGATCGGACTTTGAACAGGGCCTCTTCTATTGTTGCGAATAGGACCAGAACCAATCGGTTGGAAGATCGCCCTGTTTCCTCAGTATCTAGAAATCGTGTGACTTTTTCAACACCATTTAGCACTGATTTTTTCAAATTAAACAGACCATCCAGCGTTTTATCCCCCTTTTACGTCAGGACCCCATACTAAATTCAGTTCTTCAGCCGGGGGTCAATATAGTAGCCAAGAGAGCTCGTACCATTGGGAACCTTGTGGCAACCAGCATGTTCACATCTAAGAAATGTAACAGAACCTGGCTCAGTGTCTCTGGGTCTTATAAATGTGGGTCCGGCCGATGTGGCCTTTGCAGGTTCATGCACAATACCAAATCCCTATTAGGGAATAATGGGGAAAGCTTTGTAATTCGATCATTTATTAATTGTGCTTCTGCACATGTGGTCTATGTGGCAACGTGCACACTATGCCGCAAGGGCTATGTCGGCTGCACCTCTAGAGCACTTAGAACCAGGATCTCTGAGCACGTCCGCATACCTTCAGCAGCTCATGACAGGACCTCCTTAAGCTATGTTGCATTGGTGAAGAAACGCTCCTTATCTGGTCTGACCAGGCACTACATTGAATGTCATTCAGCGGATTTTTCTTCCTTAGTGAAAACCAAAATGAGAAAAACTCCTAAAATGTATACCTTTATTAATTAATTATTAAAATTTATCAATATAAAACAAAATTGCTTTTACGTAGTTTTTATATAAAAACACAAGAATTAAGTGCGTGTAGAGAGGTGATAGATCCGATTCGTGGGAGCAGTGTTTATTATTTTCTATTCTCAAGGTAGGGACAACTTAGATAGTTGCACTTCTTACTCCAAATGGTTCTTATAGGGAGATGGGGGATACACTATCTATCCCTCCCTGTCCCCTACCTACCAACGGAGGCGCACCATACGTTATTGGGTACCCCCCGCTCCACGTCGTCTCTCCCTATTTTCTCCCTGCAGCTTATCAGTTGCAACCGGGAGACCCGCCACCAAGAAATTAGTGCAAATAGTCACAAAACTGTTCAGCTGTACATAAAATATGTGCCAGCCATATTGTAAATATTACAAAAATTATGCAAATAGCCACAAAGCTATCCAGCCGTACAGCAATGTGTGCCAGCCGTATTATAAATATTACATATGTCTCAGACCAATGAAAAATTGTAATCTTTATGTGAATCCGAATTCCCAGCAGGGATAACTTATCTGCCAGGATCATCCGGTAGTCTATCCCGTAATCCCGACGCGTTTCCCCCCTATATATTTTTCTTAGGGGTTCATCAGGGGAATAACTGATCCGAGGTTTCTTTCTATAAAAGATATAAATATATCTCTGACACAATGCATTTCTAAATTCTTATAGTTACAGTAGGTTCTCAAAAAGGAGTGCCATTTGGAATCATTATATATTGGGGGAACATACCTGGAGGACCAAATAAATGTCCATAATCACAGCATGGCAAAACAGCCCATAATAGGGTCCAAAAACCGATGTGTAGTCACTGGCTGCATTCAGAATCTGCAGGTCCCAAAGTGTCGGCTGCCATGTGGTACCCCCTGCCTTATCCATCCCAGTCCTTTATATGGTGAACTTCTAAAAGTTCCCGGCTCCCAGGTATCACCCCGGAAATGATCAACCATGTCATTTCCGTCTCCGTTCCGTGGAGTCGCATTGCTGCGCACCATGGAAACCAACCGGAAGTTATCTTGAGGTCATTTCCGCATCTGCGCAGCATCGTGCGCTCCACAATGCAGAGCCGGAAGTCACCAAGCACACCGCTTCCGTGTATGCGTAGTGCAATGTGGTTCACAGTGCCGGACCGGAAGTGACTATTTACATCACTTCCGGCAAACGAAATCTTCCAATCCTTCCCAGTCTGCCCATTCTGTATATAATATCGTCATCCACAGGCATGCGCAATGAACACACCACGGAGCTTTTGTGGATGATATCTATCCCGTGTATACTCCTACCATTCCGTATATGTTACAGCAGGACAGCCTTTCCACATATAGCTCCCAGGGTTAGGACTATAGCTCACTGTGATTTAAAAAACAGGGCAAAAAACATATATATATATATATATATAGGGAGGCATCTTATTTAAAGGAAAACTCCCTATACTGTGGAGGATGGAATACCCCAGAACCTGTGGACATCCTTCTATCAGCACTTTTAGGAATTACACCCTGTGGTTATACAAAACCATATAAGTTTCTACCAGTGGCAATTTAATAGGTTAATGTTACCCAGCCTGGAACCATATCTCAAACCTGGCCTAACTGACCACAGGTCCATATAAGGCTTTCTAAGGGTTGGAGGCTACTCTTAAAGAGAACCTTTGATCTAAATGAACAGAGGATAAATAGATAGATATAACCTTGATCGGGAATATATCCCGTCAGGGAAAAAGACCTTGGCTAAATTATTTATGTAATACCTCTCAGGCCAAGCATACCCTTGTGGGGGGGACTGGTTCCAAGCCCTGCTTTTGGCAGAGGCAAAATGGATTTTGAAGCTAAATACAAGATACCCAGGTGGCTTTAACTATCGCTCCGATTTGCGATTTATTTTTTAGATCGATAGATATAGAATAATTTCTGATCCGTTTTCTGACATTCAATGAGGTGCTTTTATGCTTATGTGTTTGTTATAGTCATTCTTTGATGAAATTCATCCATTCCTGCACGGATGCCATAATTCGGACATATTGTAATGAGCATTCCTTCAGTCAAGCGCCACACATGTTTCATCCTGATGTATATATATTTTTTTTTATGGTCTTTTTATCGTCAGACGATATGCACATATTGGAGCTTGCTTATTTATATTGAACATGTCCTCTTCCCCCCCCCCCCCTTTTTTTCACTGGAGGAGCTGCTTTTTGATATACTTTGCAAATATTGTTGAGAACCTTATAAATGTATATTTTATTTAACTTGTGATCTCCATATAATTTACTTATCAACCTAGGGTTGGGTCCTTTGGTAACTAACCCACATAATCTAATTTCATTTTTAGCTCTATCTGTATCATGAAATTTTTCGTTTCTATTCTTATGAATATATAGGGGCTTGTATTTGCAGCCCTATTGCAATTTCAGGTCAGCTCCTCTATTGAAATGATTATTAATATATGAATGAATGTTTTATGGTTTATCACGCACTATTTACTAAGGATTATATTGACCCAGTATGGTGTTCCTTTTGTCCATATGCACGGCGATGTTCACCTGTTTTTTCATGCAATCATGACATCCCGCCCCTCCCTTCCACCCATCCAGCGGGTCAGTCTATTTTAGTAACGTTGTGGTATACATGGAACACTTATGATTAAGGACTCTTTCTGTTTTTATGGTGTAGTCCGAAACGCGTAAAGTTTCCATGTATTGATTTATACCTCGGCCTTCACGATGCTTTTAATATTTCTAATAAAGATTACAGAGATTTTATCTTAAAGAAGAATCAGTGCCGGCTCATCCTTTTCTTCTCTGCCTTCTTCCATAAGCCCAGAATGTATGGGCTGCAGTCAGGCCCTGGATGTCAGGATCTGTATAGAGCCCGTACATTCTAGCATCTACCCACAAGGCATCAGGCAGTGGGATTTAAAGTGCCGGCAGCCGGGAAAAGTGCCCGGGGGCCGCATAAAAAGTCGTCACAGGCCGTATACGGCCCGCGGGCCGGGGGTTCCCCACCCCTGACTTACTGTATTAATTTTTCTAAAAATAAAATATTTCTATATTTGATATGCGGAATTACTTCTAGTCCTGTTTTTGTGAATGACAATCACAGGACCTTGCACATAGATTTGCAGATTGAGGATGTAGCAGGACACAGATTCGGAAGGGCTATCAAACAGCAATCTCGGTTTTTAGAGATTATTTGTCGTACAGCAGTCAGCATAAAAAATGTGTGAATAATGACAACCAGGAACGATTTATTACAACCTTTCAGAAACCTAGAGAAACATTGGAACATTTTATTGTCGGATGTTACACTAAAAAAGATTTTACCATCAAGACCTTCTGTAGTTGCTAGAAGATTACAAAATTTAAAAGACACACTAATACACAGCCACTATGATTCCAATCAGATATTCAAACCTGAAATACCACAGTCTGTTAAAAATATATCCCTTAAATATATTTTTCTTGAAATACGTGATAAGCGCATGAAAGACAAAACTTCAAAAAAAGTAGAAAAATAAATAGATGTATTTATATCTAATAAAATGGTTGCCAAATTCAATTACAGAAAAGAAAAACAAAGAAATAGTATTCTTTGTTAGCTTACATAAAGAGTTCGATAATAGTTCATACTGAATCAATAGAAATCTTCATCCATCTTTCCTTGATTCCTGAATGGTTAGGCAAGCCTTAGATACTGTAGACCTGACAGGCATATGTTACTTTGTCTTGGGTGAATGGGCTGGATGGATGGATCAGCTTCGACATGTGTAGATCGACTCCCGGAGCAAGAGTGAGAGCCCCCTTGCCCCCCACCATTTGTCATTATATATGCAGCTATGTGAGCAAGGATGGTTGACCTTATGGAGATCAACATCCACCACTGCGGAGACACCATCACGTGTTTCTCAACGCAGTGATTCTAGAGCAATGCCCCCTGGGAAATATTCAAAGCAAGAAGGCCTGCGGAGACACCATCACATGTTTCTCAACGCTGGCAGGAAATATACAGGATATATGCAGCTGTCCAAACCATATAGGGTGATTTTGCTGAACGCATGAGGTCACTCACTAGCAGCTTCCAAAGCTATATATTTATATATATGACTATGTCAGCAACTATCTATAGTCAATACAGACTCAAAATATTAATTCCTTATAAATACTGTTATCAATAAGCTATGCCCTTCAATATAGACATGACTGTCATCATATATAATATGTTCCATTATAAAGTGTTTGATATCTAGATGTATTAATTTTAATGTTTTTACAATTCCCCCTTGAAGCGGGTAAATTATTAATTAAACCCCCAAAATAAATTAATACATCATTAAAATAACAGATCTTTCCTTTTTTGGTGATAGTGGATTAATGTCAATAATAATGATAAATAATAATTCATTTGCATTATTCATGTTGTATGTTCAACAATATAATAATGTGGATTCATATTATGGTAGGCCATGACTGATAATCATATAAAATACATAATTATACTTTCCTAAAACTAAAAAAGATGCAAAACAGATCCGGTCACCATCTGATGTCCTCTGGGATGATGTCTTCTTATCTCCAATGTAATCTGGCATAAACACGTCTTTTGAAATAAATCTTTTGATAAAAAATGATTGCTTATCGATTTGATACTGTCCAATATTGCATTTATCATTGTTAGATCCATAAACTTTATTCTTTATTGCAAAGTCCATATATTTAATCAAAGTCCATAATTTAATGTTGATAAACCACAGTTCATAAGTGTAGAAAAATAGCATAGGCCTCTGATATCTGTGCAGTGTAATTTACATTAGTCACCCTTATCCTCTGTGCTGCCTGTTGTCATTCTTGGAACAGGTGTTGAGACGTTCTTGGTCAGCATGACAGGGGTTAACTTTAACACTCTTTTACTCTCCTTGGTAAGTGTGGTGAGGTCTTAATGCACAGAACATGTGTCAGGGTTGCATCCTAGCACCATAAGATCACCATCTTGCTGAGGTCCAGAAGCGGTAAGTGTATTGTATTTAACACAGTCTTATTTGAGACGTTACCTTTTGGACCTTTGAGTATCAGCTTTTGCAACATTTTGTGGAATCCCTTTTAACTTTAAAAATTAATAAAAGTCTTTTATCTTGCTGTAATCTTGATTGAAGACTTCATTCCCTAATCTAGATACCAAATATGGCAATGATACTACCACTAATAAATGTCACAGCCTATCATAACTCTAATATTATAATACCATGTCATTATTATTATCATAAAAGTATTAATATACTTGATACTTAAAATGATGAAATAATACTGCATAATGGTATAAACGATAGTATTTTCATGTAATAACCTTTTTTGTCATTGGTGTAATTACCTTTCCAACCCATAGGTGGCAATGTGTTTGAATACAACCAAACTGTAATCCTAAATATGAAATAATATAATATGTACATATAACATGTACCATATTATAAATATGAAAGGCAACAATGTGGCTTATTTAGTTAGATCATTTGTAAAATTCTAAACCAAAGCAAATAACCTTTTAGAAAAGACTGGATGATTCCATCAAAACACAATATTATTCATTATAAATGCTTATTATTGATTAAAAAATATAATATATTTAAATATAGGAAGGTAAACCTAGATGTACCTCGATTTTCCATCTTTATTACTCTAATTTAATTTATTTGATTTGTCTATTATTTATTAAATAACCTACTATATAAGAAAATGTGTAACTATAACCAATATTTCATCCTTATTGCGTTAACATACTAATGTAAGAATAATGTATTACTAGGAAGTAAATAATTGAATATATTGATGAATGAAGTGTTCTTTTCTTCCAAATTGGAACTTTCCCTTTTAATATGATTCATATTTAATAAAGTAATATTCTTATATTAGATATTACTTAACTAAATATTGAAGTGGTTTCTCAATTGAGATATTAAAATATAGAAGGAAAAATAAAAATTGTAGAATTAAAATTTTGATTAAAAATTTAAATATTAAATAAAAATAATCAAAATAAAAAAATAAGAATAAAAAGGAAAAATGAAAATCGAAAAAAAAATAAAGGATAAAAGTTGGAATAAAAATAAGGCCTTCTATGTATATGACACTTATGTCCTTAATAACACATAACCTTAATATTACCAATATCTTATATGATTTCCATGCCTGTCATATCATTAACCTATAGAAATAATTAAGTCATATAACCTTGCTGACAATACTCTTCTTTAGTATGTAAAAGCATTGTGATTATACATACTTCAATTTTTCCTTTGTAGTTGAAATATTAATTATTAAAATATTGTATAGACATGTATTTTAATCAAATATACATATATAATTTAGACCAAACCTTTCTCTTTTAATATCATGAAATACGATGTTATGAAAAAATTAATATATCACAATTAAATTAAATTAACATTTATGTTGTATATCTTCAAGACCATATTTGAAAAGAAAATGATTACCAATCTGTGTATCAGTAAAATAAGTAACACTAGAATGTCATTCTTCAGAGTTAACCTTTGATATGGATCGTGACACATCTATACTAAAGAAATATGTCTATGAATAAAATATATTCTGTATAAATTCCTTCATTATTAATACTTATGTACTATAACTTATTTATTCTAACTATATAAACATATAAACTTTGAAATTAAGAAGTAGGTTGTTTTTCTTTTAAACTTCAAACTCTTTGGACAAGTAATGATCATCAGCAGCTGCTCAGACAGTCAATCATTCATACACACATATATGTACACAAGACTGTAACGGTTCTTTAACATATACATCCACATAGAAAACCGTTGACAAACACATATCCCTTTTTGATTTTCCAATTTTTCTATGCGCATTTCAAAGATATGACAACTAATTTGAAGTACTTCTTGAAATATACAAATTAAATATTACATATACTCATGAGTACCAGGTACCTTTGATAATTACATACTGTACGTTTGACCTCTAACAGGACAGTCATTTATTATTAGCTCAGTAATTCAAAGTCCCATGCTTTTGATTAAAGACAAAAAACATTCCAAAAAGGCAAGCAAGTGTAAGCATTCCACTCCAAAACTCAGATTACACATATTAGTTACATTCCCAAAATAGCACTAAGGAAGATATATGTATTCATATTCCTAAAAGAAAGATGTTAAAACAACTGATCTTCCTCCTGACGATTGCTACCTGAGAAAATAATAATAATTATTTAGCATGCTTTCGCGATTTGCCTTACACATTATAACATATATATTACCTGTTTGAGGATAAAAATAAATTTATAAATAAAATTTAATACTTCATCAATTTGCTTTTACTGAGAAATTCTGAGGGAAATAAAATAATAAAATTATTATAATTTTTATGATAAAAAATGAAAACTTAAAATAAGCTATACTTTTTCTTATTAAATTTTAAATATTATTATTCATATACAGAGATAATAATAATAATACTAATAATAATAATAATAATTATTATTTTATGTTTATCTCTTTTTTATTGAAAAATTAAGGTTGGTTACAATAAGCAGGGCTGCAGACCAAGGCAAACCCCCAAATAGAGAAAAAAAAAAAACAAAACAAGAATGCAATGAAACATGAAAGGCTTTGCATGGTTGTAGCCATATACAGTTTGTTACAATAAAGAACATTTAAGAACATTTATATCATTCTGTCTTGAACCATTATAAAAGTATAAAATCCATAAACTATACCATAAACAGCAAAGATTTACCATTCATACCATAGAGGCACATAATGGTCAGTCGAAGGAAAAGAAATAAAGAGAGAAAGAAAGAGGGAAGTAGACAAAGTGAATGATGACGGGGAAAAGGATCATGGGGAAAGGGCAAGAAAGGCCGGGAATAACTAGCAGGGAAAATCTAGGTAGAGTCTCAACTCGCCCCAAAGAGGGACCTGAAGTCCGGAGAATCAAAAAAATGACCCAGGGACTCCAGATCTTAATAAATTTTTCACTAGCATCCTGAATTTCAGCAGTGAGACTCTCCATTCTGTAAAGGGAGGCCATCTCCTCAAGCCACTCATCCAAGGCGGAGGCACGGGTGGACCTCCAGTGTCTGGGGATCACGGCTCGAGCAGCCGCTAGACAAAACCGCAATAGTCTCATTTTCTGAGAATTTACAGACCCCGGTAGGATAGATAAGAGAGCGATTTGTGGAGAACCAGAGAGGGCCTCCCCACTAATGTTATTGTATGCCGAGAAGACCCCACTCCAAAAAGGCTTAATGAGGCTACAGCTCCACCATATATGCAACATATCCCCCCTCTTGTGATTACACCGCCAATATCTGTCTGACACTGAAGGGAAGATTGCGTGTAGGGCATGAGGGCAGCGGTACCAGCGGGTGAGAATTTTATAACCCTTTTCCTGGACCGAACAAGCCCTAGAAAATTTGTGAGTGAAAAGAAAAGCAGTCCTCCATTCCTCAACCCGGATAGTCACGCCCAAGTCTCTACTCTATCCCCCCACAAATTTGAGCTCGTCCACATCCCCCTTCTGGATCAAAAGGTTATAGATAAGGGACAGGGTATGTCCCGGAGCCTCTTCCAAAAGAAAGAGCTTTTCAAACGAGGAGGGGGGGGCAGCATAAAGTGCCTCCCGGCCTGATCCGGTCAAGAAAGACCTGATCTGGAAGTATTCAAACCAGGGTATGGCCCCTCCCAAGACAGAGGTAGAGAGCAAGTCGTATGTGGGCAATGGGGATCCCTGAAGTATGTGAAAGAATCGCACGTCCCCGCTCCTCCTCCGGCACAGGAAAACATCGGGCCCAACAGCCGGGGCAAAATCTGGGTTTGAAAAGATAGGGGAGAGGGGACCGCACCCCCTGGACAGATGACCCCTTTTGGTTTCTAAATCCCACGTCCTCAATGTCGCCCTCAAGAGATCAACCTCAGAGAGAGGCTGGCCCCTGGAGCCCAAGCTAATCCAAGGGAGGTAACGCAAGGGGATCTTGTGGTCCATTTCTTCTAGGCTTACCCACTGCTTTGTGGCCCCATGATATTGCCAATCTAGTAATCGCATCAGTAGAGCCGCTTTATGATAGAGTTTAAGGTTGGGCAATCCAGCCCCCCCCTGGCTTTTAAGTCTGCAAAGGGTAGTGAAGCTTATCCTCGGGCGCTTACCTCCCCACACGAAGCGCGTGATAACTGACTGCAGGCTGGAGAAAAAGGCCGCAGGATGAACCAAGGGGACCGTCTGGAACAAGTACAAAAAGCGAGGCAAAACGTCCATTTTGATAACATTTATTCGTCCAAACCAGGATAGTCTTTTACTATTGTATGAGGTAAGATCCTTTCTTGTCCTGTTGAGAAGGGGAAGGTAGTTAAGCTGATATAGTTTTGAGAGATCCACGGGGACTGTTATCCCTAAGTAAGTAATGGCGGAGTCCTGCCACTTGATGGGGAAATTTTTCTTGATATGATCCACCTCAGCATCAGGGAGAGATATGTTTAATGCCTCGGATTTGGAGTAATTGACCTTAAAGTTGCTGAGGTGACTGAATTTTTCAAACTCTTGACTAAGTGAGGGGAAGGAAAGGCGAGGCTGTGAAATGAACAGAAATAGATCATCTGCGTAAAGAGCTGCCTTGCATTCCCCACCCCCCACCCCTATCCCGTGGATACTGGAATTGTTTCTGATGGTCACGGCAAGGTGTTCCATAACCAGGACATAAAGTAGGGGGGAAAGGGGGCACCCCTGACGTGCACCATTATGTATTGCAATTGGTAATGAGAGAAACCCATTGACTTTGACCCTGGCAGAGGGATTCCTATAAAGGGAAGAGACCCTTTCAATGAATTTGTCTCCCAGTCCCACCTGCCGCAGAGAGGCCATCACAAACTCCCAGCTGACTCTATCAAAGGCCTTCTCTGCATCAATGGAGAGAAGGCACGTAGGGAGACCTCTGGCCTTAGCCCGCGCCATAAGAATAAGGGTTTTGTTGGTATTGTCCCTGGCCTCACGACCCAATACAAAGCCAACCTGATCAGTGTGAATAATATCGGGAAGAAGTGGAGCCAGTCTATTGGCGAGAGCCTTGGCAAAAATGTTGATGTCAGCATTGATGAGGGAGATAGGTCTGTAGCTAGAGACAGATGAATGATCCTTCCCCGATTTGGGTAGAACACTAATATGGACTTCTAGGGACTGGGCGACAAAGGGTGAGTCTCCAGATACAGAGCCAAAAACCCCCGTGAGGAAAGGGACAATTTGGTCACCAAATATCTTATAAAATTTGGAGGTAAATCCGTCCGCACCCGGACTCTTACCATTCGGGGAGGCTTTAATTATGTAAATAGTTCAATTATTCCAAATTTATAAGATTTTTTATTTTTTATATAGGTCAAAGCCACATACCACCAACGTGCATATATAACCATAAGTACTAGACCAAACGGTCGCATGTATAAAAATACAAAGACAATGTGTACAATAACCATATACAGTTGTCAAAAAATGAAGGTTCACAAAATAAGGGATGGAGTCAGAGCCCAAACTTATCCTTGGGACCACACAAAATGGTTCAGGCAGCGCCACATAGTATGGAAGGAAGGAAGATTTCAGTCCTTATAAATCCAAGGAGGTATATAGGAGTGCTCTCCAACAATTCCCTTTATATTGATAGAGGTGAGCCTTCAACTTCATAGATTGGATTATCTCCACCTCAAACAGATTATCTCCACCTCAACGCGTTTCCCCATACAACACACCGTATGGTTCATCAGGAGGCTACAAGATAAATACACTAAATCAGCAACCAAAAGACTTAGGGGTGCTTCACACATAGCGACAGCGACAACGACGTCGCTGTTACGTCACCATTTTCTGTGACGTAACAGCGACCTGGTAAGTCGCTGTTATGATCGCTGCTTAGCTGTCAAACACAGCGACGCAGCAGCGATCATAACATCGCTACATGTGCAGAGAGCAGGGAGCCGCGCACATTGCTTAGCGCTGGCTCCTTGCTCTCCTAGCTACAGTACACATCGGGTTAATTAACCCGATGTGTACTGCAGCTACATGTGCAGAGAGCAGGGAGCCGCGCACACTGCTTAGCGCTGGCTCCTTGCTCTCCTAGCTACAGTACACATCGGGTTAATTAACCTGATGTGTACAGAAGCTACATGTGCAGAGAGCCGGAGCCGGCAGCACAGGCAGCATGAGAGCTGCGGAGGCTGGTAACTAAGGTAAATATCGGGTAACCACCTTGGTTACCCGATGTTTACCCTGGTTACAGCTTACCGCAGCTGCCAGATGCCGGCTCCTGCTCCCCTGCTCGCTTCATTTCGTCGCTCTCTCGCTGTCACACACAGCGATCTGTGCGTCACAGCGGGAGAGCGCCTTTGAAGAAAACGAACCAGGGCTGTGTGTAACGAGCAGCGATCTCGCAGCAGGGGCCAGATCGCTGCTCAGTGTCACACACAGCGAGATCGCTAATGAGGTCACTGGCACAATCGTAAGGACGATGTGGCGGAAGTACTTCGGACTCCTTCTTGTCAAAGACGTCCACGAAGGACCAATAGGCTGAGGGCAGTCCCGGTAGGGACTCGGGAACCGGAGGTCGCCGGATGGGTTGTATGGTCTTCAGACACCTCTCATGGCAAGAAGGCCCCCATCGAGTAATATCACCAGTGCCCCAGCTGACTGAAGGCTCGTGTGTCCGCAACCAGGGAAGACCCAGCAGGATTTGATGTGACATATGTGGGAGGACGTAGAGAGCGATGTTCTCGGTGTGCAGAGCACCGATACGCAGTTCAAGCGGCTTGGTGATCCAGGAGATGGTGTCAGAGAGAGGTCTCCCATCCACAGAGGCAATCACGAGGGGCTTGTCGAGTGGAGTAACAGGCACCTGGTACTTGTCCACCGTGGCCTGCTGGATGAAATTGCCTGCTGCCCCAGAATCGAGGTACGCCTCAGCCGTAAACCGCGTCTCTCCCGTTGTCACTTGCACAGTCCATGTAACTGGGTCTGATAGAGTCCCAGCACCTAGGGTGGCCTCTCCTACCAACCCTAGGCTTTGGAGTTTCCCGGCCTCTCTGGACAGGCGCGTAGCAGGTGTGTGCCCTCTCCGCAGTAAAAGCAGAGACCCTTGGCGAGCCGCTCTGCTCGACGTTGTTCAGACTGTCGCACACGGTCGATCTGCATGGGCTCATGGACGGAGACACCAGAGGCCGTTGACTGGAGTACGGCGGGCTTCCGTGGAGGAGAGGAATGCCGTACCGGACGTCTCTCACGGGATACCTCTTTGGACCGCTCCTGAAAGCGTATGTCCACTCGAGTCGCTAGGGTAATCAGGGCATCCAGGGTGGACGGTACATCACGTCCAGCCAGCTCATCTTTGATTCGACCCGATAGTCCTTCCCAGAAGGCGGCGGTTAGGGCCTCGTTATTCCACCCGAGTTCTGAAGCCAAGGTGCGGAAACGGATGGCGTATTGACCCACCGTCAGTGTTCCCTGACGTAACCGGAGAAGTGATGACGCAGACGCGGAGGCGCGTCCGGGTTCGTCAAAGGTGCTGCGAAAGGCCTGCAGGAACTCCTGGAGGTTCTTGGTCATAGGTTCCTCCTTCTCCCACAAGGGGTTCATCCACGCCAGTGCCTCGCCCTCTAGGTGAGACATGATGAAGGCGACCTTGGCTTGGTCGGAGGCAAACAGATGTGGCAGCTGCGTGAAATGGAGGGAGCATTGGTTTATAAACCCCCTGCAGGTCTTGGGATCTCCGGCGTACCGGGGTGGTGTGGCCAAACGCAGTCCGGAAGCAGCCGAAGAGACAGCCACGGGAGCGGGGGTCGTGGCTAAACTAGTGGAGGCTCGGGATGTTGAAGACGTGACTGCCGCTTGTAGCGTGGTCAGGCGGGTGTCCACGGAAGTCATAAAGTTCAGCATGCGGGTCTGAACTTCACGCTGGCGTTGGAGTTCCTCATGCAAGGCCGCTAGTGCTTCGGCGGGATCCATGGCCTGTTCTTACTGTTAGGGCCAGATGGACGGGTAGACCCTGGAGGTGGATCCACTGGGCCGAACTCCCGGATGAGGGAAAGGAGTCCGGTAGCCGGAGCACTGTAGGTAGCAGGACAGTCCGTGCACTGGGAGAAAATGGAGAAGTCCCTGGGACCACGAGGTCACTGATGGTGGTCCGGGTGACGGAGCTCAGGTTCGGAAGCCGTGATGGTGTCAGGCGGGGTCCGGAACCGTTGGAGCGAGATGACGGGTCACCGCAGGGATCCGAGATGGTACGGACTGTCAGGATGGCAGATGGACAGCGTTCGGGGTTCGAGGTACCGCAGAACCGGATGGCGATGCAGGATCGGCTCTAGAAGATAGAGAGGTAAGTATCTCACAAAACACAAGGAGACCTGACTCCTAGCTTGGGAAAACACGAAGAACAGGCCCCGCTCCCTTGGACATTAACCCCCTATATACCCTGTACCTATGTGCATCATTTCCTGTAATTTGACACTGGCCCTTTAAGAAAGGGTCAGTGACCGCGCGCGCGCCCTAATGCGCATGCGCGCAGCCCGGGTGCCAGAAGCCAGGGAAGGAAGCTGAGAGGAGGACGCAGGGGAGCCGGCCAGGACCTGGGAAGCCGTTGGGCGCCGGGAGCGGAGACCAGGGGGCCTGGGAAGGACGGGCACCGGAGGTTGGAGAGCGGGGAGCATGGCAGGTGAGCCGGGGAGCGGAGCTGAGGACCCGGGGAGCGGAGCAGAGGACCCGGGGAGGGGAGCCGAGGACCCGGGGAGCGTGACATATGCCCCGCACATGGTCATTTTTACCATGTAAAATATATACCTTGTTGAGACTGCACTAGTGTAATAGCACATACATTTAGTTGGATGTACGCTTATACGTTGGAATGTAGAAATTACAACTCTATGTATTGGATATAGTGGCAAGCATGTACCCTGTATTCAGCAATGAGTACATATATACCTATATGCTCTCTCCACCTTCACACCCTCAGGAGGAATGTGGTCTATAGAGAACAGTGCAAAGAAATTATGTAACCAGGTGCTTCTCGCATTATGATATGAGCCCTTTTTACGTATCTAAGGCTCTGAAATATATCTCTATGTATATAATAACACTTGGATATCAAGCATCTTGCGATATACCATAAACATGGGGGCGCTGATATATCCCTACCGAGATGCACATAGATCTAGCATAATCTCTGTCCTTTAAGATGGTTATTACCACCACGAAACTGGTGCCCTATTTAACACGTTTTTATATATAGGAATGAATGCCCTGGATATGGCCAGCACTATTATTATGCCCCCAATATGGCTAGCACTACCACTTACATATATTACAAGTCCCCCTCTGTAATGCCCTATATATATGTATGTCATACCACCAAGGATGACACATCATATGTATCCATCTAGTACAGATCACATGATCTGTTCTGTGATATAGGCATATAAAATGAAATGTATATATGAATACATCATGGCCGGTCACTATATATATATACATCGTCTATAGGAATTTCGCTTCTATAAGCAGCGCTCTGAATTGCTTATTGTACGTGAGTCCTACATTAATATCGCTATATTTCCAACACTGATGTGCCTGTGGAACGCAGATGCGTTCCACACTACAGATATTACTGGAGGAAGTTGTTTCCCTAAACCCCGCCCAGTACGGATCACATGATCTAGTCTGTGACATGGGAACGAGAAAATGCCGATACATCACTTCCGGCCACGCGCTACTTCCGGTTTTCGGACGGAGGAAACTTACCTCCGGGACTCCATTAATAAAAGGCCCGCAGACCGTGCAGGTCACCAGTCCAGACAGCAGGCACAGACCGAGACGGCACGGGTCATTTGTGAGCTCCCAGTGTGCTAGAGTGTATGTCACTCGGGACTCACAGTCCTTACTGGTAGAGCTCCAGGAACAAGGTATGCTCTTTAACCGTTCATAGGGGGACTATCTAAGTACACTGATCCCTTGTGTTGCAGACAGTGGCCCCTATAATCAGGAGCCAGACACCCTTATGTATAAAATAGTTCTTATGGCACTGTATATATTTATGTGCAGTCTCACAGAAGATATACATCTTTGTGATTCAACCTTATGGGAATGCTATACCATAGGAAACTTCCCCCTTACAGGCAAGGTGAACTGACCTCTAATATACTTAATAATATTCTGGGACCTCTGCCACAGTGTGTAGCTGCAATGGGCCATTATCATACCTATATGATGGGGGACTATTGCTGCTTTAACAGCGACTGCAGGATAACTGTCATATATAGATGCATAAGACTGGACAATGGTTACGATTATGCTTCTTGGGCTGATAGTGAAACCAGAAATACAAGTATCCGTTATGTTGTTTTTTTTGCAGTTAATACATGAAGTGACTCACCAATTTATATCCCTGTGGTAGGGTTTTGGTTTTGCCTACACACCGCTGATTGCCCTTACAGGTATACCCCTGAGTGCCAGTAAGTAACGCATATGCACGGTTTTCAATAAAGGTAGTAAATCAATGATGCTATTCCTTTACAGGACAAATTATCTGTCATATCCTATACATTCGCCTGAAAAGAGGTCACCTATATATTCAATTTCCTGAGTGATTTGAAGGTTGAAAAACCCACTCTGGTCCCGTCAAGAGGTAATATAAAAAACCATAAAATGTGTGTCTCTCTATAGTATACCCCAAACGGAGGACATGTATAATCATGTATACGCATCTTATTATCCCTACAGGAGGGACGAATATACAACCTATTATAATCATAGGACCATACGTCTCCTGGAGAATTATAGTGGATAAAAAACTGCCTCTTTATTGACTAAAAAGTGTATACACCACTACATCTATATACAGGTAGAAATCCAGACTTTATGTGTATGATAAATTTTGCCTGAGCATATGAATAATATGGAATTACCCACCCACTTTTCCTATACATTTCTACAGGGACCAACTACTAAATAAGCTTCATCCTTATCCTGGACGTTTGAACAGTCCGCTCATGTAACCACATATTAAGAGGGAACACTTATTAGCACTCTAAAAAAGAGGACTGGTCCCCTGTAAGTGTACCTATATAGCTATATGTGCCTAGAACAATGCAGTCGTTTATCTATATACTTACAACATTTTTTCGTTCATCTTTCTAGGTGTCCTTTCTTGAGAAGTGACTCACAAAAAATCCTCTGATGATCCCCTTTTACTGCGTTAGGGGGGGTGAAACGCGTCAGGAGAGCAGGGGGATCCATTAGTTAAGTGGAACTCCAGGCTCCTACCTAAACTATCCAGCAACCTTTGATTAGGGAAATTATGCCTAATATGAGAACCCTGGACAGCTAACGCATTGCCACTGTTTGTTTGTCTATGGTTCATTTGTTTGCACTTTTATCACTTTTCTGGTGGTGGTTATCCCTGCTGGAGGCTGACAAGGACAGTGAGAGCTATATACCTTTTAGTAGAGTATAATCAACATATACATCTACAAACAAGGAGGTAGATACAGTGTACATTAAACAACTACTAGCCGGACAGTGACGTACTAACATCTGTCCCCCTCTCTATAAACCACTGTCTATAGCTGCGCTCAGGCGTGGGTTTAACCATGGTTTACACTTGCACTTGTATATATATGTCTATGTGATGTACGAAATTGAAAGATAAGAACACCACACATGTTCTTTTTTTAATATTTATTAATAAAATATATTTTTATGAGAGTAGTCCTAGTGGTGGTATTTTGATATAATAACTACCTCAATATTTACCTTTGTGGTTTTTGTGAGAATCTATATGGCGGGCTTCCTATCAGGACCCCTTAATACGACGAAATGGCTGGACGATGCGGATGAGGTTTTCTCGGAAAGGACACCAGTAGGACTAGACAGTACTAAAAACACCTTAAGAAATACCTTTTCGGACCTCCTGTTAGCGTATAAACTAAACATAAAATCGTGGTGGGAGGTACAGTCTCTTGAACAATACGTTAAACAGAGAATTGTACCTAGAGGGCTTAGGATTAATTTGATCCCCGCTGAACGGTCTAGGACAGATAGTTTAATTAAGAAGTGGGAAGAGGAACTGACCAACTCGTCTATAAGACTAATGACCATTCTGGTGGAGGAGGAGAAAATTACGCTAGAGAAATCTTCAAAAGATCTCCAGGCACTTAGGGAAGAAGCCCTTAAATTTAAAGGAGACCCTGAGTTTGACAATAAAGAAATAGCCCTTCAACTGGCAGTTGACAAATATCAACAGAATCTTAAGACAAGAAAACATAAACACTTTTTGAGAGATCTGGGAGATTTCTCAGGCAGCAATAAAAGCTCAGTGGCACCCATAGGTGGTTTGCCAGCTGACCTTTCCTCATCAGACCTGTCCGACACGGAATTCCAAGGCCAGCAGAATAGAAGTAGGAGTAGAGGTAGGAAAAACTTTAGGAATAGGAATAATTGGAATAGATCCAACTATAAACCCAGATCATGGAATCAAGAGCAGCCTCGATCTACCTTACCCTCATTCTTTGGATTGCCGGCACAGGGGACTGGTCAGCAGACTGCACCAATCTTTCAAACGGGCCCCACTCCCTCTCTATTACCTCCAACACCGTCACTACCTCCTCCAGTACCATCATCCTCTTTTTTAGGGGACAGAGACCCATACAATTTAAGGAATCAGATACAACGAAATCAAAAGAGAAGATAGCCCCATCGGAACCTGCGGGACACCAGGTAATTAACCTGTCACACCATATACTTACGGATATTGAAAAACGTGTATTAAGCTATGGTCTATCCTTTGTACCAACAACTAGGTTTGATCCTTTTAATTGGGTGAAAGATGTGGAGCTATTTCTAAGGAAACTTAGGTGGAAGAAGTTTTTCAAACATAACGATAAGGCAGAATGTGCAAGATTGGGGATACCTGTGGAAATGTTAGAGGACGTTAGATTGCTGGCAGACTTATCCACAGAAGATAGGAACCATACAGGAAAAAGCCCGTTTACTAATCTAAAACCTAAAAGCACTAGGATGCCCCCGGTGACAGATTGTAGCAGCCTTGATATTTTTTCAAAACTTGTTACCCAAGATCTGTGTGCCATTCAACCTAAAATAAGATCTACCAAACCAAACCTCACACTAGGGGAATGGGAAGCACTTATTGGACTGGAAAAAAACAATAATCTCACTATTAAACCATCAGATAAAGGTGGGAATATAGTAATAATGGACACAGACACCTATCCCATCATGTGTCAAAGGATATTGTCGGATACGACCACCTATGAGACATTGCCCGCAGATCCCACAAATGAATACCTAGATGTGTTGAGAAACATCTTGGAGAGAGCTCTAGATTTGAGGCTGATCTCGGAGAAAGAATCAGACTTTCTTCTACTAAAATTCCCAGTAATTGCCACCTTCTATGCCACCCCAAAAATTCATAAGGGCCTGTCACCCCTAAAAGGTCGTTCCATAGTCTCTGGGAGAGACGCACTGGGCCAAAATGCGAGCATCTACTTATACCAAATCCTCCGCCCATTTGTGGTGAGTCTACCATCATACATCAGAGATACCAATGATCTAATAGCAAAACTAGATGGAATCATCTTGGAACCTGAGACCATATTGATATCTAAAGACGTAGAACAACTGTACAGCAGCATCCCTCATGATAGAGGCCTGGAAGCAGTCCGGCATTACCTATCTACAAGGGGTAATCACCTCAATCTGCATAACAAGTTTGTGATTGAAATGCTACAATTTGTACTAACGCACAACTACTTCCTCTTCGGGGGCAAGTTTTATCATCAGATAAGGGGTACAGCCATGGGGAGCCCCTGTGCCCCCACGTATGCCAACATTTTTCTTGGATGGTGGGAGGATATGTATGTCTTCAAAGAAGAGGATGTTACCTATGGTCCCCACATTAACTTATGGGGTCGTTATATAGACGACATCCTGATACTGTGGACAGGGGGGGGTCCCCCTCTTCCTACAATTTATGGGATACCTTAACACCAATGATCTAGGACTTAAGTTCACATATGAGATAGGGGGGGACAGTTTAGCATTTTTGGATGTTAAAATAATCAAGAACAGAGATGGAACTCTGAGTACATCCATATATAGAAAACCAACAGCTACCAATAGTCTCCTCAGATGGGAAAGCCACCACCCAATACCACTCAAGAAAGGCATTCCTAAAGGGCAATTTCTACGCCTGAGACGCAACTGCTCATCACTTAGAGAATTTGAGATACAGGCTCTTAATATGAAAGAGCGCTTCCATAACAGGGGCTATCCAGCTGTCACCATCGAACAGGCATACCACCACGCCAGGGACAAAAATAGTAGAAATTTGCTTAAACACAAACTAAGAGAGGACAAAAGAGACATCACGAGACTGATAGCCACATACGATGATCAAAATGGGAGAGTGATGGAAATACTAAGACGGCACTGGCCCATACTTAAGGCCGACCCTGACATATGCGAACTAATCTCTGAATATCCAAGCGTCACCTTCAGGAGGGGAAAGTCCATTAGGGATCATTTAACCCATAGTCACTTCACAGTGCCAAAAGGCACAGGTACCTGGCTGGAAAGAAGACCTGTAGGTACGTTTAGATGTGGGAAGTGTACCTACTGCCCCTATATTAATCAGTCAAAAACTTTCCTGAACCACAAAACTAACAGAACATTCAGACTTAGAGATTTTGCAAACTGCAAAACTGAAGGATTGGTCTACCTCTGCACCTGTACTTGCCCTATGGGATATGTGGGGAAGACCAAAAGACAATTACGAACCAGGATTGGAGAACACGTAGGAGACATCCGGCACAAAAGGGACACAGCGATAGCCAGACATGTTAACAATACCCATGGAGGGGACCTAAAAAGTATTTCTTTCCAGGCAATAGAGGTTATCCCTAAACCTTCCAGGAAAGGAGACTGGGATAGGAAAATACTGCAGCGGGAGGCGAGATGGACCTTCCTCCTGGATTCCGTCTCCCCTGACGGTCTCAATGAGATCATAAGCTTTCATAGCTTTATCTAGCCACTAGTCCAGCCCCTTCGTCCCGGGCCCAAACTACACCAACCAACAACCCCCCCCCCCCCTCCCTATCCACTCCCGGGTTGTCGATATTGATACTGATAGGCATAAGTTTTGTGCATATACTATATGCCCCGCACATGGTCATTTTTACCATGTAAAATATATACCTTGTTGAGACTGCACTAGTGTAATAGCACATACATTTAGTTGGATGTACGCTTATACGTTGGAATGTAGAAATTACAACTCTATGTATTGGATATAGTGGCAAGCATGTACCCTGTATTCAGCAATGAGTACATATATACCTATATGCTCTCTCCACCATCACACCCTCAGGAGGAATGTGGTCTATAGAGAACAGTGCAAAGAAATTATGTAACCAGGTGCTTCTCACATTATGATATGAGCCCTTTTTACGTATCTAAGGCTCTGAAATATATCTCTATGTATATAATAACACTTGGATATCAAGCATCTTGCGATATACCATAAACATGGGGGCGCTGATATATCCCTACCGAGATGCACATAGATCTAGCATAATCTCTGTCCTTTAAGATGGTTATTACCACCACGAAACTGGTGCCCTATTTAACACGTTTTTATATATAGGAATGAATGCCCTGGATATGGCCAGCACTATTATTATGCCCCCAATATGGCTAGCACTACCACTTACATATATTACACGTCCCCCTCTGTAATGCCCTATATATATGTATGTCATACCACCAAGGATGACACATCATATGTATCCATCTAGTACAGATCACATGATCTGTTCTGTGATATAGGCATATAAAATGAAATGTATATATGAATACATCATGGCCGGTCACTATATATATATACATCGTCTATAGGAATTTCGCTTCTATAAGCAGCGCTCTGAATTGCTTATTGTACGTGAGTCCTACATTAATATCGCTATATTTCCAACACTGATGTGCCTGTGGAACGCAGATGCGTTCCACACTACAGATATTACTGGAGGAAGTTGTTTCCCTAAACCCCGCCCAGTACGGATCACATGATCTAGTCTGTGACATGGGAACGAGAAAATGCCGATACATCACTTCCGGCCACGCGCTACTTCCGGTTTTCGGACGGAGGAAACTTACCTCCGGGACTCCATTAATAAAAGGCCCGCAGACCGTGCAGGTCACAAGTCCAGACAGCAGGCACAGACCGAGACGGCACGGGTCATTTGTGAGCTCCCAGTGTGCTAGAGTGTATGTCACTCGGGACTCACAGTCCTTACTGGTAGAGCTCCAGGAACAAGGTATGCTCTTTAACCGTTCATAGGGGGACTATCTAAGTACACTGATCCCTTGTGTTGCAGACAATGGTGAAATGGTGGAAGGGGATGAGGGTAAAGCCAACCTGCTGAATGACTTTTTTTCTACGGTTTTTATACAAGAAAATGCCATGGCAGATGACATGACCAGTGATACTATAAATTCACACTTGAATATTACCTGCTTAACCCAGCAGGAAGTACGCCGCCGCCTCGAAATCACTAAGGTTGACAAATCTCCGGGCCCGGATGGCATACACCCCAGAGTACTACAGGAATTGAGTTCTGTGATAGATAGACCATTATTTTTAATCTTCTCAGATTCCTTAATAACAGGGTCGGTACCGCAGGACTGGCGCATAGCAAATGTGGTGCCAATATTCAAAAAGGGGACAAAAACTGAGCCGGGAAATTATAGGCCGGTAAGTTTAACCTCTACGGTTGGTAAAATCCTTGAGGGTTTCTTGAGAGATGCTATATTGGAGTATCTCAAGAAAAATAACCTTATGACAGAGTATCAACATGGGTTTATGAGGGATTGATCCTGTCAAACTAATTTGATCAGCTTCTATGAAGAGGTAAGTTCAAGTCTGGACCAGGGAAATGCAGTGGATGTTGTGTATATGGACTTTTCAAAAGCTTTTGATACGGTGCCACACAAAAGGTTGGTACATAAAATGAGAATAATGGGGATAGGGGAAAATATGTGTAACTGGGTTAAAAACTGGCTAAGTGATAGGAAACAAAGGGTGGTTATTAATGGTACGTACTCGGACTGGGTCTCAGTTCATAGTGGGGTACCACAGGGGTCAGTATTGGGCCCACTTCTTTTCAACATATTTATAAATGACCTTGTTGGGGGCATGCGGAGTAGAATTTCGATATTTGCAGATGATACTAAACTCTGCAGGGTAATCAATACAGAGGAGGATAATTTTATATTACAGGGAGATTTATGTAAATTGGAGGATTGGGCTGAGAAGTGGCAATTGAAGTTTAATGTAGATAAATGTAAGGTCATGCACTTGGGTAGAGGAAATAACATTTATGATTATGTACTTAATCGTAGAACACTGGGTAAAACAGACACAGAAAAAGACTTGGGTGTATTGGTGGATGGTAAACTTCACTTTAGTGGACAGTGTCAGGCAGCTTCTGCCAGGGCTAATAAAATAATGGGATGTATTAAAAGAGGTATAAGTGTTCATGAAAAAAATATAGTTCTACCTCTGTACAAGTCACTAGTGCGACCACACTTAGAATACTGTGTACAATTCTGGTCACCGATATATAAGAAGGACATAGCTGAACTGGAGAGGGTGCAGAGAAGAGCCACCAAGATTATTAGAGGAATGGGTGGGCTGCAATACCAAGACAGGTTATTAAACTTGGGGTTATTTAGTTTGGAAAAACGAAGGCTTAGGGGGGATCTAATCACAATGTATAAATATATGAGGGGACAGTACAGAGACCTTTCCAAAGATCTTTTTACACCAAGGCCTGCGACTGGAACACGGGGGCATCCACTACGTCTTGAGGAAAGAAGGTTTAATCATAATCACAGACGAGGATTCTTTACTGTACGAGCAGTGAGACTATGGAACTCTCTGCCACATGATGTTGTAATGAGTGATTCACTACTAACATTTAAGCAGAGCCTGGACGCCTTTCTTGAAAAATGTAATATTACCAGTTATGTATATTAGATTTTATGACAGGGTATTGATCCAGGGAACTAGTCTGATTGCCGGATGTAGAGTCAGGAAGGAAATTTTTTCCCCATTGGAACTTGTTTGCCACATTGGGGTTTTTTTTTGCCTTCCTCTGGATCAACATGTTAGGCTACAGGTCGAACTAGATGGACTTAGAGTCTCCCTTCAACCTTAAAAACTATGATACTATGATACTATGATACAGTGGCCCCTATAATCAGGAGCCAGACACCCTTATGTATAAAATAGTTCTTATGGCACTGTATATATTTATGTGCAGTCTCACAGAAGATATACATCTTTGTGATTCAACCTTATGGGAATGCTATACCATAGGAAACTTCCCCCTTACAGGCAAGGTGAACTGACCTCTAATATACTTAATAATATTCTGGGACCTCTGCCACAGTGTGTAGCTGCAATGGGCCATTATCATACCTATATGATGGGGGACTATTGCTGCTTTAACAGCGACTGCAGGATAACTGTCATATATAGATGCATAAGACTGGACAATGGTTACGATTATGCTTCTTGGGCTGATAGTGAAACCAGAAATACAAGTATCCGTTATGTTGTTTTTTTTGCAGTTAATACATGAAGTGACTCACCAATTTATATCCCTGTGGTAGGGTTTTGGTTTTGCCTACACACCGCTGATTGCCCTTACAGGTATACCCCTGAGTGCCAGTAAGTAACGCATATGCACGGTTTTCAATAAAGGTAGTAAATCAATGATGCTATTCCTTTACAGGACAAATTATCTGTCATATCCTATACATTCGCCTGAAAAGAGGTCACCTATATATTCAATTTCCTGAGTGATTTGAAGGTTGAAAAACCCACTCTGGTCCCGTCAAGAGGTAATATAAAAAACCATAAAATGTGTGTCTCTCTATAGTATACCCCAAACGGAGGACATGTATAATCATGTATACGCATCTTATTATCCCTACAGGAGGGACGAATATACAACCTATTATAATCATAGGACCATACGTCTCCTGGAGAATTATAGTGGATAAAAAACTGCCTCTTTATTGACTAAAAAGTGTATACACCACTACATCTATATACAGGTAGAAATCCAGACTTTATGTGTATGATAAATTTTGCCTGAGCATATGAATAATATGGAATTACCCGCCCACTTTTCCTATACATTTCTACAGGGACCAACTACTAAATAAGCTTCATCCTTATCCTGGACATTTGAACAGTCCGCTCATGTAACCACATATTAAGAGGGAACACTTATTAGCACTCTAAAAAAGAGGACTGGTCCCCTGTAAGTGTACCTATATAGCTATATGTGCCTAGAACAATGCAGTCGTTTATCTATATACTTACAACATTTTTTCGTTCATCTTTCTAGGTGTCCTTTCTTGAGAAGTGACTCACAAAAAATCCTCTGATGATCCCCTTTTACTGCGTTGGGGGGGTGAAACGCGTCAGGAGAGTAGGGGGATCCATTAGTTAAGTGGAACTCCAGGCTCCTACCTAAACTATCCAGCAACCTTTGATTAGGGAAATTATGCCTAATATGAGAACCCTGGACAGCTAACGCATTGCCACTGTTTGTTTGTCTATGGTTCATTTGTTTGCACTTTTATCACTTTTCTGGTGGTGGTTATCCCTGCTGGAGGCTGACAAGGACAGTGAGAGCTATATACCTTTTAGTAGAGTATAATCAACATATACATCTACAAACAAGGAGGTAGATACAGTGTACATTAAACAACTACTAGCCGGACAGTGACGTACTAACATCTGTCCCCCTCTCTATAAACCACTGTCTATAGCTGCGCTCAGGCGTGGGTTTAACCATGGTTTACACTTGCACTTGTATATATATGTCTATGTGATGTACGAAATTGAAAGATAAGAACACCACACATGTTCTTTTTTTAATATTTATTAATAAAATATATTTTTATGAGAGTAGCCCTAGTGGTGGTATTTTTATTTCGAATACAGAACGAGATAGAGAAAAAAAGTGAATTACAAAATTATAGGGCATCATCAATTCAATACGAATCGACACCTTGCATACAGAAATGCTATGATTTGAACGTGTAAAACTCACAAGGCTGCGGACGTGAAGCGATACCTCATGGAGACCTTCCTACAAGTCCTTGGGTATGGTGGCTGCATGGAGTGGCCTCCACGCTCACCTGACTTGACCCCATTGGATTTCTTTCTGTGAGGTCACATCAAACAGCAGGTGTATGTGTGACGCCCTGGCCTATCAGGTCGTCACAGGGTATTGTGAAATCTGCCCTCCTGTGCAATATCCACCTCCTCCTTGGTTACCTGTCCCTAACCATTGTTGTTGCCAAAAACCAGCTAATCAAAATCCTAGGAACACTCTGCACCACACCCACCAGACACACCAGTGGACGGCCTGAGTGGAATAGGGTCGCCTACTTGGGGGGTTTGTAAGGGGAGGTCAGGAGTCAGTCAATAGGAGTGTAGAGTTGGAGGTGAAAGTGAGAGGAGGTCAGGAGCTGGGCTCCTTGGAACTACTAGGTAGCAGACGCTGTTCTGGGCCTGGTAGGAGCTGGAACCCCGGTCACAGGGGATCGTGACAGGGTGCACGGCATTGTCGTGGAGGACAGCCGGCGGCCTTGTACCATCACCGGGCAGGGGCCAGGGCACGACGGGGTACGTGGACTCTAGGTCAGGGAGTAGCTTCAGGCAACCTGACAATTTACCTGACGAGAACGGAGCCTTCAAGATCCGCTCTCCACCCGCTCCAAAATCGGGGTACTAGCGCAACAAGGGGGATAGGATTTTCCACAAATACGGCCCAGAAAATCCCAAGCGTGAACCCTGAGAGCAAGCTCCCTCAGTTAGCCATATTGGGGAGCGGGACCCTACTAGTTTCAAGCTACAGGGACCAACCAGAAGGAAACAAGGTGCCAAGGGAAAGGTCACAGATCAACAGGCAACACCAACAGAAATGGGACCCAAACGTGCTCCCTCTCAGCGGCAGCGGTGTCCAGAACTTTGGTTTACTAAAGTTGTCGGTGTCAGTGTTATTGGACTGAGTACGCAAGTGACCCTTACCTCCCCAACGACACCTCCCTGTCACAATCACCGAGTCCCGGGGCATCTCCCCTTACCCGTGGAGGGGTTAAACACCTGGCTGCCCACTCCATCGCCACCGGGTACTCCCAGCCGCAGCGGTGATACTCTACCTTACCACACACCACGGTCGGGTCAGAAACTCTTAATTTACCACCCCCTGTAAATACCCCCTTCATCCGAGTGGCTGTGAGGCCCCCTGGGTCTGGATGCCCCTCGAGCCACCGCGGATCCGGATCCGAGCAGCTCGACTGCTGACACAGGGGCGGTACATATGATGCGACCCCTCCACCAACATTGCAGGACCTACAACGACGTATCACAGATGCTTGTGCAAACGTGTCACCTACCATATTGCACAACGTGCAGCAAGATACAGATACAGATACAGTATGCTGTCCAGAGTCCAGATGTGCATTGCAGCTGACGGTGGCCACTTTAGGTATCAAAGTTAAATAAGCACCATGTGCGTGACCAGCATTCAATGTTTTGGGGGGATTATGGGTTTCATATCATAGCATTTCTGTATCCAAGGTGTCAATTCGTATTGAATTGATGCTGCCCTGCAACTTTGTAATTCACTTTTTTTTTCTATCTCATTCCGTTTTCGAGATAAAAATGCTAACGCCGTTGTTTTCCACCAGGTGGCGCTATAGGTGGTTCATTGCATAGGGCATGGCTACTTTACTATACCTAGACACCACTTCTATTCTTATAGCTGCCACTGTTCTCAAGTTAATGGCGGTGGACAGGATATGGGTGGACACACTGTATATGTGTTGCTCTTGTTGTAACCATATATGATTATCGCTCTAAAATGTCCACAATCTGGAGCATATTATTGGGAGTCGTTTGTCCCACCCAGCGTTGGAGGGGTAAGGTAAGACCCTCCAGAAATTATCAGCTACAATGCGGTCCACCATAGGTGACAGTACCTAGGGCTGCAACCATTTCTGTATCCAGTGAACCTTGGGACCTGGCTGGTTTAGAAGAGTCATACTCCGACTCATGTACCCGTTGGGCCCGAACTAACACATTTACAGCCAGTCGTGCCAGGGTCTCACCCTTGACAACTGCGTAGACATTTGGTTGTTGTCCGGCAGGTCACGATAGGCCTTCTGAGGTCCTGCTGCCAGAAATGGAGCACCTATTTCTGAACATTGGTTCCGGGGTAGTCCGTCTCTCTCGGCCACTCTTTCGAAAATATCCAGGTAAGACTCAACGTCTTCGGTGGCCTCCATTTTCGGCATCACTTTCCTGGTATTGCGAATTACCGGTAGAGCTCCCGCTGCCTGTGACAAGATCATGTGCTGTATCAACAGCTGGTTAGTCTCCTGCTGCTCTTTCATATCCTCCTCCTGCTGCCGAGTAGTCTTGTAGCACCCCTGAGCCACTCAGGGCACTACAGGGAACTGCATCCTCTTGACGATGCAGGACCTACCCCCTGAGACCTGGAGTAACAGTGCCGATACCACCAAAGCACACCCAAAATCCTAGTTCTCCACTCCACACCGGGCATAGAGGGTTAACCATGTAGGGGATGGTCGCTATGAAAAGGAACGAGTCCCGGGGTTAGCCAGCCTGGTGGGAGGGGTCAGCAGTCAGTCAAGTGTCGAGAAAATAATATAATAACCTACATTGAACATCCATAATTGATAACCTCTTAATCCTATTTTAATTAATGCAAGAAAGAACAATTTCTTTACAGAATTATTAGAAAGTTTATTTATGTATAATTTATAAAAATTCATAAAGGGACACAAAAAGTGCAACACAAAGTGCGATGTGCATATAAAAACACGTCAGGGAAGTGTGTCAGATAAGAACAAGCTGAGATGAACAGATAATGCAGCTCATAATATCCACATAGACACAGCACATATATGTATAGGGTTATTGTCATAAAGATCTCTCATAGCGGGGGCGTGGCCTGCACGCTGATGGCGACGGCTGCTTGAAGGAGAGCTCTGTGCTGACAGCAGGATAAACCGGCTCTTATCAGCTCACAGATAACAGGATTACCAGCTACAGGAGGTGTGAGTAACCCCAGCCCCCAGCTATGCCTAAGGGGAGACCTAAAAAAACTGGCACTCCAGCCAAACTGACAGACTTCTTCCCCCTGGATAGGGATCTCTCCTTACCAAGCAAGATGGCTTCCCACTCAGCTTCTTCCCACTCCTCACAGGGAGAAACAGGCTGTTTAAGAGGCTGCACAGCCATTCCTCTGACAGAGGAAACAATGCAAGCTCTACTGAAAACGCTGAGGGCTTCCTTGCAGGCTGATCTCAGAGAAATAGTAAGAGAGTTGAAGGAAGAGATCAGGTCTCTAGGGGTTCGCACAGAGCATGTAGAAACTAAGATGGCTGAATTTGCAACATCACATAACAATCTGATAGATGCTAACACAGCTTTGGAAAAGGAGGTGGAGGCACTAAAACTTAAAATCAGTGATATAGAGGACAGATCCCGAAGAAATAACCTAAAAATCAGAGGGATTCCCTCATCAGTAGCAGATAAAGACCTCCAGGAATACTTCCACAAGTTTCTGCAGCTTATACTCCCTGGATGGGACACCAGAGACCTGATAGTGGACAGGATTCATAGAGTCCCTAAAGCCAAAGGCATAGATCCAGCTCTGCCTAAAGATGTCCTGGCTAGACTTCATTTCTATAAAACAAAAGAAGCTGTGCTTCACACACTGAGGGGAAATCCAGCCCTGCCAGACACTTTCATGGGACTAAAAATCTTCCCAGATCTTTCTGCTGCAACTCTTAATAAAAGAAGAGAATTTGCCCACCTTTCTAAACTCCTTAGAGATCAAGACATCAAGTACAAGTGGGGTTTTCCGGTGAAGATGATAATTTTCAAAGATGGAGGCACTCACATATGTCATACTCCTTCTCAGCTGGGCAAATTGCTGGATGACTGGGGAATAGCCCACCCACCAAACCCTGGTGGGCAGGAGAATCATAGAGGCCCTCCAGACAGGATTAACCCTGAATGGTCAGTAGCTTAGCTGGGACTCCTTCCTGCTTATGGCACCTGCTGTCCCTGCTCCTGTGACACGGGATGTCACGTAGCCCCCCTGATGTTCTCGCCTATGGCGAGCGGTTATACACCGGGCACCCTACTCGGGGCAAACCGGTGTTGTTGGAATTTTTTTGTTTTTGTTCCTCTTCTCACAAATGTTCCTTAATTTTTTCTGGAAATTTCTCTCAATTCCTTGCTGGTCTAGCCCATCTCATCCCTGATGGCGTTCCTAGGAATTCAACCCCCCCTGCGGCTCCAATATGAGAATTAAGATATTGTCTATTAATGTGAACGGACTCAACTCCCCAGCAAAAAGGTCAATGATGTGGAGAGAGGTGAAGGCATCTAACTGTGATATAGCGTGCATTCAGGAGACCCATCTTCTTTCCACAGATAATAAACGGCTACTTCATCCAAGCTTCCAACACACCTTTTTTGCTAATGACTCAAAAAAAAGAGGAGGAGTGGCCATTTTAATAAAGCACTCAGTGGCCTTTAAATTGATAAATGTCAGTTATGGAGCGGATGGAAGATATATTATTTTGTCTTGTTATATCAACAGCGTCCCTTATACCTTGGCAACGGTCTACTCCCCAAATTCATCACAATTGACCTTTGCTAGGAAATTTTTCCAAGCATTCAAAGATACTGCCACAGGGGCGGAAATCATCTGTGGAGACTTTAATATACCTGTAATACGCTCCATGGATTGCTCCAACACCAGCATCCCACATGCTAAGGAACTTAAGCATCTCATCAATGAATTCCATTTTCATGACATCTGGAGATATTTGCACGCATCAGAAAGAGACTATACGTTCTTCTCTTCCAGGCATCGCTCATACAGTAGAATTGATTTTTTTTTGGTCGACAGCAAATCTATAAGTAATTGTGTGGCAGCTGATATTGGTTTAATTACTTGGACAGATCATGCGCCGATCTCTTTGTCTGTTCAGGGTAGCTTTAATGTTCAAAATTCCCCTAGGTGGAGACTGAATACCAGCTTGCTTGGTAGGCAGAAGGTACATGATGAAGTAGAGTCAGTGTTAACAGAATATTTTAAACTTAATAATAATGGGGAAATTTCTGACGAGACCCTGTGGGCTGCTCATAAAGCCGTAGTCAGAGGGCAGCTCATAAAAATAGCCTCCATCCAAAAACGGAAAAAAGACGCAGATATTAAATATATATTAACCCGTATTCATCACCTTGAATCCCTGAATAAAGCCAAAGCATCCCCTAACTTGACTAAAGAAATTGTAACCCATAGATTCCAACTAAGATCCCTACTCCTGCAAAAATACGAACATAATCTTAAAAAAAATAGATCGACATTTTATGCTATGGGGGATAGAGCGGGGTCCTTATTGGCAAGAAGGACGAAAAAACGTGAGATCCAATCTAAAATAGAATTCCTGAGGGACCCGAACGGAACAATCACTAGACATCCCATTGAAATAGCAGAAGCATTTGCGAAATACTATGAGGTCCTGTATAATCTAAAATATGATTCCAATACGTCACAGCCGACTCAAGTGGATATACAGGGTTTCCTAGACACCCTGGATCTTCCCCGGGTCTCAGATGAGCAATTAGAGGAACTTAATCTTCCCTTTACTACACATGAAATCCTAGGTGCCATCAAAATGACTAAGTCTAACTCTGCCCCGGGCCCCGATGGGCTGCCATACGAATATTACAAACAATTTACATCCACTATGTCCCCCTTTATGTCAAAAACCTTCAATTTTTGGCAAAATAAAGGGTCAATTTCCCCAGACAACTTAGAAGCGATAATTATCACGCTACCAAAGCCAGGGAAACCTGCAGACACCCCGGGTAATTTTAGGCCCATTTCACTCCTAAATTGTGATGTTAAAATTTATGCCAAACTAGTGGCAGATAGACTTCATAAAGTGATCCCGACCTTAGTGGCTCCAGACCAAGTTGGGTTTGTGACAGGGAGGCAATCTAAGGATGGCACCAGACGGATGCTTGACTTGATTGGACTGGTGGAGATATCGGGTGAACCCAGTGCATTCCTGTCTCTTGATGCTGAAAAAGCCTTTGACAGGGTGCACTGGGGATACCTGGAGAGAGTTCTAACAAAATTTGGGTTCTTGGGGAACATCAAGTCATCCATTCTAGCCCTCTACTCTTACCCAAATGCGTCAGTGTTGGCATCGGGGGTTTCTGTCATCTAAATTTCAAATAAGTAATGGCACCCGCCAGGGGTGTCCATTGTCTCCCGCTATTTTTGCTTTAGTGGTAGAACCTCTGGCGGAAGCTATACGAAAAAACATAGCCATTTCTGGTATAAGAGTTGGGGAATTTGAACATAAACTTGGTTTATACGCAGACGATGTGATAATTTCCTGTTCTAACCTTGCAGTGTCGATTCCAGCAGTGGTGAACACATTATCAAACTTTTCTAAAGTGTCGTATTATAAGCTTAATGCGGCAAAGTCTTTGATACTGCCGTTTAATGTACCGGCGGAGGCCAGGAGTGCGCTGGAGGGGGCCTTTCAATTCAAATGGTGCGACAGGGGGATACCTTATTTGGGTATTAAGCTGACACCATCGCAGATGTTAATTAAAGAAAATTTGGACCCTCTGATCCAAAATTTAGAAAAGGAATTGGGAAGGTATGAAAAAATATCATTGTCCTGGATGGCCAGGATACAGTCCTTTAAAATGGTTTTCTTACCCAAAATATTGTATGTGCTCAGATGCCTTCCCATCAAAATTTCTCACAAAACCCTGATGAAACTTCAATCGTTGACTAACAAATTTGTCTGGGGTAATAAAAGGGCTAGGGTCGCAGGTAAAGTGTTATACCCCCCATATGACTTAGGGGGATTGGGCACCCCAAACATAACGGCATATTATAAAGCCTTACTAATTGAATCACTAAAGGAATGGTGGCATCCAGGTAATTCCCATAGATGGGCTCAGATTGAAAATTTCCTGTCCCGCCAGGGCTCGGTCAGAAGAATGATGGAAGCAGAATATTTGAGCCGTTCACGGTTCTCCCCGTGTGTTCCCACCATGTCAGCCTCCCTGGAGGTCTGGCGAAATGACTTGATTCATAAGATTCAGATTCCTCTTTCAGAGATTTCCCTCAAGTCGTTGGAATCTCAAATCCCCTTTTTGAATCTGGCCAGGTGGGAGGGATCGGGCATTACAGTGCTGGCGGACCTATACTCTGATTTGGGTGTTAACCCCTTTAATGAAATAGTACGGGAACACCCCTCTTTAAAGGGCTGTTTCTATCAACACATCCAAATTAGTCATTTTCTGGCCTCTAAATTTCCTCCAAAGTCAAAGCCTCTGTTACCTACAACAAAAGCTTTGGTATTTAAAAAGATAATTAAATCCAAAGGTATCTCCTCGACATACAAATGGCTCAATAACCCCCCCGAAGAGAAAAAATCTCCTTATATGAATAAATGGGACGTGGAGTTGAGTGTCTTTACCTCACCTTCAAACTGGCACTCGGCATCAGCAAATATCCAAAAATATTCCAAGTGTATAAATCATCTGGAGCAACTGAAAAAAGTACACCTGCGATGGTATCGGTCCCCAGCCAACTTAGCACAGTTCCTCCCAAATTATTCGCCACATTGTTGGAAGGGCTGCCTCCAAAGGGGTACTCTTGGTCACTGCTGGTGGGCTTGTCCCAAGGTTTTCTCATTCTGGTTGGAGGTGTTTGGCCTGATGGGTGAGCTGACAGGCAATCGTATTAATCCGAATCCGGCTCTGGCAGTGTTAAACGTGGGTATAGAGGAGTTCTCTTGGGAATCCAGGGGTTTATTAGTTCACATTCTAGTAGCTGCCAGATATTGCATAAGTCTGCACTGGAAATCCCCAAAGACGCCTACATTAGTTGAACTATATAACCGAATTAATCTCCAATGCCAATACGAGTTCTGTCTGGCTCACTCCATCCGCGCCAAAAACAAAATACTTCAGATTTGGGACACGTGGATAAACTCTGCATATGCATCCCCTGTCAGGCATCTGTTTCCAGGGCAAACTGTTGATAATTAAAAACGGGTCAAATAGGCTCAAAGTGTGTGTTACGCAGGGAGTTCACCCATACCACATGTCAATAGTCAAGGTGTTTAACCCCTTAACGACCGCGGGCCGTAAAATTACGTCCTAAATGACATAATCTTACTGCCCGCGGTCCTCCGGCGGCAGCATGCCGCGATCGGCACACATCTCAGCTGATTTTCACAGCTGAGATGTGTGCCTGCTAGGCACGAGCAGAATCGTTATCTGCTCGTGCCGATTAACCCCTTATAATGGCGCTGTCAATACATGACAGCGCCATTATAAGCGCAATCGCGGTAAAGTTTTACTTACCGCCGAAACCGGAAGTCACGTGACGCGATCACGTGACTCCCGATAGTTGCCATGGTAGTACAGGGTCATGTGATGACTCCTGTACTACACATGAATTGGTTTCACTTTCGCTGTGCCCGGAGCACAGCAAAAGAGAAAGACAGCGTATCTGCTGTTTACAGCCTTCCAGCTGTGATCAGCAGATACTGCAGAGCGATCGGAATGCTGATCGCAATAGCCCCCTAGGGGGACTAGTAAAATAAAAAAAAAAAGTAAAAAAATAAGTTTTAAAAAATTAAAAAAAAACAAAAAAACCTAAAAGTTCAAATCACCCCCCATTCGCCCCATTAAAAATTAAAGGGTTAAAAAAATAAAAAATATACACACATTTGGTATCGCCGCGTTCAGAAACGCCCGATCTATCAAAATATAAAATCAATTAATCTGATCAGTAAACGGCGTAGCGGCAAAAAAATTCCAAACGCCAAAACGACGTTTTTTTGTCGCCACAACTTTTGCGCAAAATGCAATAAGAGGCGATCAAAACGTAGCATCTGCGCAAAAATGGTACCGTTAAAAACGTCAGCTCGAGACGCAAAAAATAAGCCGTCATTGAGCCTAAGATCCCGAAAAATGAGAACGCTACGGGTCACGGAATATGGCGTAAAATGTGCGCCACTTTTTTCGGACAAACTTCCGATTTTTTTTTAACCCCTTATATAAAAGTAAACCTATACATGTTTGGTGTCTACGAACTCGCACTGACCTGAGGCATCACACCCACACATCAGTTTTACCATATAGTGAACACAGTGAATAAAATATCTCAAAAACCATAGTGCTATCGCACTTTTTTTGCAATTTTTCAGCATTTGGAATTTTTTTGCCATTTTCTAGTACATAATATGGTAAAACTGATGGTTTCATTTAAAAGTACAGCTCGTTCCGCAAAAAATGAGCCCTCACATGACCATATTGACTGAAAAATAAAAAAGTTACGTCTCTCAGAAAAAGAATGGCGAAAAAAAAAAACGGAAAGCGAAAAATCGGCCGGTCGTGAAAGGGTTAAATCTCTGTTGTTGTTACTGCTCGGGCTACCCCAAAACGCCATCCAATTCCCTCCCTCCCCCCTCCCCCTCCCTGGTTGCTTCCTTGCAACCATCCATGGTTCTCCCCCTCTCCCCCACCTCTCTCTCCCCTCCCTTTTCTTATCTTCCTTTCTTACTCTCTGGTTCTGGTTGTTTGGATCCCTCATTTTGAGGATTAAAGAGTAAATTGGTAGGTTGACTCTATACGTATTGGGTATTGATTAACCTAAAAAAGTTGCAACTTGCATCAGACATGATTGGTGGTGGTGTGACAGGAAATGTGAATCATAATCAAAGGTGATACTACCACATGTTACAGCGTTGTTTTCTTTGTGTATTATTGCCAATGATACCTGAATTTCTCCTTTTTTGTAATGTAACTTCCTACAATAAAAATTGATTGGATTAAAAAAAAAAAAGATCTCTCATAGCAAAAATTAATGTGTGGCGCCCTGGACTAGCCAGGTCGTCACACGTACTACAACAACACACCGCACACCCCGAGATAGGCACATCAGTCACACACAAATCCTTGTTGCCTCCCTCCAGGGGCTGATGTCCACACCAGGTGGGGTGGAGCCAGGTGGTTGGCCCCACCCACCGAGGAGTTCACAGTCCTGGAGGCGGGAAAGGAAGTGAGTGCAGTTAGGGAGAGTGAAGTGGAAGGAGCGAGGTGGCAGTTGAGGAGCAATCTGACCGTGTCCGGGTACGTGGCCCGGGCACCAAGAGCAAGGTTGGCAGACGGTGGTGGCCGTCTGCAGGAGAGGCCGATCGACGCGGGACCATAGGACCGGGGACGGGCGGTGGCCCACCGGTACCGAACCGGGGAGCGAAGAGAAGCCAGCACAAACCAGTAGGGCCTACGGAACCCGACCAGGCTTGGAGTCGCCGTTAAACCGGTCAAATCCGTTAGCGACTGGAACCTCCGGGGTTTCCTAGCAGCAAAGACCTGATAGAAGGCAACCGTCCAAACCGAGAAGGGGAAATACAGCTACCGCCACAGCTAGAATTCCCAGGGCCAGAGCCTGCGGGCAAAAGGGGCTCCTCCGGCCCATATCCAAGCTGGGGAGCGGGTTACCGGTGGGAAGCCATCGGGACCGAAGATACACAACAGGTGCAGGGAAAGGCAGCCACCACCAACCGTCCGGGAGTAACCACAGCAGCTGGCTGCGGGACCCGTCCATCCAGCCGTTTGTTTTACCGGAGACTCTGTATCCATTCTTGGCTGAGTGAGTACCACCGTGCCATCTGGCACCGCGCTGCCGCCGCGACCCTGCACCTCACCAACCCTGCCTCCCCCGTCACACCTCACCAGGCCCCGGGACCACCAAATCCCCCTACCCATGGAGGGGAAAGAAACATCTTGGCTGCTCCCCGTCATCGCTCCCGGGATCCCCATCCAGAGCAGCGGTGGTGCCCCAACCTCACCACAAACCGTGGGAGGCGTCACGGACCAACTCCCCAAAAACCCCAAAACCACCCCTTTCACTCACGGGCGAGGAGCGCCGCTCGAGTCTCCGGATCCGGCCCACCGCTCGAGCCACCGAGCCGCCAGGGGCAAGCAGCAGCAGCGCCGGACCCGAGCGTTAGCAAGAGCGCAGCGGCGGCCTCCTCCCCGCCCGCGACAAATGCATATTAAATAGAGGTAAAAACCCAAAGATCAAAATAACATGCTATCAAATTCCAATAATGATCATATACATATATAGGAAGTATAAGATATATCAAAGATCTCAAATATATACTTTTTCCATGGTTTAAATGCTGACAAAGTCATTCAGGGATCATATTAACATTGTTAGGTCAATAGTAGCCAGATAGACACAATACAAAGATTCAAACTCTCAGCAGTGAGTACGGAGTTAATCAGAGGTACAAATAAAGGTACAATGACCCACCAGGATCACTCCTCCACCTTAGAGGTGCAGGGTGGTGTGTCAGTGTGTAGACCGCGGGCCCCGGGACTACACCTCCCGTACCTGTGGAGGGGATCCCACCTTGCTGCCCCGCTCCATCATCCCCGGGCGCCCCATCACCAGGCAGAAGCGGTACCACCATCCCTCACCGCAACCCACGGGTGGCGTCACAGACACAACACCTCCCTTGTAAATATCCCCCCTTTCCGACGGTTGTGAGGACAGGCGGCCGTGCGAGCCCGGGTCCGGTCATCACTTGAGCCGTAGCAGCGAACCCAGATCCGAGCAGGCCCCTGTGAAGAAGCGGCAGCGGCCCCCGCCCGCAACAACTCGAACCTGGCATCACTAACAGGATTCCTACCCCATCTGTAGATGACGTGCGCCTTGCTTTAAATTCTGTGAACTGTAAGAAAATTTTGAACTGCCGCCATCTTGCCCGCCATCTTTGGCGCCAAAACAACAGCACCATCTTCCCCGAAAAAGGCGTGAAGTTGAAGCCCCGCCCCCTGGGAACGCGGGCAGAAGCCGGTGACTCCCAAGACAGGAAGCGTAAAGGACAGTGGGTCCCGCAAGACTGCTGTCGAAAATCCAGGGGGGAGGGCAGGAAGAGCAGCATATGATCCGAGAAGATAAAGGGCAGGGACACCAGGACTTTGCCAAATACCGTTCCTGGACACAAGAGCGACAGGATGTCTCAGCGGTCCGGCAACCAGCGTGTGGAGGGTCTCGTTTCGGGGACCGCCGACTTGATTGAGGAGCAGACGGAGAAGATGTGCCAATGAATCCAGGCGGCCCAGGCTCATTTCATCCTGACAAGGTGGACGACCGAGATGAAGGGCCTGGCTGCAGCTGTCCGGGCACGCAAGATGGAGATGGCCTCGGAGGAGCGGGTAAGCAGTGACCCACGCCCCTATGTTCCAGAGGAACCGGCCGCCCCGGCTCAGGGGTCCGGCCTTCCCCCGTCCGCCACATCGCCTCCCTCGCCACCCGTGTCCGCAGCCAGTGCCCCGATCAACCCGCCACCCCAAGCTGCAGCAGCGGAACCCGTCCCATCTAAAGAGGAGGACCCGGCAATGGGGACCTCGGGCCTCGCCTGCACCACTGATCCGGCACCCGTCTTGGCCCCAAGCCAGGCCGCAACCCTGATGACATTCCATCCGGCTCCAGCAGTCCGCCCGGCCACAACAGAGATGACAACAGCTCCGGCAGTCCGCTCGGCCGCAACGGAGATGATGACGGCTCCGGCAGTCTGCCCGGCCACAACAAAGGCGGAACCCGACCGACAGTCTACCCCAGATGCAGCGCCAGCCGCTCTCAAATACCTCGTCCCGGCTGTGGAGTGCACCTGCAGAAAGGCGGAGCAGGCCACTGATCGGTGGGGCCCACGGCAGTATGAGAGGCCGGTCGTAGCCGGCGCAGAGGGCATCCGAGTGGGCCTGGCTCCTGAGCAGGAGGCGGAGCACGGAACCCGGGCCCCGCACCGGGAGCGGCAGCGGCAGCAGTAGTAGCTGACCATGGACGGCTACCCGCAAGTTAAAAGTTTAAATGTTTAAAGAATGACTGTTGAAGGACTGCACCCTTGTTAGACGTCCTCATGTTCCGTGGAGGAGGCCATCTGAACCCCAGGTGGAGGGTGGCAGGACAGTTAAAAGTTAAACAGTTTGAGATGCCCCATTTTTGTTGAACTTCTTCTTCCCTGCCTGCTAAAGATGAAGAGGCCATCAGGGGTTGGAGCCCTTGGTGGAGGATGGAGCCGGACCAGGAAAAGTAAAAGCAGCTGCACCTGCACCGCAAGCAACTGGAGAAGGGGTCTCAGGACAGTGCAGCACTGTGAGTGAAGGTGGCACTGGGGATCCATGTTGTTTGGGTGGCGGGTTGTTGTGGAGAGAAGCTGCAGCAGGAGGCTGCCTCGGCAGCGGTGTTAAAACGTTTTTGTTTCTATATACCTTCTTGTTACCTCACCACCAGGACTGCAACGCTTCTGGAGAGGTTGGTTGGAGAAGGGCCTGCGGAGGAGTCGGCCGAGGCCCAGTCACTAACGAAACCGGTGGCTACCCTCCAGGCCAAGGGTTCCCGGACTATGGAACATTTGGGGTGGACTGGCGGGTGAGGGACTTTTACCCAAACATTGCGAACGTCCCCAGGAACCCGGGACGGTGTGCACTTGGGATTAGCGGTGGCACTGAGGGTGGGTTCAGGTGTTTTGGGTAGTGGGTGAAAATGGGAAAAGTAGATGCATGTTTTTGTTTATTGCAACGTTCAAGTAATGTGCCTCCCGTAAGGGATGAACGTTTTTATAATGTTTTATATATACACTTGTAATTCTTTTCCTATTTTCAGTTGCTGAAAAAATAAACGTCAGTGGTCGGACAGCCCGTGGACCGGCTGTATTCAACCAAAGGGGAGTGTCACGCCCTGGCAAAACCAGGTAGTCACAAAAGAGTACATCCTCCTTGTTACCACCAAAACCCCACACTTAAGCGGGCTTTACACACAGCGACATCGCTAACGATGTCGCTGGTGAAAGCACCCGTCCCCGTCGGTTGTGCGTCACGGGCAAATCGCTGCCCGTGGAGCACAACATCGCTAGGAACAGTCACACATACTTACCTGCCTAGCGACGTAGCTGTGGCCGGCGAACCGCCTCCTTTCTAAGGGGGTGGTTCATTCGGCGTCACAGCGACGTCACTAAGCGGCCGCCCAATAGAAGCGGAGGGGCGGAGATGAGCGGGCCGAACATCCCGCCCACCTCCTTCCCTCCTCATTGCGGGCGGCCGCAGATAAGGTGTTGTTCCTTGTTCCTGCGGTGTCACACATAGCGATGTGAACGACGAACAACCTGCATCCTGCAGCAGCAACGATAATCGGGATAGGAACGACTGTACAACGATCAACGATTTGGTAAGTAATTTTGATCGTTAACAGGTCGTTCCTGCGTTTCACACGCAACGACATCGCTAACGAGGCCGGATGTGCGTAACGAATTCCGTGACTCCCAACGACATCTCGTTAGCGATGTCGTTGCGTGTAAAGCCAGCTTTAGGCAAACACACAGCCATTAAACCCTAGCCACCCCCTCCTGACAATAAGGACACACCAGTGGGTGGGATCAGGTGGTTGAGAACGCCCACCTAGGGGGCCTGAGGTGTCAGAGGCGGGAACACAACAGTTCAAGTTGAAGTCTGAGTGAGACAAGAGTGGACAGTTGAAGCTGACAGTGGTAGTGGAGTGGAAGTCAAGTGCAGACTGTGCAGTGTAGTCAGGGGTAGGAGCCCTTGGACTACCCGGCTAGGTAGCAGACGGTGAACAGGGCCACAGGCGACGGAGATCCGGTCGCGGGAAACCTTAAGTGGATCGGGGCAGGGTTGTAGCCCGCCGGTGCCGACAGCGGGAATCCGGTCCGGAGGCCGTGCACAGTCGGGGTGCCTGAACCCTAGGGCGAGGAAGGTTCCAAGACCCTCTCCAATTAACCAGCCGGGGACAAGGTTCCAGACTTTGTCCCATTAACTGCCCAGATACAGCGAAACGGAAGCCCAACACGGGGGATAGGGTGTCCGCCAGAACCCACTGAGATCCCAAGGGTCAGCTTTCGCTGGCCACAGCTCCCAACACACACAAAACCGGAGTGGACTTTTCCATTACAAGTGAAGTCGTCCAATAGGAAAGACAAACACAAAGTGCAGGAAGAAGGGAAACCTTTTCACTAACCTGGGTGCGAGACCCGAATGCACCCTCCAAATGCAGCCGGCCACTGACAACTTGGTTTACTACTGGACTTGTGTGAAATTACTGAACTGCGAGTACACCATTGTCCCCCGGTCCAGCAGCCATCACTCCCGTGTTCCGACCGCGGGCCCCGGGACTACACCTCCCCTACCCGTGGAGGGGATCCCACCTTTCTGCCCCGCTCCATCAGCCCCGGGCGCCACATCACCAGGCAGCGGCGGTGCCACCATCCCTCACTGCAACCCACAGGTGGCGTCACAGACACAACACCTCCCTTGTAAATATCCCCCCTTTCCGATGCTTGTGAGGACAGGCGGCTGCTCGAGCCCGGGTCCGGTCACCACTCGAGCCGTAGCAGCGAACCCGGATCCAAGAAGGCCCCCGAGAAGGAGCGTCAGTGGCCCCCGCCTGCAACATTGTCGCCATCTTTAATTCTGAAAAACTGGCTGCGCCATCACTGTGCCCAAAAGAGAGCGAAACTGCAAAAGCGCGCAAATAGAAGCACCGCCCACGAGTCCTGAGAGTGTGGGCGGAAGTCGGCAGTAACCGGACCCGGAAGCTCCCAGTGTGCCCCAGTCCCCGCGAGAGTGGTGAGAAATGACCGAGTGGGAACAAAGGATGCAGGCACCGGACGACGGGAACGCTGCGGGGCCTTCCAAGGCTGTGCAAGGCAATGACAACGAGGTGGGACCTGCTCCGGTAGAACAAGAACAACAACAACAGAAAAGTGACTACAGCTCTGGAGGTGACTGGAGCATAAGAAAGGATGTAACAGCAGAATAGTGACTACAGCTCTGGAGGTAACTGGAGGATAAGATCTGATGTAGCAGCAGAAAAGTGATTGCAGCTCTGTAAGTGGCTCAGCAGAATAGTGACTGCAGCTTTGGAGGTAACAGAAGGCTAAGGCATGATGTAACATCAGAATAGTGACTGCAGCTCTAGAGGTGACTGGAGGATAACACCCAATGTAACAGTAGAATAGTAACTGCAACTTTAAAGGTGACTGGAGGATGAGACATGATGTAACGGTAGAATAGTGACTGCAGCTCTAGAGGTGACTGGAGGATAAGACATGATGGAACATAAGAATAGTGACTGCAGCTCTGGAGGTGACTAGAGGATAGGTCATAACATAAATGTAGAATAGTGTCTGCAGCTCTGGAAGTGATTAGAGGTTAAGACAAAATGTAAGCGTAGAATAGTAACTATAGCTCTTGAGGTGACTGGAGGTTTATACTTTATTTAACAGCAGAATAGTGACTAAAGCTCTGAAGGACACTGGAAGATAAGTCATGACATAACTGGAGAGTAGTGCCTGCAGCTCTGGAAGTGACTAAAGATAAGATATGATTCAACAGCAGAATAGTGACTACAGCTCTGGAGGTAACAGAAAGCTAACACATGATGTAACATCAGAACAGTGACTGCAGCTTTGGAGGTGACTGGAGGATAAGACACAATGTAACAGTAGAATAGTGACGGCAGCTTTAAAGGTGACTGGAGGATGAGACATGATATTACGGTAGAATAGTGACTGCAGCTCTGAAGGTGACAGGAGGATAAGACACAATGTAACAGCAGAATAATGACTGCAGCTATGGAAGTGACTGGAGGATAAAAGACGATTTAACAGCAGAATAGTGACTGCAGCTCTGGAGGTGACTGGAGGATAAGAAAAGATGTAACAGCACAACATTGACTGCAGCTTTGGAGGTGACAGAAGGCTAAGAAATGATGTAATACCAGAATAGTGACTGCAGCTCTGGAGGTGACTGGGGGATAAGTCATAAAATAGTGTCTGCAGCTCTAAAAGTGACTGGAGGATAAAACACGATGTCAAAGCAGAATAGTCAGTGCAGTTCTGGAAGTGACTGGAGGATAAGACACAATGTAACAGTAGAATAGTGACTGCAGCTGTGGAGGTGACTGGAGATTAATAATTTATGTAACAGTAGAAAAGTGTCTGCAGCTCTGGAAGTCACTGGAGGATAAGACACGAAGTAACAGCAGAATAGTGACTGCAGCTTTGGAGGTGACTGGAGGATAAGACACGATGTAACAGCTGAATAGTGACTGCAGCTCTGGAGGTGACTTGAGGGTAAGACAAGATGTAACAGCAGAAAAGTGACTGCAGCTCTGAAGGTGACTTCAGCATAAGACACAATGTAAGAGCACAATAGTAACTGAATCTCTGGAGAAGACTGGAGGATAATATAAGAAGTAACAGCAGACTAGTGAGTACAGCTCTGGAGGTGACTGGAGGATAAGTCATAACATAACTGTAGAATACTGTCTGCAGCTGTGGAGGTGACTGGAGAATAAGATATGAAGTAGCAGCAGAATAGTGATTGCAGCTCTGGAGGTGACTGTAGGATAAAGTATGATATAACAGCAAAATAGCGACTACATCTCTGGAGGTGACTGGAGGATAAGTCATAACATAAGTAAGTGTAGAATAGTGTCTGTACCTCTGGAGGATACGATGAGATGTAATAGCAGAATAGTATCTGCAACTCTGGAGGTGACTGGAGGATAAGATCTGATGTATTAGCAGAATAGTAACTGCAGCTCTGGAGGTAAATGGAGGATAAGACAAGATATTACAGAAGAATAGTGTCAGCAGCTTTAGAGGTGACTGAAGGATGAGACAGAATGTAACAGCAGAATAGTAAATGCAGCTCTGGAGGTTCAAGCTTTATGTAATAGTTGAATAGTGACTGCATTTCTGGAGGTGACTGGATGATAAGACACAATGTAACAGTAGAGTAGTGACTGCAGCTGTGGAGGTGACTGGAGATGAATATGTTATGCAACAGGAGAAAAGTGACTGCAGCTATGGAGGTCACTGGAGGATAAGAGATGAAGTAACAGCAGAATAGTGACTGCAGGTCTGGAGGTGACTGGAGGATAAGATGTGATATAACAGCAAAATAGTGACTACAGCTGTGGAGGTGACTGGAGGATAAGATCTGATGTATTAGCAGAATAGTAACTGCAGCTCTGGAGGTAAATGGAGGATAAGACAAGATATTACAGAAGAATAGTGTCAGCAGCTTTAGAGGTGACTGAAGGATGAGACAGAATGTAACAGCAGAATAGTAAATGCAGCTCTGGAGGTTCAAGCTTTATGTAATAGTTGAATAGTGACTGCATTTCTGGAGGTGACTGGATGATAAGACACAATGTAACAGTAGAGTAGTGACTGCAGCTGTGGAGGTGACTGGAGATGAATATGTTATGCAACAGGAGAAAAGTGACTGCAGCTATGGAGGTCACTGGAGGATAAGAGATGAAGTAACAGCAGAATAGTGACTGCAGGTCTGGAGGTGACTGGAGGATAAGATGTGATATAACAGCAAAATAGTGACTACAGCTGTGGAGGTGACTGGAGGATAAGTCATAAGTTAACTGTAGAATAGTGTCTGTGGCACTGGAGGATAAAATCTGACGTAATAACAGAATAGTGTCTGCAGCTCTGGAGATGACTGGAGGATAAAACACGATGTAACAGCAGAATAGTGACTGCAGCCCTGGAGGTAACAGAAGGCTAAAGGGTGCTTTACACGCTGCGATATCGGTAATGATATATCGTCGGGGTCACGTCGTTAGTGACGAACATCCTGCGCCGTTAGCGACATCGCAGCGTGTGACACCAAGGAGCAACGATCAACGAGCACAAAAACGTGAAAAATCGTTGCTCGTTGACACGTCGTTTCCTTAATATTGTTGCTGCTGCAGGTATGATGTTGTTCGTCGCTCCTGCGGCAGCACACATCGCTATGTGTGACACCGCAGGAACGACGAACATCTCCTTACCTGCCTCCACCGGCAATGAGGAAGGAAGGTAATGGGCGGCATTTTCCGGCCGCTCATCTCCGCCCTTCCTCTGCTATTGGGCGGCCGCTTAGTAACGACGCAGTAATGTCGCTATGACGCCGAACGCACCTCCCCCTTGAAGGAGGGATTGTTTGGCGGTCACAGCGACGTCGCTGACAAGGTATGTGCGTGTGACGCTGCCATAGCGATGATGTTCGCTATGGCAGCGAACACTAAATGTCGCACGTACAACGGGGGCGGGTGCTATCGCTAGCGATGTCGCAGCGTGTAAAGCACCCTTTAGACATGATGTAACATGAGAACAGTGACTGCAGCTCTGGAGGTGACTGGAGGATAAGACACAATGTAACAGTAGGATAGTGACCGCAGCTTTAAAGGTGACTGGCGGATGAGACAGGATGTAACGGTAGACGCAGCTCTGGAGGTGACTTGAACATAAGACAAGATGTAACAGCACAATGGTGACTGAAGCGCTGGAGATATTTAGCTATTGAATTAATCTATGCAACAGAGCCCCAACACCTCGTCACGGTATTTTCTTACGTTGGGGTCCCTAGCTAATGTGTGTCCTCACTTGCAGTTAAAAAACTTACCGTGTATGGGAAGTATCAGCAGAATAGAGAGTGCAGCTCTGGAAGTGACTGGAGGATAAGACACGATGTAACAGCAGAATAGTGACTGCTCCTCTGGAGGGGACTGGAAAAAAAGATATGATGTAGCAGCAGAAAAGTGATTGCAGCTCTGGAGGTGACTGGAGCATAACACAAGATGTAACAGCAGACTAGTGACTACAGCTCTGGAGGTGACTGGAGCATGAGACAGGATGTAACAGCAGAATAGTGACTACAGCTCTGGAGGTGACTGGAGCATAAGTCATAATATAATTGTAGAAGAGTGTCTGTAGCTCTGGAGGTGACTGGATGATAAGATCTGATGCAATAGCATAATTGTGACTGCAGCTCTGGAGGTGACTGGAGGATAAAATATATCATAACAGTAGAATAGTGACTACAGCAGCTGTGGAGGTGACTGGGGGTTAATACTTTATGTAACTGTAGAAACGTGACTGCAGCTCTGGAGATGACTAGAGGATTAGACATAATGGAACAGCAGAATTTAGAGGTGACTGAAGGATAAGACAGGATGTCACAGCAGAATAGTGACTACAGCTCTGGAGGTGACTAGAGGTTCATGTTTTACGTAATAGTAGAATAGTCACTGCAGCTCTGAAGCTGACTGGAGGATAAAATATAACATAACAGCAGAATAGTGGCTGCAGGTCTGGAGGTGACTGGAGGATAAGACGTAATGTAACAGCAGAATAGTGACTACAGCTCTGGAGTTGACTGGAGGATAAGTCATGTGTCTGCAGCTCTGAAAGTTACTGAAGGATAAGATCTGATTCAACAGCAGAATAGTGACTGAAGCTCTAGAGGTTAGTTGAGGGTAGGGTAATACAAGATGTAACAGCAGTGACTGAAACTCTGCAGATGACTGCAGGAAAAGACATTACAAAAAAGCAGAATAGTGTTTGCAGCTCTGGAGGTGACAGGAGGATTATAGACAATGTAACAGCAGAATAGTGAGTGCAACTCTGGAGGTGACTGAAGGAGAACATATGATTTAACAGCAGAATAGTGTCCGCAGCTTTAGAGGTGACTGGAGGATGAGACATGATGTAACAGCAAAATAGTGACCACAGCTCTGGAGGTAACAAAAGAATAATACACAATGTTACATCAGAATAGGGACTGCAGCTCTGCAGGTGACTGGAGGATAAAATTTAACATAACAGTAGAATAGTGACTGCAGGTCTGGAAGTGACTGGAGGATGAGGCTATGTCAGCACGCTGCGTTCCTGGTTTGACAAAAAAATGCACCCTCTGGCAGGCTTTGACAACTGTAAACACTGCGTTTCACAAAATTAACGCATGCGTTTTTGATGCGTTTTTGTCAGTGCGTTTTTTAAAGAAGTGAAATATGATAGGATAGGATAATTTATAGCTAGCTAGCATAGATAGATAGAAAAAATAGATAGATAGTTAGAAAGAACATATAGAATAGATAGAAAGAACAGGTTGAATAGATAGCAAGAAATAACAGAAAAGCTTGATAGAGGGATAGCTAGCTTAGCCAGCTGTTTTTTTAATTTTTTGGGAAAATAAAATGACGTGGGGTTCCATCCATTTTTCTAAAACCAGCCAAGGTGCAGCAGACAACTGGGAGCTAATATTATTAGGGTGGGAAGGGCCATCGTTACGTGGCCCCTTCCAGTCTAAAAATAGGAGCCCACAGCCACCCCAGAAGTGGCGCTTCCATAAGGTGTGCCAATTCTGGCGCTGGACCTGACTCTTCCCGTTGCCCTGGTGCGGTGGCAATCGGGGCAAGAAGGAGTTAATGGCAGCCCACAGAGGCCACTAAGTCCTAGATTAGTGATAGCAGTCATCAATGAGACCCCGTCCCCATCACTAATCTGTAAGTGAAAGTAAAGTTAACAAGCATGGTGGAGGAGTTGGTTTGCTCCTGTCCGACCAATGCTACTTTGCACCAATTCCACTGCCACCCACTGTTACTCTCCCCTCTTTCGAGGTGCACTTTGTTCGCATCATCCCCCTCCAACCTTCAACTGGCTGTCATTTACCGCCCTCCAGGGCCAGCCACCGCCTTTTTGGACCATTTCACCACCTGGCTACTACATTTCCTTTCCACCAATATCCACACCATCATTATGGGTGACTTTAACATCCCCATTGACACTTCCCACTCATCTGTCTCTAAACTTCTAACACTTACTTCCTCCTTCGGCCTCACCCAACGTTCCTCTGCAGCTACTCACAAAGATGGCCACACACTCGACCTAATCTTCACTCGCCTCTGTTCCCTATCTAACCTCTCTAAGGGGTACTTTACACGCTGCGACATCGCTGCCGATATATCGTCGGGTCCCATCGTTAGTGACGCACATCCGGCGCCGGTAGCGATATCGCAGCATGTAAAACAAATGAGCGACGATCAACGAATGCAAAAAGTGCAAAATCGTTGCTCGTTGACACGTCGTTCATTTCCATAATATCAGTGCTGCTGCAGGTACGATGTTCTTTGTTGTTCTTGCGGCAGCACACATCGCTATGTGTGACGCCGCTGGAACGGCAAACATCTCCTTACCTCCGTCCACCGGAAAAGGAGGAAGGAAGGAGGTGGGCGGCATGTTCCGGCCGCTCATCTCCTCCCCTCCTTTTCTATTGGGTGGCGGTTCAGTGACGCTGCTGTGACGTCGCTGTGACGCTGAACGAACCGCCCCCTTAGAAAGGAGGCAGTTCGCCGGTCACAGTGACATCGTAGAGCAGGTATGTGCGTGTGACGCTGCTGTAGCGATAATGTCCTCTACGGCAGCTATCACCACATATTGGCCGTGCGACGGGGGCGGGTGCTAGCGCGCTGGACATCGCTAGCAAATGCTCCAAGTACGCAACCCCCCTCCACAAACTTTCACACCCTCGTAGAAATATCAAACACTTTGATTTACACTCCCTTTCTCAGTCCCTTCTCCCTCTTGCAGACATTGCTTCTCTACAAGATGCAGATGCTGCTGCCACTTTATATAACACCACCATCTCTGCAGCTCTTGAATTGGCCGCCCCCTCACACACACCAAAACCTGTACAATCAACAGGCAACCGTGGCACACGAGTCAGACAAAAGAATTGAGACGGGCTTCCAGAATCGCTGAGCACAGATGGAAGAGGTCTCATTCCGCTGAGCACTTTGTCACATACAAACAGCCCTCACCACTTTCAAGTCTGCACTCACTACTGCAAAACAAACCTACTTCTCATCTCTCATATCCTCTCTATCTCACAACCCTTTTAACTCTCTCCTCCATCCCCCGCCACAACCTCCCTCTCCTCTCATCTCAGCTGAAAACTTTGCCTCTTTCTTCAAGCATATTGACAATTATCAGAGAAAGCTTTGGCCCACCACAGCCCCTCCTCACAACTACTCTGCCTTCTTCCTCCAAATCCAGCTTCTCCACCATGACAGAAGATCATCTTTCCACTAGACTCTGAAGATCACATCTCACCACCTGTCCGCTTGATCCACTCCCATCCCACCTCATCCCCAATCTCATCACAGTCTCCATCCCAACCCTAACCCATCTCTTCAACCTATCACTAACAACTGGTGTATTCCCTTCATGCTTTAAACATGCCTCCATTACACCCATCCTCAAAAAGCCCTCCCTTGACCCTTCCTCTGTGTCAAACTATAGCCCCATATCACTTCTCCCCTATGCCTCAAAACTACTGGAACAGCAGGTCCATCTTGAATTTACCTCATACCTCGCTTCCTGCTCCCTCTTTGATCAGCTACAATCTGGCTTCCGACCGCATCATTCCACTAAAACTGCCCTAACTAAAGTCACTAATGACCAAAGCCAAGTGACACTCCTCTGTCCTCCTCCTCCTGGACCTGTCCTCTACCTTTGACACAGTAGACTATTCCCTTCTACTACAAATTCTCTCATCTCTGGGCATCACAGACTTGGCCCTATCCTGGATCTCCTCATACTTAACCGACTGAACTTTCAGCATCTCCCACTCTCATACCACTTCCTCATCCCGCCCCCTATCTGTTGGGGTCCCCCAAGGTTCAGTTCTAGGACCCCTGCTGTTCTCCATCTACACCTTCAGCCTGGGACAACTCATAGAGTCCCATGGCTTTCAGTATCACCTCTACACTGATGATACGCAGATCTACCTCTCATGACCTGACATCACCTCCCTACTAACCAGAATCCCACAATGTCTGTCTGCTATTTCATCATTTTTCTCTGCTCGATTCCTAAAACTGAACATAGACAAAACGGAACTCATTATCTTTCCTCCTCCCCCCACCTGATGCATCCATCAATGTCAATGGCTGCTCACTTTCCCCAGTCCCACGTGCTCGCTGCTTAGGAGTAACTCTAGACTCTGCTCTCTCTTTCAAGCCACACATCCAAGCCCTCTCCATCTCCTGCCACCTCCAACTCAAAAACATTTCCGTGATCCGTGCATTCCTTACCCATGAAGCTGCAAAAACCCTAGTGCATGCCCTTATTTTCTCCCGCCTGGATTATTGCAACCTCCTGCTCTGTGGCCTCCCCTCTAACAGTCTTGCACCCCTAAAATCTATTCTAAACTATGACTCCCGACTAATCCACCTGTCCCCCCGCTACTCCCCGACCTACACGTAACCTTCGATCCTCACAAGATCTCCTTCTCTACTCCCCTCTCATCTCCTCTTCCCACCATCGCATCCAAGATTTCTCACGTGCATTCCCCATACTCTGGAATGCTCTGCCACAACATATCAGACTCTCGCCTACCTTGACAAGCTTCAAAAGAAACCTGAAGACCCACCTCTTCTGACAAGCCTACAACCTGCCGTAACCCTCAGTCTCATACAGCGCCACACGACCAGCTCTACCCTCACCTACTGTATCCTCACCCATCCCTTGTAGACTGTGAGCCCTTGCGGGCAGGGACCTCCATCCTCCTGTACCAGTCTGTGCCTTGTATTGTTTATGATTATTGTACTTGTCCCTATTTTGTATACCCCTTTCACATGTAAAGCGCCATGGAATAAATGGCGCTATAGTAATAAATAATAATAATAATAATAATAATAAATAAACACAAACACCCCAAAATCCTTTATTTGAAATAAAAGACCAAAAAGCGCCCTTTTTCACCACTTTATTAACCTCCCAAACACCCCTCCAGGCCGACGTAATCCACACGAGGTCCCACGATGTTTCCAGCACTGCTACATCCCTGTCCTGTTACAGCGAGCACCATAGCCTGCTAACAGCAAACAGTGGCGCGATGAGAATGAGCTCTGACATCAGTGCTGCGACACAGGGAGTAGTGCGGGGCCCGCAGCTGTGACGTCAGAGGTTCACCCGAGTTCATTCACATAGTGCGGCTGTCTCTGTGTTGTGACCTGATTTGCGGTCACAGGTGAAGAACTCCAGCTGTGATCGGAAATCACCAGAGTGACAGCACAGCAGATTGCGCTGCTCACTTCAGTCACTCGGTTGATTTGATGTCACAGGAGGACTCCAGCCGTGGCCGCGGGTAACCTGAGTGACGTCACCGCTGATAGAGCGACTCACTTCAGTTGCTGGATGGAGCCCGCAGTGAGCAGTTTTGTTCTATGGTGCTCGCTGTGAGTGACAGATGAAGCAGAAGTGGAAGTGTCGTGGGATCTTGTGTGGATTACATCGGACCTAGAGGGGTGTTTGGGAGGTTTAAAAGTGGTGAAAAAGGGTGGCTTTTTTGTCTTTTATTTCAAATAAAGGAATTTTTGGTGGTCGTATTTATTTACTTTCACTTACAGCTTAGTAATGAGGGGGTGTCTCATAGACGCCTGCCATAACTAAGCTAGGACTTAACGGCAGCTATGGGCTGCTATTAACTTCTTATTACCTCGATTGCCACCACACGAGCATTCGGGATGAGCCCGGTAAAGTCCAGGGACTGTCACATCTAATGGATGCGGCAATTCCGAGTGGCTGCTGGCTGATATTATTAGGCTGGGGGGCTTCCAATAACGTGGGTCTCTCCAGCCTGAGAATACCAGCCCCCAGCTGTGAGGCTTTATCTTGGCTGGGTATCAAAATTAAGGGGGAACGCAGGCCGTTTTTTTTAAATTATTTATTTTACTGTAGGATATAGACCCGCCAACCAGCGGTTGTGATTGGTTGCAGTCAGGCAGTTGTCACTCAGCGTGGGGATGCTTCTGACTGCAACCAATCATAGGTGCTGGTGGGCAGGGAAGCAGTGAATATGAAATAAGCCTAATGAGCTGGTGCAGTGAATACGAAATGAGGCTAATGAGAAGCCGCCACATTCAGTAGCAGGAGAGGCCATGGGAGCAGTGTAAACGTTGTGCTGGTGATTGGTGAGTATGAGGCAAAGAGAGACAGAGAGAGAGAGAGTGAGAATGGAGAAAAGTTGGTGACCTACGTTTTGGTTGACAAAAATGCATCCAAAAATCAACCAAAACGTGGTGCAAACGCACAACTAACATTTTGGTTGCATTTTGACACACCTCATTCATTTAAATGGGTGACAAAATGTGACCAAAATGCAATAAAGAAGTGACATGCTGCTTTTTTTAGGCAAAGATTTTGACAAATATTTGACAAACAAAACAATGCCTAAAAAAAAGCAACATGCGCATGGAAATTCTGACTTTTCTGTGGAAGCAAAAGCATGCAGTTTGTCACTGACACAGTGCAGTTTAAAAAGCAACCAATACACAAGAAAAAAACGCAACTGTAGAATAGTGACTGCAGCTCTGGAAGTGACTGGAGGATAAGGCTATATTCACACGCTGCATCTTTTACTGCATTTTTCGTGCATTTTTGACGTCACAAAGATGCACCTAAATGCATGCATTTCCTTCTCCCAGCAAAGTCTATGAGATTTCTATTTTGCTGTCTGCACAGTGCATCTTTTTTTGACTGCATCTTAGCTACGTTTTTGAAGACGCAGCCAAGATGCAGCATGTCAATTCTTTTTGCATCTTGTCCCTGCGTTTCAGAGGACTGGCAGAATAATCCCCCACTGACTCGAGGTCGGTGGGGGATTGATCTCTGGTATGTGGCTAGATGTCAATTCCCATAAAGTCAATGGGGTCCAGAATTTGGGGCAAAGGGGTAGGAACAAGCAATTCACACTTACCAAATCACCGATGCGACTATCACACTGCTCCCATGGCTGGTCATTCACTTCCCGGGCAGCTCATTACCTTCATTGAATATGCACTGCTTCCCCCGCCCACTGGTGGCTGTGACTGGTTGCAGTGAGATGCACTTCCAAGCTGAGTGACAGTTGTCTGACTGCAACCAATCACAGACGCCAGTGGGCGGGTCTATATCACACAGTACAATAAATAAATAATTTAAAAAAATGGCATTTGGCCCCCCCCAAATTTGATATCAGCCAAGATAAAGCCTCACAGCTGAGGGCTGGTATTCTCAGGCTGGGGAGACCCACATTATTGGGAGCCCCCAGCCTAAAAATATCAGCCAGCAGCCGCCCGGAATTGCCGCATCCATTAGATGCGAGAGTCATGGGACTTTACCTGGCTCATCCCGATTTTCCTGATGCGGTGGCAATCAGAGTAATAAGGAGTTAATGCAGCCCATAGCTGCCACGAAGTCCTAGATTAGTCACGGAAGGCGCCTACCCAAGACACCCTGCATCACTAATCTGTAACTGAAATGAAATAAACATAAACAACGAAATAATGCTTTATTTGGAATAAAAGACAAAACACCACTCTCTTTCACCACTTTATTAACCCCAACACAACCCTCCAGGTCCGACGTAATCCACACAAGGTCCTATGACGATTTCAGCACTAGTACATATCTGAAGCTCACAGCAAGTGCCATACAACAGGACTGCCTGCTGTGAAGTTCAGTCTGCAACTGAAGTGAGCCATGCACTCAGCGGTGACGTCACTCATGTTAGCTGTGGCAACAGCATGGCCACAGCCTAAACCTGTGACAGCAAATCACTTGAGTGACGTCCCAGTGATTGCGCTGCTCACTTCAATAACTTGGGTGATTTGCTATCATAGGTGGAGGACTCCAGCTGCGGACGTGGGTAACCTGAGTGAAGTCACCGCTGATCATGCGGCTCACTTCACTTGCTGAGTGGAGCTCACAGCGGGCAGTCATGTTGCATGGCGCTCGCTGTGAGCATCAGATGTAGCAGCACTGGAAGCATTGTGAGACCTCTTGTGGATTACGTCAGACCTGGAGAGTTGTTTGGGGGGTTAATAAAGTGGTTAAAGAGGGCGCTTTTTTGTCTTTTCTTTCAAATAAAGGATTTTTTTGGGCTGTTTGTGTTTATTTACTTTCACTTACAGATTAGTGATGGGGCGGGGTCTCATAGCCGACTGCCATCACTAATCCAGTGGCTGCTGTGGGCTGCCATTAACTCCTTATTACCTTGATAGCCACCGCACCAGGGCAACGGAAGAGCTGCTATTGTTAGGCTGGAAAGGGGCCAAATAACTATGACCCTTTCTACCCTAATAATATTAGCCCCCAGTTGTCTGCTGCTCCTTGGCTGGTTTTAGAAAAATGGGGGTGACCCCACATCATTTTTTTAAAAAAAATAAATCAAATAATTAAAAAAAAAAAAAATTGAGGGATCTATATTTTTCCTAACCAAGGTTTTCCAAACAGCTGATGGTTGCAAAACGCAGCAGCTGCTGTTCTTGTGCTGGACATGAAAAATGGGGGGGACCCCACGTCATTTTTTTAACTAAATTACAAAAAAAAAACAAAAAAAAAACCAGCTGGCCAAAATAGCTATCCCTTAAGCTATTAAGCTATTCTGTTATTTATTTCTATCTATTCTATATGTTCTTTCTTATTATCTATTCTATATGTTCTTTCTGTTATCTATCTCTCTATTATCTGTTTTCTATTATGTATCTAAAAAAAACAACCCGATTCACACAGAATAGCTATAGACAATGATAAAATACATAATTTTATTAATTCAACATTAAAAAACCAAAAGACAGATAGAGGGGTAGATAGATAGGTAGATAGATAGAGGGATAGATAGATAGATAATAGATAGATAGATAATAGATAGAGAGATAGATAGATAGAGGGATAGATAGAGGGATATCTAATAGATAGATAGATAATAGAAAGATAGATGAAAGATAGATAATAGATAGAGAGATAGATAGATAGAGGGATAGATAGAGGGATATCTAATAGATAGATAGATAATAGATAGATGAAAGATAGATAATAGATAGATGATAGATAGATAGAGGGATAGATAATAGATAAAAGAGGGATAGATAGATAGATAGATGATAGATAGATAATAGACAGCTAGATATTGCATATTACACTCGCTGCAGCGAGGCCCCTTTAACGCTGTGAACTTTCTATGACCTTTTTTTAAACCTGTTGTCAGGCCCATGACGTGTTCAGGGACATTCGCCAAACAGCTTCTGATTGGAGGTCACCGTTGGCGCGAACCGCAGGTCCTATATAAAGGCCGAGCTGACTGATAGGCCCTTGTGGGTTGTAGTTGGAGCGAGGAGAAGTCGGTGTTGTGCAGTTACGTTCTTGGATCTGAGGAGTTATCGTTCGTTCATCGGAGAATTTATCGTTCGTGGATCGGAGGAGTAATATGATGGAGAGGGGATTTCCAGACAGCGTTATGGAGAAAGAAATGAGGAAGATCGGCCGCCCTGGGGGCAGAGAGGACGGGAGTTCTGGTGGCGCGAGGTGTGGACCCCTGCTGGAGCGGAGCGGTGAGTAATGTGTTCTGTGTCGTGCTGTCTGTCCCCCTGCCGAGCCGCGGGTGCTGTACCCGCCGAGCCGCGGGTGCTGTACCCGCCGAGCCGCGGGTGCTGTACCCGCCGAGCCGCGGGTGTGGGCCCTGCCGAGCCGCGGGTGTGGGCCCTGCCGAGCCGCGGGTGCTGTACCCGCCGAGCCGCGGGTGCTGGCCCTGCCGAGCCGCGGGTGTGGGCCCTGCCGAGCCGCGGGTGTGGGCCCTGCCGAGCCGCGGGTGCTGCCAGTGCCGCGGGTGCTGTACCCGCCGAGCCGCGGGTGTGGGCCCCACAGAGCAGCAGAGTTGTGTGCATTTGTCTGAATGTAGCAGAGTTGTATGTGTTTGTCTGAATGTAGCAGAGTTGTATGTGTTTGTCTGAATGTAGCAGAGTTGTATGTGTTTGTCTGAATGTAGCAGAGTTGTATGTGTTTGTTTGTATGTAGCAGAGTTGTATGTGTTTGTCTGTATGTAGCAGAGTTGTATGTGTTTGTCTGTATGTAGCAGAGTTGTATGTGTTTGTTTGTATGTAGCAGAGTTGTATGTGTTTGTCTGTATGTAGCAGAGTTGTGTGTTTGTCTGTATGTAGCAGAGTTGTATGTGTTTGTCTGTATGTAGCAGAGTTGTATGTGTTTGTCTGTATGTAGCAGAGTTGTGTGTATTTGTCTGTATGTAGCAGAGTTGTATGTGTTTGTCTGTATGTAGCAGAGTTGTGTTTGTCTGAATGTAGCAGAGTTGTGTGCATTTGTCTGAATGTAGCAGAGTTGTATGTGTTTGTATGTAGCAGAGTTGTATGTGTTTGTCTGTATGTAGCAGAGTTGTATGTGTTTGTCTGTATGTAGCAGAGTTGTGTGTTTGTCTGTATGTAGCAGAGTTGTATGTGTTTGTCTGTATGTAGCAGAGTTGTATGTGTTTGTCTGTATGTAGCAGAGTTGTATGTGTTTGTCTGTATGTAGCAGAGTTGTATGTGTTTGTCTGTATGTAACAGAGTTGTATGTGTTTGTCTGTATGTAGCAGAGTTGTATGTGTTTGTATGTAGCAGAGTTGTATGTGTTTGTCTGTATGTAGCAGAGTTGTATGTGTTTGTATGTAGCAGAGTTGTATGTGTTTGTATGTAGCAGAGTTGTATGTGTTTGTCTGTATGTAGCAGAGTTGTGTGTTTGTCTGTATGTAGCAGAGTTGTGTGTTTGTCTGTATGTAGCAGAGTTGTGTGTTTGTCTGTATGTAGCAGAGTTGTATGTGTTTGTCTGTATGTAGCAGAGTTGTGTTTGTCTGTATGTAGCAGAGTTGTATGTGTTTGTCTGTATGTAGCAGAGTTGTGTTTGTCTGAATGTAGCAGAGTTGTGTGCATTTGTCTGAATGTAGCAGAGTTGTATGTGTTTGTCTGTATGTAGCAGAGTTTGTGTGTGTGTTTGTCTGTATGTAGCAGAGCTGTATGTGTTTGTATGTAGCAGAGTTGTATGTGTTTGTCTGTATGTAGCAGAGTTGTGTGTGTGTGTGTGTGTCTGTAAGTGTATATGACTGTATATATTTGTCTGTTTATATGTATTTTTGTGAGTTTGTCTTTAAATATGTATATGTTCGTATCGGTGTCTGTGTGTGGATGGGGCCCACTGGGACTCTTCCGCCCGGGGCCCACAAAAACCTGGAGCCGGCCCTGGTCCCGTCACTAGATGTGATCGTGTAAATCAGCGGTCTCAAACACGCGGCCCCCAGGCCCGTGCCCCTGTAGCATCGCGGCCGGTGCAGGGGCCGCAGTCACTGTCTGCGCTTTGTTAGATGAGTGTTTTGCCGGCGGCGCTGATATCTGAGTCACGGACTCTGCGCTCTCGCGCCGGCAAAACAATCATCTGACATAAGTCACTGACAGTGGCTGCGACCCCTGCACCGGCCGCGATGCTACAGGGGCACGGGCCTGGGGAGCCGCACGAAGCAGAGATGAGGCAGCCGAGGGAGCGCGGGACAGGTGAGAAGAATGGTGTGTGTGTGTGTGTGTGTGTATATGTGTGTGTGTGTGCGGGAAGGCACATTAACCCCTAAGCGACCTATGACGTACTGGGTACGTCATGGCTCCTTGGTACTTAAGGACCCATGACGTATCCAGTATGTCATGGCGAGATCGCGGCCCCGGTGGCTGCGATCACTTTGCATTGCAAATACCTTAGATTCGGGGAGGAGGGGAAATCAAGAGGGGTGGTTTCTCCTCCCCGGACCTATGGACGCCGGATGCGTTTTTTTGCACTGCGCCGGTTTGAGCAGTGCGGCTCAATCCAGCTCAAAAACCTATGCAACGGATGCGGTGAAAAAACGGATCCGTTACATAAGTTTTTCCATGCGGCCCTTCCGGTTTCTCACGGATGCGGCTTGATACTGAGCATGCGCAGTGCAAAAAAAACGCATCCGGCGTCCACAGGCATGCATTGTAAATGCGTTTTTTTCGCCACACAAAAAAGTGCCAGGCAACGTTCCATCTGGCGACGCATCGGCTAAATATGCCACATCCGGCAAAAAACGGTCACAATGCAAGGCCATGCGGCACAATACGGCGCTAATGCAAGTCTATGCGGGAAAAAATGCAACCGGCGGCAAAAAAAAAACCCGTTGCATTTTTCTGCAGAGCGCCGTATTGTGCCGCAGAGCAAAAACCGGATGTGTCAGTTTTTTGCAATCGGACACAATCCAGTTTATTAATTAGCAAACTTGTCCCAACTAAAGGCCCCGTCACACTAAGCAACATCGCTAGCAACATCGCTGCTAACGAACAACTTTTGTGACGTTGCTAGCGATGTTGCTGTGTGTGACATCCAGCAACAACCTGGCCCCTGCTGTGAGGTCGTTGGTTGTTGCTGAATGTCCTGGGCCATTTTTTAGTTGTTGCTCTCCTGCTGTGAAGCACACATCACTGTGTATGACAGCGAGACAGCAACAACTAAATGTGCAGGCAGCAGGAGCCGGCTTCTGCGGAGGCTGGTAACCAATGTAAACATCGGGTAACCAAGAAGCCGATATTTACCTTTGTTACCAGCCTCCGCCGCTCTCACTGCCTGTGCTGCCGGCTCCTGCTCTGTGCACATGTAGCTGCAGGACACATCGGGTTAATTAACCCGATGTGTGCTGTAGCTAGGAGAGCAGAGAGCCAGCACTAAGCATTGTGCGCTGCTCCCTGCTCTGTGCACATGTAGCTGCAGGACACATCGGGTTAATTAACCCGATGTGTACTGTAGCTAGGAGAGCAGGGAGCCAGCGCTAAGCATTGTGCGCTGCTCCCTGCTCTGTGCACATTTAGCTGCAGCACACATCGGGTAATTAACCCGATGTGTGCTGTAACTAGGAGAGCAGGGAGCCAGCGCTCAGTGTGCTCTGCTCCCTGCTCTCTGCACGTGTAGCTGAGTGCGCTGATAACCAAGGTAAATATCGGGTTGGTTACCCGATATTTACCTTAGTTACCAAGCGCAGCATCTTCCACGCGGCGCTGGGGGCTGGTCACTGGTTGCTTGTGAGCTCACCAGCAACTCGTGTAGCGACGCTCCAGCGATCCCTGCCAGGTCAGGTTGCTGGTGGGATCGCTGGAGCGTCGCTTAGTGTGACATCTCACCAGCAACCTCCTAGCAACTTACCAGCGATCCCTATCGTTGTTGGGATCGCTGGTAAGTTGTTTAGTGTGACTGGACCTTTACATCAAGGAGCATCACTCCACTTACACAATCTAAGGGGCACTTTGCACACTGCGACATCGCAGGCCGATGCTGCGATGCCGAGTGCGATAGTCCCCGCCCCCGTCGCAGCAGCGATATGTGGTGATAGCTGGCGTAGCGAAAATTATCGCTACGCCAGCTTCACACACACACTCATCTGCCGTGCGACGTCCCTGTGGCCGGCGACCCGCCTCCTTGTTAAGGGGGCGGGTCGTGCGGCGTCTCTGCGACGTCACACGGCAGGCGGCCAATCGGAGCGGAGGGGCGGAGATGAGTGGGATGTAAACATCCTGCCCACCTCCTTCCTTCCGCATATCCTACGGAAGCCGCGGTGACGCCGGTAGGAGATGTTCCTCGCTCCTGCGGCTTCACACACAGCGATGTGTGCTGCCGCAGGAGCGAGGAACAACATCGGACCGTCGCGTCAGCGTAATTATGGATTACGCCGACGCTGCACCGATGATACGATTACGACGCTTTTGCGCTCGTTAATCGTATCATCCAGGCTTTACACACTGCGATGTCGCATGCGATGCCGGATGTGCGTCACTTTCAATTTGACCCCACCGACATCGCACCTGCGATGTCGCAGTGTGCAAAGTGCCCCTCAGCCTTATCTCATGATTGTTACAATCAAAAGATACTCCGAGTGTATCAATGCACAATAAAGAATTCCATAAGCTTTTTTAGGATAAAACCCAAAACTTTATTAGGCAATCAAACATATAAATATTAAAATAAACAGGGAGACACACCTTGTTGAAGGACAGAAATATGCCACCGTTTTGAACACGCATCGGTATTTTCAGTCAGATAAAGCACAAGTATTGCAAATCGTTATTATTATTCTTTCATGTGTCAAACTATACCTGCACACTTGGTGATTAACAAATCACACTCACTGTGGTGGAATACGATAGTGATGCTGTGCATTTCTAGATGAACACCTTTATTCAGAGCATTGCCACTTGTGCTTCTGACTGTGCACATTGCAGCGTTTTCATCTGTGAATGATTGAACAACTTGGATGTGTGTCAAGACTGTTAATTACTTTTCATAATATATGTGTCTGCCCACATGTCTTATGGTGATGACAATATATAGTTTGATTATGATATTGGCGGTATATGTATACTCTTTACAGACAAAAGCCCTGATTTCATCTATTTTTATGGGCCAAATATAATATAATATACTTACCTATTTTGTTCAATCTGTGGGATTGTTATGAGCCTATAGGTGCATTGTATGTATATGCGGCTATTGACACACATCCATATTGTGGAGCATAGTATGCACAGGGCTTGAGCATGCTGACGGCAAGGCACCTATATGAATATAGGCTTATTATGCCAGAATAGCAATAACGAAGGGTGGAATTGCTGTCTGCAATGTTCATGTCTTGATAATTTTGGTTAAAATAATGATATCTTGCTACTAATAGTTTGACACATGAAAGAATAATAATAACGATTTGCAATACTTGTGCTTTATCTGACTGAAAATACCGATGCGTGTTCAAAACGGTGGCATATTTCTGTCCTTCAACAAGGTGTGTCTCCCTGTTTATTTTAATATTTATATGTTTGATTGCCTAATAAAGTTTTGGGTTTTATCCTAAAAAAGCTTATGGAATTCTTTATTGTGCATTGATACACTCGGAGTATCTTTTGATTGTAACAATCATGAGATAAGGTTTAAGACAATCCACTTTGTGCCTGGTGCGACGGATACGTCTCTGATTGTGTAAAAACTGAGGTGACGGATCCCATTTTTTTTTTCTTTGTTTTTAGGCTGAGAGAGAGAGACCCCACCATCCCCGCACATACACCGGCACTCCCCCCACCCACCATCCCCGCACATACACCGGCACTCCCCCCACCCACCATCCCCGCACATACACCGGCACTCCCCCCACCCACCATCCCCGCACATACACCGGCACTCCCCCCACCCACCATCCCCCCACATACACCGGCACTCCCCCCACCCACCATCCCCGCACATACACCGGCACTCCCCCCACCCACCATCCCCACACATACACCGACACACACCATCACTGCACATACACCGGCACTCCCCCCACCCACCATCCCCGCACATACACCGGCACTCCCCCCACCCACCATCCCCACACATACACCGACACGCACCATCACTGCACATACACCGGCACTCCCCCCACCCACCATCCCCGCACATACACCGGGACTCCTGCACGCACCATCCCTGCACATACACCGGCACTCCCGCACGCACCATCTCCGCACATACACCGGCACTCCTGCACGCACCATCACCGCACATACACCGGCACTCCCGCACGCACCATCACCGCACATACAGCGGCACTCCTGCACGCACCATCACTACACATACACCGGCACTCCCCCCACGCACCATCACCGCACATACACCGGCACTCCCCCCACGCACCATCACTGCACATACACCGGCACTCCCGCACGCACCATCACCGCACATACAGTGGCACTCCTGCACGCACCATCACTACAGATACACCGGCACTCCCCCCACTCACCATCACCGCACATACACCGGCACTCCCCCCACGCACCATCACCGTACATACACCGGCACTCCCGCACGCACCATCACTACACATACACCGGCACTCCCGCACGCACCATCACTACACATACACCGGCACTCCCGCACGCACCATCACTACACATTCACCGACACTCCCGCACGCACCATCACCGCACATACACCGGCACCCCCCCACGCACCATCACCGCAAATACACCGGCACTCCTGCACGCACCATCACTGCACATACACCGGCACTCCCACACCCACCATCCCCGCACATACACCGGCACTCCCGCACGCACTGTCACTACACGTACACTGGCCCTCCCGCACGCACCATCACTGCAAATACTCCGGCACTCCCGCACGCACCATCACTGTACATACACCGGCACTCCCGGACGCACCATGACCGCACATACACCGGCACTCCTGCACGCACCATCACTACACATACACCGGCACTCCCTCACGCACCATCATTGCAAATACACCGGCACTCCCGGGGGAGTTAAAGGGGTTAACCAGAAGCACAATGTTATTAAAGATAATTTGTCTAATAGAGTAGATCTTACAGTATATGTAATGTGCAACTTTTACCTATTGTAGATTAAGGTGTCAGATCTGCTTTAGAATAGAATTTTGTTGCTTTAAAATATTCTAATTTAAAATAAATACTACCAAGTTTGCATTAAGAATATTTTATATTTTTTCTGTTTATAATTATTGTTTATAAAACAATGTGATCGGCAGTGCTGAATGGGTGTGGATGGGGAGTGGTTATGGGCGTGACTAGTTGTGAAATGGGTATGGTTAGGGGCGTGGCCTAAAATCGCCGTGGCGCACACATAGCGTGACACACAGTTTGGCCCTCTTTCCTTTCTTGGAAAGTTTGGAGGTATGTGTCTGTCCTCAGAAATAAAAATGGACCCCAAAATGTGTTGTGTAATTTCTGCCAATACCCTTGTGAAAATGAGAAAATTGGAACTAAAGCAAAATTTGTATGTCAATGTGTGTTTTTATTTTCACGGCTCAATGTTATAAAACTTTGTGAAGCATCTGGGGATTTATGGTGCGCACCACGTATCTAGATGAATTCCTTGAGGGGTTTAGTTTCCAAAATGGGGTCACTTGTGGGAGTCTTCACTGTTTGCACATCAGGGGCTCTACAAATGCAGCATGCTCTCTGGAATAGATAGCAAATTCCGCTCCATCCCTTCCAGACCCCACCTTGCGCTCGCACATCGTTTTTCCACTAAATATGCAGTATCAACATACTCAGGAGAAATAGGACAGAATTCTATGCTCCATATTATTTCTCCTGTAACCCTTGTGAAATGGAACAATTTTTTGCTAAATAAACACATTTTTGTGCGAAAAATTAAAATGTTAATTTAATGTTCAAAATTGCTTTAATTAGTGTGAAGCATCTAAAGGGTAAATAAGCTTCTTGGATTTGGTTTTGACTACTTTGAGGGGTGCAGTTTTTTAAAGCTGTCACGTTTAAGTATTTTCTGTCACATTGGCCCCTTAAAGTCACTCCAAATGTGAAGTGGTCCCTAAACAAAAAATTAGTTTGAGAAACTTTTAACCCATCTAGATTACTGAGAAGCAAATTGTTCCAAAACTGCTGCTGTTGTAAAGCAGATGTAAATGATGCTTATGACCTCACTGAGGAGAAGATGGAGAAATCTGACCGCCCTCGGATGGCAATGTGTCCCTCGCACCATAGACCTGAATGAGTCTTATCCGATTGAATGGCAAATTGTAGCCGGCACCAAGAGGTTCTGTCAGTAAAACAACAAATTGGGCCTCAGCACTGGCCCTCTGAAAAACGTTGGGCCGAGTGCTATTCAATAAAAAATCCGCTAGCACTCGTCCAGCTAATCCGGTGGCGTGAGCCCTTCCATCCAATATTGCAGTGTCTCAGCAACTTCAGGTTGGGCGACGTAAAACAGGAACAGAAATGTAAATGAGGCCGAATGTAAAGATTGTATCTCATCAATATCTATGTCCACTTTAATTTTTAGGTATGAAGAAGAAAATAAAAGCCGGAAAAGATGGCGAGAGCAGACAGGAGGTAAGAAATCAATAAATAGCAACCAATGTATTTGTGTAAAAGGGGTTGTCTGTATAGATAGTCTGGCCGTATGTGAGTGATGATGTGACTGTGCATGTTGTCACCATTTCCAGGTTCCTCAAGTCGTTCCTTGCTGACTAGTCTCATCTGCCTTATCTCAATTCTCTTGTGATTGGTAGCCGGGGGTGAGGGACATAGTCCAGCACCCGCCTGACACGCTACAGAAAAGGGGTTTGCAGTGTGTGTTTGGGTTGGTGCTGTGGTGCGATACCTGAGTAACCGGGTACTTCTGGGCTGTCAGTCCGCTGCTGCTGCTGCTCCAAGGAACATGCTGCAGATTCACTCCCATAAGAATAAAGTCCACACTTGGGCCAGCTATAAAACACTTTGTGTTTACTGTCACCAGTGTCTTGGAAACACCAATCTTCCCCATAGGAGAGGCACACATATTTCACAGGCATTGTTTCACAGTTCAACATGGCTCTCCCCATCACGGCTGTTCTCAGGGTCTCACCGGCATGAGAGTTTCTTCTCTACACTTCACTGTTCTCTGAAAGGCTATCTTCTACCGGGTTGCATCCGAGGATCCCAATCCTGCAGTGACGGTGACTGTCTGAAGACTAAGAGGTACTTTGCACGTTGCGACAACGCTACTGCGATATCGGTGGGGTCAAAACAAAAGTGACGCACATCCGGTAGCGACGTCGCAACGTGTAAATACTAGGAGCGGAGATGAACGAGCGTGAAACAGTCAAAAATCGCTGATCTGTGTCACGTCGTTCATTTCCATAATGTCGGTGCGTCCGCAGGTAAGATGTTGTTTGTCATTCCTGCAGCGCCACACATCGCTGTGTGTGAAGCTGCAGGACCAACAAACATCTCCTTACCTGCATCTGCCGTCCACCGGCTATGCGGAAGGAAGGAGGTGGGCGGGATGTTTACATCCTGCTCATCTCTGCCCCTCCGCTTTGATTGGCCGGCCGCTTTGTGACGTCGCTGTGACGCCTAAAGCACCTCCCCCTTAAAGGAGGGTTTCCTCGGCAGTCACAGCGACGTCGCCGACCAGGTATGTGAGTGTAAAGCTGCCGTAGCGATAATGTTCGTTACGGCAGCTCGCACTACATATCACAGGTGCGACGGGGGCGGGTACTATCGCGCTCGGCATCGCTATCATTAGCTAGCGATGTCGCAGCGTGCAAAGTACCCCTAAGGTCCTTACAATAACCGCACTATTCACTTTATCCTTCTTGGCGCTATTCTAGTTCACGCTCTACTTCCAGGCTACCTCTCTGTAACATAATGCTTCAGTTCACCAGCTTCTGATTTCCTCCTGCCCAATGCTTCTGCCTGTTTCTCTACCGCTGCACCACTCAGCTGCTTCTTCACACCATCTCTGGCACTATCTGACTAAGGCTATGTCCGCATGTTGCATTATTTTCTTATGTATTGGTTGCGTTTTAAACTGCATTGTGTTATTTGACAAACTGCATGCGTTTTGCTTCCCCAGCAAAGGCTATGAGAAATCAGAATTTCCATCTGCACGTTGCATTCTTTTTGTCAGCGTTTATTTTGACATATATTTCTCAAAATCTTTGACCAAAAAAAGCAGCATGTTCATTCTTTTTGCGTTTTGGTCATGTTTTGTCACCCATTGAAATGAATAAGGTATGTCCAAAATGCAACCAAAATGTTAGCTGTGCGTTTCCACTGCTTTTTGGTTGCATTTTGTATGCATTTTTTGTCAACAAAAACGCAGGTCACCAACTTTTCTCCATTCTCTCTCTGTCTCTCTCTGTCTCTCTCCGCTTCATACTCACCATTTACTGGCGTAGGTGTCACGCTACTCCTGCAGCGCCTTTCCTCTGCTTCTGAAAGTGCCGACCGCTCATTAGGCTCATTTCATATTGACTGCTTCCCCGCCCACCGACGCCTATGATGGGGCGCGTCTGACTGCAACCAAATGCTGAGTGTCAGCTGTCTGACTACAACCAATCACAGATGCCGGTGGGCGGGTCTATATCATATAGTAAAATAAATAAATAATTAAAAAACAAACAAACAATAAATGGCGTGTGGTCCCTCTCCATTTTGAAACCCAACCAAGATAAAACCTCACAGATGAGGGATGGTATTCTCAGGCTGGGAGACCCACGTTATTGGGAGCCCCCTAGCCTAAAAATATCAGCCAACCGGAATTGCCGCATCCGTTAGATGTGACAGTCCCAGCACTTTACCCAGATCATCCTGATTGCCCTGGTGCGGTGGCAATCCGGGTAATAAGGAGTTAATGGAAGCCCATGGAAGCCTCTAAGTCCTAGATTAGTCATGGCAGGCGTCTATGAGACTCCCCCTCATCACTAATTTGTAAGTGAAAGTAAATAAACACTAACACAGAAAAATCCTTTATTTCAAATAAAAGACAAAAAAGCTGTTGCACAGCTTCTAGCTTCCCAGTTGCAGAACAAAGTTCACAGAGCAGATTACATGGGATAACAAGCTCTTTACTTCTGAGAGAACATGAGGTAATGATTTGCACAGTCATACAGCATTGCATCAGGAAGTGAAAAACGAAACCAGGAAGAAAAGAAAAGACTTTTTACAATACAGTGAGTAAGGAAACTTTACACAACATCGCCATCTACCGTTAGATCAGCACACCCGCGGCTCGGCGGGTACAGCACCCGCGGCACTGGCAGCACCCGCGGCTCGGCGGGGCCCACACCCGCGGAATCGGCGGGTGGGGGCATTGGCAGGGGCCAGGGCATACATCCAGGGGGTAGAAGCAGCTCACCGGGGCCTATAATGGGGAGGCGGGGAGGGCACTTACCCGATTAGGTCACGGTGGAGAGGGGGCCCACACAGCGCCGGACAGAAGCTCGCCTCCTTCATCTGTGGGACTGAGAAGGCGGTAGCTCCGCCCACAGATGAAATTCAAACGAGGATGTCTGCGCGCCTTAAAGTGACGGCGCCGCAGATTGCTGCCGAGGACTGCGGTCCCCGGAACTCGGCTGGGGACCGCAGAACTGTAAAGGCGAGTGGGCCCCGGCCAAGGGACAGGAGAACTGACGAGGCCGAGTGGGCCCCCCCGGCTCTCCAGGGCCCCGGCATTTGCCCGGGTTTGCCGGGTGCTGACGCCGGCCCTGGATCAGCATAAAGTCCTCCGTCACACATATACAAAGAAGTCCTCATCTGTTGCATATACCAACAAAAGCACTCTCTTTCATCACTTTATTAACCTTCCAACCTTCCCACCAGGTCGGACATAATCCACACAAGGTCCCACGACGCTTCCAGCACTGCTAAATCTGACCCTCACAGCGAGCGCCATAGAACAAAACTTCCCGCTGTGAGGTTCAGGCCGCAACTGAAGTGAGTAGCGCTATCAGCAGTGACGTCACTCAGGTTAGCTGCTGCCACAGCTGGAGTCCTCCATCTGTGACAGCATATCACCCGAGTGACTGAAGTGAGCTACGCAATCAGCGGTGCTGTCACTCAGGTGATTTCCGGTCACAGCAGGAGTCCTCCACCCGTGACGGCAAATCACCCGAGTGACTGAAGTGAGCAGCACGATCAGCGGTGCCGTCACTCAGGTGATTTGCGGTCATAGCTGTAGTCCTTCAGCCAGAATTGGTGCAATGTTAGGCTGGAAAGGGCCAAATAACGATGGCCCTTCCCACCCTAATAATATCAGCCCCAGATTGGCTGCTGTACCTTGGCTGGTTTTAGAAAAATGGGGGTGACCGCATGTCATTTTTTAAAAAGAAAAAAAAAAATCACTAAAAAAAGTGTGGGATCTCCTCTATTTTTCAGAACCAGCCAAGGTACAGCACACAGCTGAGGGTTGCAGCCCGCAGCTTCTGCTGTTCCTGTGCTAGATAAGAAAAATAGGGGGGCCCCAATTCAATTTTTTTTACCCCAAAAAATAAAAAAAACAGCTGGAAAAGCTAGCTGTCACTCTTTCGAGCTATTCTGTTATTTCTTTCTATCTATTCTATATATTCTTTCTTATTGTCTATTCTATATATTCTTTCTATCTAACTATTATTTTTATTTTTTTCTATCTCTTCTATCTATCAATTATCCTAATCTATCATATTTTATTTCTCCTTTAAAAAACTCACCCTGTCAAAAACGCATCCAAAATGCTTGCGTTTTGGATGCATTTTTTTTTGTCAAGCGCAGTGTTTGCAATTGTCAAAGTCTGCCAGAGGGTGCAATTTTTTTTGTCAAATCAAGAACGCAAGTTGCACACATACCCTTACTAACTCGGGAACTCCCAACCCCTATGCTATGAGGCCTGCTACACCAAAACTCCTAGTCCTGCATCTCTTGTGCAAGACTCCCTCCTAGCAAATAGGGAGCCCAATGCCACCTTGTCACAGCGACAGAATTGTGGCACAACTCACATAAAACTTACACAATATACATTGGCAATGCAGCGCACGATGTCTTCAGGGGAGTACTGACCATGGGTAACCCTCTTATATCCCTCCCCTCTTTAACCTTGGTCATTCCCGACCAACTGGGCATCTGAAAAACATAAAAGCATGCACACATTCTACACTTAAAACAGTATCAAAACATTTCTTGATTTAAACATGAGGACTGTGGCCAACAACAGTACCCCACTCAGTCCAAGGAAGCAGTCTCTTTGTTTGGGACTTTGATTACCCACAAAATTGTTTTGTCATTATCTCCCACCAACTGCAAAGTGGGGGGCATATTTCTTTAAGAAAAATTCATCCACAAAGTTCTGGGGGCACAAACTGAAAAACACTGTCCTGTTTCCTGACCTGGCCAGCACATCGGGTCATCCGTTTCACTTTTCCCTCCTCCATGCTGCACAGGATAGGGCTCAGTCTCTCAGGGGCCATGGACTTTTCCCCCCATGGACTTTGTCCTGAAACAGGACAGGACTAAGTCCAGGGGGCAACGTCCATAAACAGGACATGATTAGTCCACAGGGGCAAAATGGGCCAAGTCCATGAGAGCTGCAAGGGACTCCTGGGCCGAAGTCACAGTCTTCCTCCTGCCCCAAGGGCTGGCAGAGTTCCCAAATCCAGCAGGGGGGCGCAACATGTGCCGAGCTTGGATTGGGGGGAAACAAAAAAACACACAGTTCAGACCACGAGGGGTATTACAACATCCCTCCACAATAATCAAAAGCAAAAACCTGGCCTTGTCCGGCCGCGAGGGTTATCATATTATCCCTTGGCTCACACAGGGCAACATCTCAGCCCAACAGAGGCTCATGGCCTTTAAAGGGGTTATCCGGCTTAATTTGCTTTTTTTTTATTATTTCCCTATGGGGCTACATTGGGGCAGGTAAGTAGATAGAGACCACTTACCTGCCCTGCTGTCAGCCCCTCTCCCCCGGCTCAGAGCGGTCATGTGACCGCTCCTGCCGCGATTTTGCTGCTTCCGGTCATTTCATGTCTACATGGGCAGGGCCATGTTGACATGCAAATGTGGAAACAGCATGTCGCCTCCTTGCTGGGCTGTACAGTGCGATGAGCCCCGCCCCCCTTCCCTGCACCCTCCCACACATTCCCCCGCACCTCCCCCTGCACTGCTGTGGGGGTCCGTGACCTGGCGGCGGGGCCTGGCGGCAGCTGCCATGGTGTCAGCTCCAGCACCGGCCCCCCTGCTCAGGATCACACATTCAAATATACCGGCATCACAGATCACAGATGCCGGTACATTTGAAAGTGCTGATGAGAAGCAGCGCAGCGCTGCTTCTCATCTTGCACGCTGTCTGAACTCTCTTCAGCACAGCGGTGAAGTCACCACTGTGCTGATATGTCTAGAGCACAGACAGCGCGCGAACGTGCAGGAGCGGCGGGGACCGATGACGGGTGAGTATGTACTCCCTATGGGGTGGTGTGTGTGTGTGTGTGTGTGTGTATGCGGTGCACAGCCCGATGTGTGTGTGTGTGTGTGTATGTATGTTTGTGTATGCGGTGCACAGCCCGATGTGTGTGTATGCGGTGCAGAGCCTGATGTGGTGAGGGGTGCAGAGCCCGATGTGGTGTGGGGTGCAGAGCCCGATGTGGGGCTGTTATTTGCAATGCTGTAGTGTAGTGCGCTGCCCTGTAGTGCCCTGCCCTGTAGTGCCCTGCCGTGCAGTGCGCTGCCGTGCAGTGCGCTGCCGTGTAGTGTGCTGCCCTGTAGTGCGCAGCCCTGTAGTGTCCTGTAGTGTCCTGCCCTGTAGTGCTCTGTAGTGTCCTGCCCTGTAGTGTCCTGTAGTGTCCTGCCCTGTAGTGTCCTGTAGTGATCTGCCGTGTAGTGTGCTGCCCTGTAGTGTCCTGTCCTGTAGTGTCCTGTAGTGCGCTGCCCTGCAGTGTCCTGCCCTGTAATGTGCTGCCCTGTAGTGTCCTGTCCTGTAGTGTCCTGTACTGTGCTGCCCTGTAGTGTCCTGTAATGTGCTGCCCTGTAGTGTCCTGTCCTGTAGTGTCCTGTAATGTGCTGCCCTGTAGTGTCCTGCCCTGTAGTGCCCTGTAGTGTGCTGCCCTGTAGTGTCCTGTAATGTGCTGCCCTGTAGTGTCCTGTCCTGTAGTGTCCTGTAATGTGCTGCCCTGTAGTGATCTGTCCTGTAGTGTCCTGTAATGTGCTGCCCTGTAGTGTACTGTAATGTGCTGCCCTGTAGTGTCCTGTCCTGTAATGTGCTGCTCTGTAGTGCCCTGTAGTGTGCTGCCCTGTAGTGTCCTGTAATGTGCTGCCCTGTAGTGTCCTGTCCTGTAGTGTCCTGGAATGTGCTGCCCTGTAGTGATCTGCCCTGTAGAGTCCTGCCCTGTAGTGCCCTGTAGTGTGCTGCCCTGTAGTGTCCTGTAGTGTCCTGCCCTGTAGTGTCCTGTCCTGTAGTGTCCTGTAATGTGCTGCCCTTTTGTCTCCTGCCCTGTAGTGCCCTGTAGTGTCCTGTCCTGTAGTGTTCTGTAATGTGCTGCCCTGTAGTGTCCTGTCCTGTAGTGTCCTGTAATGTGCTGCCCTGTAGTGTCCTGTAGTGTCCTGTAATGTGCTGCACTGCAGTGTCCTGCCCTGTAGTGTCCTGCCGTGTAGTGATGAGAGGTCAGTGCTGGGGCAGAATATACTGACAGGGAATGTGTGTGCAGGGGGCGGACAGAGGGTGCGGCTGGACACTGGGGTGGGGCTGGACACTGAGGCCGGGCGGTGCCAGCTGTGACTGGGAGGTTTTGCACAGGAAGTGGTCATGTTTGCTGGAGCTGAATGTAAACAAGAAGCTGCACAGAATAAAGAGATAATTCAAGAGGAACAAAAGTTAGAAAACAAAAAATAACAATGTAGGGGTGATTAATATGACAATACAGCACAGATTAGCTTAAACTCAAACATTTTTGTTATGTCGGACAACCCCTTTAACTTTTTCTCACAGGAGGGCAGTCGGGAACTGGCCTCCCCGTCCACAAACTGGCAATTTTTCAATTGTCCTCAGCCACTTCCAGCCTTCTTCTTTTCTGAGGTCAACCTCTTTTTACATGCATCAATTGTATTTTGGGACATCGGGCGTCGCCATATCCATGGGTTTCTCATCCGGTCGGCTCCATCCGGGTGCTCCTTCTTCCCCCGGGGTCCTCTCCAAGTACATTTGGTAGACTTTGTCTCCGGTGATGATCACCGAGGGGGCTGCTGCAGCCACTGCAAGGGATGGCGGATGTTCTGCCTGTTTCCGCGCCGGTCATTGGGTTGTCTGGTGCTCCCTCTGTTCTCTCAGGCCCGCCGGAGCCGCTGATCTAGTTGGCTCAGCAGCTACTGCTCTCTGTCGTTTCTCCATGCGCTCCGCCTCGGCCTCCGCAGGCTGTGTCACCCCGACCATGCACCATCCCTTTCGGCATTGCAGCTTTATAAAGGTGACCCTCTCTCTCACATAGAGGGTCCGCAGCCAGGAAAGGAGAGACGGCCTGGTCACCATGGCCCGGTTGACGTAGACCTGGTGACAGGTATACTCCTCCTCGATAAAGCCGTAGCCTTTGGTCCTAGTTGAAAGTGACTTCCCAGCCTGAGGAGCATTGGCAATCGAATTTGTGCCTTTTAGGACCGTCCTTCCAGTCCCGAGCCAATGCATCCGCCTGCATTCTCTCCCTCACAACTGCCTCCTAATCCTGCAGGGTCCAAGCTGTCACCCAGTCACTTGGGGGCAGGGCTGCTGCTGGCACCTGCTCGCGTCAGGGCTCACTGCCAGGTACGTGGCTCATGGGTCTCAGCAGCATGTCTCTCCCCCTGCAGTATTTGGGAGCGGAGGCCTCCAACGGTGCGGCACCAGGTCGGAACCAGGGCACAATCGGTCCTACCTCTTCAAGGCCTGACTCCTCCTCCGACTTCAGCTCCATTTCTTCCAGGGCTGGCATGTCTGGATCATCTGCTGGGGCCTCTGTCTTTTTCTCCGGGGCTCAACCGGCCGCAGGGGCTGCTTCCACATCTTCCGGTTCCGCCATCGTCAGCCTGGCCCAGCAGTGTATTTTTAGTTCAGTGCGGACAAGACCCAGGGCGGGGTGCGCAGTGGCACCCCAGCTGACATAGATGAGTGACTCCGCTCATGAATCTGCCGGAGTTTTGCTCACCAACTGCTCCTGGAGTCATCAGCTGGATAATCCCCGGCAGCTCTCGTGGGTCTCAGGAATTCTCCGTATCTTCCTCACACAACTTTCTTTCTCCTTGACATCTCACAAAATGGCGCCAGCCGACTTAGTGACACACGTTTTGTGTCCTGGGGCCCGCCTCTTCTGGTGCCAGTGGCCTGCTGCGTCACTTGTCCATCTCGCCAGCCGCGCCCATAGCCACGCCCCTCGCTGACACTGGAGGTCACTCACCAGTAGGCGTTTCTTCGGTGACCACACCCCTCTCACCTGGGTGCATTCTGCTCCAGGACGGACCTCATCTTCAGTGCCTCCGCTCTTTATGGCTGCCACTCCTCCGGACCGAGTATGTTTTCGCACCATTGAGCGCTGTCGCCTCCCACGATGGGCAGGGTCTCTCTCCCTCTGGTCACTCGTCACCATCTTGGGGTCCACGCTGTCGTCCGCCATCTTAATTTTCAGTCTCTTTATAACACAGTCCATTCGTGGTGCCTGTTGCAGCCGCTTCGCGTCAGGTGTTCCACAAACCGCACCAGGGATTTTTATTTATTATTATTATTATTATTTATTTATAGAGCACCATTGATTCCATGGTACTGTACATGAGAAGGGGTTACATACAGAACACATATACAAGTTACAGTAGACAGACTAGTACAAAGGGAAAAGGACCCTGCCCTTGCGGGCTTACATTCTATAGGATTTTGGGGAGGAGACAGTAGGTGCGGTGTAGGTTGGGCGGCGGCTCCGCACGTTGGTCAGGCGAATAGCTGTCACTGCTGGGTTCCTCGTCGTGGCAGGTGCTATGGCAGGCAGGATGATGAAGCGGGTCCCTGGTGGATGATGAGGCTTTTATTGGCCGTTGGCACCTAAGCGCAGGGCAGTGGCGCTGGAAAGGTTGAGCCAACACAATCTCTGCTGGTTCAGGGTGTAGTTTACTCACAACTTCAGCTGCCAGCCTGGTCACACTGGTCACTGCCATGATGGGCTCAGGTTAATCCCAGATCCGGTCATGGGTGATCACTGGCATTGTGAAAGGAGAAGGAGAGAGTGAGTGTCCTATTTCTAGGGTGTCCCCCTCAGCAGTTAGGTACCCCTGCTGAGCTCCTGCTCCAACGCTCAGAGCCCAGTAAAATCCAAGTTTTCCAGAGAGATCTTGCCATAACTATGGTCTGGACTCAACTGTGTGAGTGTGTTGCGCCTTCCTCTACCACCAGTGGAACCCACCCCCCAGGTGGCTGGCTTCAGTGATCGGGAAGTCCCATAACCGTTATGACCACCCCCTTACTTGAGATAGATACAACACCTCACTTGAGGTGCAGTACCCTGTGGCGACCTGAACCTCAGGGGTGCCACACTTCCACCACACTCTTCCCTGGAATAAAGTGTCAGCAGTGACTTCTGTGCCCCTGATTGTCTTACTAGTGCAGTGTTGCCCCCAACCCCACCGTGTGCAGTTTTCCTTATGCAATCATTTATCCCCATGTGCCTCCTTCCCCCGTGCGCTGTCTTCCTAGTGCATTGTCACACCCCTATGTGCTGTTGTCTGCCCGCCATTATGCGGCCTTCATTGTGCTTTTTCTTCCCAGTGCGAGGAGCTAAGCGTCCAGACTGGCAGACACCAGTGGCGTCACCTGTGGGGCGACGCTGATGTCCTGTATCGCTGGGTATAATGACACTTCTCATTGCTCAGGACACTGGGGGAGACGCTGCACTAGGAAAACACCCAGGGAGACAGCAGTGACAGCGCTGCACATGAAACAAGTGTCACTGGTAAATCATTGTTTCAGGGAGGGGCAGACGCTGTGGAAGTGACACTGACACTGCTCCCCCCAATGCTTTGAGTATCCCAGCATGCACTGCAGTATTCAGACAAAAAATTAGGTAAGAAAAAAAACAAAGAAGCAGTTAGGGTAGATGGGGAAACGGTAGAACATTTTTACAGCCTAGTATATTAGAAAACAGCTTATATTATGGCACTAAATGTTTCAAAATTCCATGTCTGCTGGTGCGGTTTCTCTTTAAAACAATAAACCGTGCTCTACTCACTCTCCCTGGGTCCAGCACGGACTCTGCCGTTTTTGTTTGCAGCGTTAATGACACGTTGACAACCAGTCAGTGAGCTCAGCATCTTTTCTCACTGCAGACAACAGCAGCCAGCGGCAGAGATTCAGTGCTGGACCAGGGGAGGGTGAGTAAAAAGCTAGTGGTTGTAAAAACCTCTGCATCTGGGTAAGTGGGGGTGCTCTGAAAGTAGAAAACCTTATTAAAGTGGATTCCCAAGGAATTTATAATTATACCCTATCAACAAAATAGGAAACCACTTACTAATAGTGGAAAGTCCAAAGGTTAGTGGACAATGCTTTGGAAAACCCAGACAAAGCAATTAAGGCTGAGCATGCACACCCCTGCTCCACTCATTGTCTATGGCACTGGTGAAGATATCTGAGCTCTTTATTGGCGATTTCCAGCAGTCCCATAGGCAATGGGCATTTCCACTATACCTGGACCACTGACATCTTTACACAATAATTCTCTACTCACGACAGATTTAACAGGCAACGTATTTCTTCACATGTCCAGAGGTATGGTGTCCATAATGAGGGATCTAGTGTCCAATGTGGGTATGAGGCCCCTTCATTCTTTCTTTCCTGACTACCGCAGTCCCGCAGGAGCTTGGCTTGGTTCTGAGCAATTGAAGAGTTTTATTAACTCCCTTTCACCACAAACAAACTTTTATAGGCCCTTGATGCCCTTTGAGTCTCTGTGTCTGGGAGGAGAGCCTATGGAAAACACCATTGCCCTGCTGTACAAAATGTTCCAGATTGAGTTGTCTGGACAGGAAGATGATGTCCCTTTCTTCTTAAAATGGGAGGTGGATTTGGGGAGACCCCTCACGCGTGAAGAACGCTCAAAAATATTACCCTTTACCCACAAGTCGTCGCTGGATGTAGCGTCACAGGAGCGGGGCTACAAAATAGTTTCTAGGTGGTATCACTGCCCCTCCAGAATTCATTCCATGTTCCCATCTGTCTCTGAAGAATGCTGGAGATGCGCAAACGATAGAGGCTCATACATCCACATGTGGTGGTCTTGTCCTCTCCTACAATATTTTTGGATAGACGTGTTTGCCCTTCTGAATAAAGTGTCATCCACTAGGTTTGAGCCGACGCCGGTACTGGCTTATCTATCCTTAAGCAATATCTCGATCGCCAACTTCAAGAGAAGTCTGTTAAGGCATTTTTTGACGGGGGCAAGGAGATTAATCCCAAGGTACTGGAGGCAGAACAAAGTGCCCTGGCAGGCTGAACTGGTGGCCGAGATTAACCAGATCTATAGGATGGAGGAGCTGGTCGGCCAGGCGTCGGACTCGGGGGAGCGAGTGTTCAGGCTGTGGGCTGTGGGTGCCGTGGATTATGTACAGAGAGACACCAGACCTGGTAATATGGCTTCAAGCCTCAGTTGGGGGCATGAGACCTCTGTGATTGTCCATTCCATAAAACAAAAGTGCCTGGGGCTGCACACGACCCAGACGAGACATCATCTTGGTCCTTCTTTTCTTTTTCCTCTCCCCCCTACATTTCTTCTTTTCTCATCTTTCTTTCCTCCTTGTACATTTTATGTTATGTTTACATAGTTAGCCCGGATTGCCATCTCAGAGACTTTGTGCATCTACTTTGCCTCCCCTTTCTAAACGAGGCTGCATACATTTTTGCATGGGGGGTGGATTATTGGTCACCCAGTGGGCATCATCTCCAAAACAAAGCTATTACATGGGTGATGATGGTCTGACCTGAAGTGTGTAATCAAAGGAATTATTATGCAAGTAGAAAAGTGTTGTATTACTTATTACCTCCAAGATTTGAGTTATTCTACTCTATATCATATGTTGCCTATCCTATAACTTGTAAACCTGTTCTTTATTTGAATAAAATCTGCTTTACACAAAAAATATACACATATTTGCTATTGCTGCGTTCAGAAATGCCCAATCTATCAAAATATAAAATCAATTAATCTGATCGGTAAAGAGCACAGGGAGAAAAAAAATTCCAAACACCAAAAGTATGTTTTTTGGTCTCTACAACATTTCATTAAAATGCAATTACAGGCGATCAAAACTTCGCATCTACCCAAAAATAGAATAATTAATAACGTTAGTTCAAGACACAAGAAATAAGTGGTTGTTGAGGACCAGATCCCGAAAAATGAGAATGCTACAAGTCATGAAAAATGGCGCAACCCTCCCCCCCCACCACTCAGATAAAAGTAGAACTATACATGTTTGTTATCTACGAACTCGTGCTCACCTAGGGAATCATACTGTCAGGTCAATTATAACATAAAGTGAACACTGTAAGTTAAAAAAAAAACACCGAAAAGCAATTGTGCAATTGCACTTTTTTTTTTTTTGCAATTTCACCGCACTTGGATTTTTTTTCAGTCTTCCAATACAACATGGGCAGAATGGTGTTACTCAAAAGTGCAATTCGTCCCGCAAAAAAAACCAAGCCCTCATATAGCTATATTGACAAAAAAATACAAAAAGTTATGGCTCTTGGAAGTAGAGGAGGAGAAAAAAAATGGAAAACCGGCGGGTGGTGAAGGGGTTAAAGAGAGCACAGAAAATCCAAAGCAAAATTGGGATAGGCGGACACCGCTAAAGACACGGCCTTACAATTTATATATAAGGGACTGGAGGGAGGTTTAGTTCTGATGGCCATTTTATGAGCTATGAGGCTGCACACAGAAAGGTGAGCAAGATGGCACTTATAAAAATTGTTCTTCATCAAACTCTGTTCTCCCAAATGAAATGTGTTGGAGGAGAGCAGCAGAACCAGCAACATAATTACTGGAAGTGGCCCAGGACAGAAGAGTGGCTTTATTATCGGAAGGGGGCAAGTATGGGGTGGAAGGGCATTATTATAAGTGGGGGCCCAGGACAGGAGGGGGGGAGGGTATTTTAAGAGGGTGCCCAGGAGAGGGCATTATTATATGAAGGGGCCCAAGATGGAGTGTGGGGGGGGCAATATTATAAGAGGGTGCCCAGGACGGGATTCGGGGAGGCATTATTATAAGAGTATCCATGAGAGTAGGGGGCACTATTATAGGGTGGGGGACATTATTATAAGAGGGTGTCCAGGAGAGGAAGGGGCCCAGGACGGAGTGGGGGGACATTATTATCAGTGGGTGCCCAGGAGAGGATGGGGCATTATTATAGAAAGGGGCCCAGTATGGGGTTGGGGGGGTATTATTATAAGAGGGTGCCCAGGAGAGGAAGGAGCCCAGGACGGAGTGGGAGGACATTATTATGAGGGTGCCCAGGAGAGGAGGGGGCATTATTGGAAGGGCCCAGGATGGGTGACAATTACTATATGGGGGAGAATGAGGAATGTTGATTGCTTTATGAGAAGTGGGGATTTTAATCCCTTCACCCCCGGGCGATTTTTCATTTTTGTTTTTTTCTCACCTTCTGAGAGCCATAACTTTATTTTTTTTCCCCATCAGTATTGCCATAGAAGGGCTTATTTTTTTGCGGAACAGTTTGTACTTTTGAATGACCTCATTTATTTTACCATGTAGTGTACTGGAAAACAGGAAAAAAAATCCCAAATGTGGAGAAATTGTGAAAAGAAGGGAATTTTGTTACTTACCGTAAATTCCTTTTCTTCTAGCTCTTATTGGGAGACCCAGACGATTGGGTGTATAGCACTGCCTCCGGAGGCCACACAAAGCAATTACACTAAAAAGTTTAAGGCCCCTCCCCTTCTGGCTATACACCCCCAGTGGGATCACTGGCTCACCAGTTTTAGTGCAAAAGCAAGAAGGAGGAAAGCCAATAACTGGTTTAAACAAATTCACTCCGAGAAACATCGGAGAACTGAAAACCGTTCAACATGAACAACATGTGTACCCGCAAACAAACCAAAAATCCCGAAGGACAACAGGGCGGGTGCTGGGTCTCCCAATAAGAGCTAGAAGAAAAGGAATTTACGGTAAGTAACAAAATTCCCTTCTTCTTCGGCGCTCTATTGGGAGACCCAGACGATTGGGACGTCCAAAAGCTGTCCCTGGGTGGGTAAAGAAATACCTCATGTTAGAGCTGCAAGACAGCCCTCCCCTACGGGGAGGCAACTGCCGCCTGCAGGACTTTTCTACCTAGGCTGGCGTCCGCCGAAGCATAGGTATGCACCTGATAATGTTTGGTGAAAGTGTGCAGACTCGACCAGGTAGCTGCCTGGCACACCTGTTGAGCCGTAGCCTGGTGTCGCAATGCCCAGGACGCACCCACGGCTCTGGTAGAATGGGCCTTTAGCCCTGACGGAACCTGAAGCCCCGCAGAACGGTAGGCTTCAAGAATTGGTTCTTTGATCCATCGAGCCAGGGTGGCCTTAGAAGCCTGCGACCCCTTGCGCTTACCAGCGACAAGGACAAAGAGTGCATCCGAACGGCGCAGGGGCGCTGTGCGGGAAATGTAGATTCTGAGTGCTCTCACCAGATCTAACAAATGTAAATCCTTCTCATACCGATGAACTGCATGAGGACAAAACGAAGGCAAAGAGATATCCTGATTAAGATGAAAAGAGGATACCACCTTCGGGAGAAACTCCTGAATGGGGCGCAGCACTACCTTGTCCTGGTGGAAGACCAGGAAGGGAGCCTTGGATGACAGCGCTGCCAGCTCAGACACTCTCCGAAGAGATGTGATCGCTACCAGAAAAGCCACTTTCTGTGATAGCCTAGAAAGTGAAACCTCCCTCAGAGGCTCGAAGGGCGGCTTCTGGAGGGCAACTAGTACCCTGTTCAGATCCCATGGATCTAACGGTCGCTTGTACGGGGGTACGATATGACAAACCCCCTGCAGGAACGTGCTCACCTTGGAAAGTCGAGCTAGACGCTTCTGAAAAAAGACAGATAGCGCCGAGACTTGCCCTTTAAGGGAGCCGAGCGACAAACCTTTTTCTAACCCAGATTGGAGGAAAGAAAGAAGGATAGGTAATGCAAATGGCCAGGGAGACACTCCCTGAGCAGAGCACCAGGATAAGAATATCCTCCACGTTCTGTGGTAGATCTTAGCAGACGTGGGCTTCCTAGCCTGTCTCATGGTGGCAACGACCCCTTGGGATAAGCCTGAAGACTCTAGGATCCAGGACTCAATGGCCACGCAGTCAGGTTGAGGGCCGCAGAATTCCGATGGAAAAACGGCCCTTGGGACAGTAAGTCTGGTCGGTCTGGCAGCGCCCACGGTTGGCCGACCGTGAGATGCCACAGATCCGGATACCACGCCCTCCTCGGCCAGTCTGGAGCGACGAGTATGACGCGGCTGCAGTCGGATCTGATCTTGCGTAGCACTCTGGGCAAGAGTGCCAGAGGTGGAAACACATAAGGGAGCCGGAACTGCGACCAATCTTGCACTAGGGCGTCTGCTGCTAGAGCTCTTTGATCGCGAGACCGTGCCATGAAGGTTGGGACCTTGTTGTTGTGCCGAGACGCCATTAGATCGACGTCCGGCCTTCCCCATCGGCGACAGATTTCCTGAAACACGTCCGGGTGAAGGGACCATTCCCCTGCGTCCATGCCCTGGCGACTGAGGAAGTCTGCTTCCCAGTTTTCTACGCCGGGGATGTGAACTGCGGATATGGTGGAGGCCATGGCTTCCACCCACATCATAATGCGCCGGACTTCCTGGAAGGCTTGCCGACTGCGAGTCCCGCCCTGGTGATTGATGTATGCCACCGCTGTGGAGTTGTCCGATTGAATTCGGATCTGCTTCCCTTCCAGCCACTGCTGGAAGGCTAGCAGGGCAAGAAACACCGCTCTGATTTCCAGAACATTGATCTGAATGCTGGACTCCTGCTGAGTCCACGTACCCTGAGCCCTGTGGTGAAGAAACACTGCTCCCCACCCTGACAGACTCGCGTCTGTCGTGACCACCGCCCAGGACGGTGGTAGGAAGGATCTTCCCTGTGATAAGGAGGTGGGAAGAAGCCACCACTGCAGAGAGTCCTTGGCCGTCTGGGAAAGGAAGACTGTCCTGTCCAGGGATTTTGACTTCCCGTCCCATTGGCGGAGAATGTCCCATTGAAGTGGACGCAGATGAAACTGCGCAAACGGAACCGCCTCCATTGCCGCCACCATCTTCCCGAGGAAGTGCATGAGGCGTCTTAAGGAGTGCGACTGACTCTGAAGGAGAGCCTGCACCCCCGTCTGTTGTGACCTCTGCTTGCTCAGCGGAAGCTTCACTATCGCTGAGAGAGTATGAAACTCCATGCCAAGATACGTTAGTGATTGGGTCGGTGACAGATTTGACTTTGGGAAGTTGATGATCCACCCGAACGCCTGGAGAGTCTCCAGTGCAAAATTCAGGCTGAGTTGGCATGCCTCCTGAGAGGGTGCCTTGACCAATAGATCGTCCAAGTAAGGGATCACAGAGTGTCCGTGAGAGTGCAAGACTGCTACCACTGCTGCCATGATCTTGGTGAACACCCGGGGGGCTGTCGCCAGACCAAATGGCAGAGCCACGAACTGAAGATGTTCGTCTCCTATCACGAAGCGCAGAAAGCGTTGGTGCTCCGTAGCAATCGGCACGTGAAGATAAGCATCCTTGATGTCTATTGACGCTAGGAAATCTCCTTGGGACATTGAGGCAATGACTGAGCGGAGGGATTCCATCCAGAACCGCCTGGCGTTCACATGCTTGTTGAGCAGTTTTAGGTCCAGAACGGGACGGAAGGAGCCGTCCTTTTTTGGAACCACAAAGAGGTTGGAGTAAAATCCTCGGCCCCGTTCCAGAGGGGGGACAGGGATCACGACTCCTTCTGCTCTTAGAGAGTCCACCGCCTGCAGCAGGGCATCTGCTCGGTTGGGGTGTGGGGAGGTTCTGAAGAACCGAAGTGGAGGCCGAGAACTGAACTCGATTCTGTACCCGCGAGACAAAATGTCTGTTACCCACCGGTCCTTGACCTGTGACAGCCAAATGTCGCAAAAGCGGGAGAGCCTGCCACCGACCGAGGATGCGGAGGGAGGAGGCCGAAAGTCATGAGGTAGCCGCCTTGGAAGCGGTTCCTCCATTTGCTTTCCTGGGGCGTGAGTGAGCCCGCCAGGAATCTGAGCTCCCTTGTCCTTTCTGAGTCCCTTTGGACGAGGAGAATTGGGGCTTGCCCGAGCCTCGAAAGGACCGAAACCTCGACTGCCACTTTTTCTGTTGAGGTTTACTTGCTCTGGGCTGTGGCAAGGAAGAGTCCTTACCCTTGGACTGTTTTATGATTTCAGCCAATGGCTCACCAAACAGTCTGTCTCTAGATAATGGCAAGCTGGTTAAGCATTTTTTGGAACCAGCATCTGCTTTCCAGTCCTTTAACCATAAGGCTCTGCGCAAAACCACAGAATTGGCGGCCGCCATAGAGGTACGGCTCGTAGACTCTAGGACAGCATTGATAGCATAGGTCGCAAACGCAGACATTTGCGAAGTTAGGGACGCCACCTGTGGTACTGCTGGATGCATGATAGCATCCACCTGTGCTAAACCCGCTGAAATAGCCTGTAGTGCCCACACGGCCGCGAATGCTGGAGCAAACGACGCGCCGATAGCTTCATAGACAGATTTCAACCAAAGGTCCATCTGTCTGTCATTGGCATCTTTAAGTGAAGCGCCATCTTCTACTGCGACTATGGATCTAGCCGCCAGCTTGGAAATTGGGGGATCCACCTTTGGGCACTGGGTCCAGCGTTTGGCCACTTCAGGGGGAAAAGGATAACGGGTATCCTTAGAACGTTTAGAGAAACGCTTGTCTGGATGAGCGTCGTGCTTTTGGATTGATTCTCTGAAGTCAGAGTGGTCCAAAAAAGCACTTAATTTACGCTTGGGATACAGGAAATGGAACTTCTCCTGCTGTGCAGCTGCCTCCTCTGCAGAAGGGGCTGGGGGGGAAATATCCAACAGTCTATTAATCGCCGATATAAGGTCATTAACCATGGCGTCACCATCAGGGGCATCCAGATTGAGAGGGGCCTCAGGATTAGACTCCTGATCACCGTCCTCAGTCTCATCACAGAGAGACTCTTCTCGCTGAGACCCTGAGCAGTGTGATGACGTCGAGGGTCTTTCCCAGCGAGCACGCTTAGGCTGCCTGGGACTGTCATCTGAGTCAGAGACTTCAGCCTGTGATGCTTGAGACCCCCTTGAAGTACGGATTAGTTCCAACTGAGGGGGACCAGTGAGCATAGCCACAGCGGTGTCCATAGTCTGAGGAACTGGCCTGGCCTGCAAGGTCTCCAGGATCCTTGTCATAGCCTCAGACATTTTATCAGCAAACACTGCAAAGTCTGTCCCCGTCACCGGGGCAGGGTTCACAGGCGTCTCTGCCTGGGCTACCACCACAATAGGCTCTGGCTGGCGAAGTGCCACTGGGACTGAACATTGCACACAATGTGAATCATTGGAGCCTGCTGATAGATTAGCCCCACATGCAGTACAAACAGTGTACACAGCCCGTGCCTTGGCAGCCTTGCGTTTTGCGGATGACATGTTGCTGCGTCCTCAGAGCAGTACAGAGTGTCCAGACAGAAGCGACCTTACAGTGCACTATATAAATATATATATATATATATATATATATGGTACCAATAAAGAAGTACACTAATATATCACTGAGGCACTAGTGGGGCCTGCACTACTGTGCAGCTTACCACCCGCTTAGGAGCGGTGTGTGGTCGCCAGAAATCCCTCTAGTCTGGGTCTCCCAGAGCCTGCTGCCTCCTTCCAGCCAGATCGCATGTGTAATGGCTGCCGGCGTCCTTGTGGAGAGGGGGGGCGGGCCCTGGGCGTACACCGACGAAGAGCGGGAAGTCTGCTTCCCCTTGTGCCTAGTGAGAGGGCTGGAGCATGTAAATAAGGCTCCAGCCCTCGGCGCAGCCATTGAGCAGCGTCTCTCCCCTACCCTGATTGACAGGGTGGGGGCGGGAACGAAGCGGCGCTAGGCCGCAGAAGCCGGGGGCTAAAGTTAAAAACGCCGCCGCCGTACAAGCGCGGTCGGCGCCAAGCCCCCGGCGCACTACAAGTCGCAGCTGCGCCGCCGCTCCAGGAGCGGTCGGCGCAGTAGTTCCCAACATACAATCGTCACTCAGCAAAGCTGCAGTGACCTAACCCCCAGCGTACAGCGCCACTGTCCCCGGCGCACTATAACGCTCAGCAAGCCCTGAGAGTGTCCGTGCCTGCCGGGGACACAGAGTACCTGAAGTTGCAGGGCCATGTCCCTGAACGGCACTCCCGCTCCCAATCCAGCAGGTTCTATGGGTCTGTGGATGGAGCCCGGCCCCAGGGCTTGGGGGCCGGCAGGATCCCACTTCCACAGAGCCCCTCAGGGGGATGTGGAAGGAAAACAGCATGTGGGCTCCAGCCTCCGTACCAGCAATAGGTACCTCAACCTTACAAGCACCATCACGGGTGAGAAGGGAGCATGCTGGGGGCCCTATATGGGCCCTCTTTTCTTCCATCCGATAGAGCCAGCAGCTACTGCTGACTACAAACAGTGGAGCTATGCGTGGATGTCTGACCTCCTTCGCACAAAGCAGAAAACTGGTGAGCCAGTGATCCCACTGGGGGTGTATAGCCAGAAGGGGAGGGGCCTTACACTTTTTAGTGTAATTGCTTTGTGTGGCCTCCGGAGGCAGTGCTATACACCCAATCGTCTGGGTCTCCCAATAGAGCGCCGAAGAAAAGGGAAATTCCACAATGGTGTGTGGTGTTTTTTTTTTCTCCTTCCACTTGTTAACTATATAGGAAATCTGATCTAGCAGTATTATTCCCTAGGTCAGTACACATTTGTAGATACCAAACATGTATAATATTAGTTTTTATCTAAATGGTTAAAAAAATTCAGAAGTTTGTTCAAAAAAAGAATTGCGCTTTTGTTGCAATTTTCTGAGACCCGTAGCGTTCTTATTTTTCAGGATCTGGGACCCAGTGATAGTTTATTTTTTGCGCCTTGAGCTTATGTTTTTAATTTATTCCATTTTCAGGCACATGTAATGTTTTCATTGCCTGTAATTGTACCGCCCCGCGAGCTCGGCCGGCCGCCGAGCCGCTCGGATCCGTGCTCGTACGGTGGGTGGCTCGAGCTCCTCACGGACCAGGGGGTCACGTCGCTCTGCAAGGGGGTTGGCGCTACACGTGGGGACTTCGGTGGGGAGTTCCACGGCTGGGGCCGCGGTGGTTGGTAGGGGATTTAAGTTTGTGACGCCGCTCACGGGTTGTGGTGAAGGGATGGACACCACCACTGCCATTGACTAGGCCTCCCGGGGACGGTGTTGCGCAGCTTGGTGTTGACCCCTCTGTGAGTAGGGGAGTGATGGTCCCGGGGGCCCGAGGGAAGGTGCTGAGGCGATGGAGATGGGCGCGTGCTGGGTGCTGGTGTGGTACGGCGCGGTGCGCGGCCCGAAGGCACTGGTGTACTCACTATGACACAGTACACTGGAGTCTCTGGTAAACCAAACGAGGTGATGAACAGTGCCTGCAGCCGGCTGCAGCTTCTCCCTTAACAGGTTGGTGGTTTCCACCTTTCTCCTGCACCTTTATAAAAACGGCAAGACCAGAAGCAGAGCTCGTAGTGTAGCAGCAGGAAGACATCTTACCTATCGCAGCATAGTGTATCCTCCGCTGCCACCAATGGTTTACATCCGGCCAGTATATATAGTCCCTCTCTCTACCCTGTCCCTGGGCTCCCTCCACATATTCACCTCCACTATGCTGCGATAGGTAAGATGTCTTCCTGCTGCTACACTACAAGCTCTGCTTCTGGTCTTGCCGTTTTTATAACACAATGTCCTTATGTTATTGCAGGCATTTCTCTGGTGCTCTCACCATTAGGTATGTTCTTCTTTTTCCCTTTTCCCAACATTAGTCACACATCCTCTTACTTAGGCTATTTCTCTATTCCAGTACAACAAGTCCTCACGCATTGTGTGGTTTACCTAACATACCACGTATGATTGGTTATCATACTACATATACTCAGGTCGCCACTTATTGGTATTTATCCCTTATAACAGACCTATCTATGTTTCAATTTCTCCACCACATCATCACAGATTATCACCTTTGTTATTCATAAAGCAGCATCTATCCATCTCTTCATCTACCTATGTGAGCCCTATCTACACTATATGACAGTATTCTACTGGTATGTATCCAATATTTATGCCCTGTTCTCTTTGCTATTATATCAGCTCTTTATTCCAATTACCTATTCCTCATGAACTATCACTTCTCCTCCTCCCTCTCCCCTTTTTTCACAGTAACATATATTCTTCCATTCCAAAGTGTTCTCCTTGACTACTCACATGTAAGTTATACCATGCTCTATCCTTATTGACATTTTTCCGCCCTTACCAGCTATAGTCCTCTGTATATTATATATCTCTTTCCTTTCTCAGACTTCACTTTAACTTTCTGGCCTCCAAGGTGCTACTAGGAACTTTTCCCTGAACTTCATAAATACGGGTATGTCTCTCAGATCCCTCCCCTTTCCCCTCTTGCTCATTTTTTCCCTTGAGCCTTCCTGTTCTCCCTTCCTTCTTTCTCTTCTTCCGTTTCTTCCCCCTCCTTTCCCCCCTTTTTTTCCTCTCTTCCTTTTCTTTCCCCATCTTTCCTCTCCCCTTCCTTTCTTAATTTACAATTCTCTTATTCTACTCACATCTTATACGGCTGTATATATCCTCACCACTTCTTAACATTCACATTGCGACACCTTCCCCTTCCTTTCACATCTCCCCAATAGGTAATATGTTGTTTTCTCATTTTTTGACACTTGATGCCTTGTCATGATGTAATTGTAAATCATTTCTTGTTTTTTCTTTTTTGTATCATGCATGTCCCAGTACTTATCTGTCCCTGATGAAGGCTCTTGTGCGAGCCGACACGTCGGGCAGTACCGTTTAATTGTGAAAATAAAAATCATCCAAGCATACCATACCTGGATTGTCCAATTTCTCTTGTACTGTGTGCCGGGGTCCTTCCTTACTTTAAACAATATGGGACAACCCATATGATGATGTCATGTCTTTGGAAGCGTCTGATTTATTATTTCTGGTTTATTGGCAACATCTGAGTTAATTAGAGACACATCTGTGGATGTATATTCATATACACCTGAAACACACTGCTTCTTTGTGTAGCATGATGGGAAAGTCAAAAGAAATCAACCAGGATCTCAGGAAGAGAATTATGGACTTGCAGAAGTCTGGTTCATCCTTGGGTGCAATTTCCACATACCTGAAGGTGCCTCGTTCATCTGCACATACAATTATACGCAAGTACAAACAAGATGGGAATGTCCAGCCATCATTCCGCTGAGGAAGGGAACAGGTTCTGTGTACCAAAGATGAACATGCTTTGGACAGACATGTGCATATCAACCCAAGAAGAAAAGCAAAAGACCTTGTGAACATGCTGGTAAGATTGTGTAATTATCCACAGTGAAACGAGTACCGTATTTTTCGGACTATAAAACACACTTTTTTCCCCCCAAATGTTGGTGGAAAGTGGGGGGTGCGTCTTATAGTCTAAATGTAGGGCTGCGGGGAATGAGGGTGCTGCTGTGGAACGGGTCATCGGGGGCACGAGCAGGCTGTAGCAGCCTGCCGTGACCACGTGGGCCCGCTCATTTAATATGCACACCCATCATCTCGCCCATCATCTCTCAGCGCTGAAGCCGGCGCTGACTGGTGGGCGGGGTGATGGGCGGGAAATGGGCGCATATTAAACAGTCTGCCCGCATGATAGGCCCTGGCAACTACAGCCTAGAGTGATCATATGCGGCTGTATTCACTGCTCCCCGCGCATCATCATCAGCGCGGGGTGTAGTGAATCAGTATACTCACCGGCCACGATCCCTGCAGCACCGCGATGTCTTCCTGTCTGTGCCGGCGGCAGCTGTGTGGAGGCTAGCGGTGCGCACAGCAATGATGTCATCGCTGTGCGCACGTGTCCACACGCAGCCACCGCCGGCACAGACAGGAGGACATCGCGGTGCTGCAGGGATCGTGGCCGGCTCCACACTCCAGCGGCGCTGCTACTGACACAGACGGAGGAGGAGCGATGCTGCAGGGAGTTAGGTAAGGTGAGTTTGAACGTTTATTTTTTCTTTTTATGTGCCACAGGATGCGGGCTGTATACCAGGATGGGGGTATATAGCAGGATGAGGGTATATAGCATGATGGGGGTATATTATGAGCAGGATGGGGGTATATTATGAGCAGGATGGGGGTATATTATGAGCAGGATGGGGGTATATTATGAGCAGGATGGGGTATATTATGAGCAGGATGGGGGTTATATGAGCAGGATGGGGGTTTATAAGCAGGATGGGGCTTTATAAGCAAGATGGGAGTATATGAGCAGGATTGGGGTATATGAGCAGGATGGGGGCAATATGAGCAGGATGGGGTATATAAGCAGGATGGCGGTATATAGCAGGATGGAGGTATGTAGCAGGATGGAGGTATATAGCAGGATGGGGCCACATGCCAGGATGGGGTATATAGCAGGATGCGGCCATATGCCAGTATATAGCAGGATGCGGCCATATGCCAGGATGACGGTATATAGCAGGATGTGGGCTATACCAGGGTTAGGGACATATACTGTATATACAAGGCAGTAGGATCATTACTAGAAATGAGCCACCCCCCTAGAGTTCGAGTTCGGTTCGTCGAACGGAGGACAAGTTCGTCGAACGTTCGACGAACCAATTTGAACCCCATTGAAAACAATGGCAGGCAAACACATAAAAACACATTATACATGTACAAATACAGTTAATAAACATTGTCATTAAAATTACAGGTCCCCGTGACGCGTCCTGCACTCTGTCTCCCGCCGCTTTTCCTTCTGATAATCGCTGCGTCCTCCCGGTAACCAGCACTGATGATAGGATCTTCCATGACGTCAAAATAGCATGTGACCAGTCACGTGTCTATTATCTCATTGGCTACAGACTGGTAACATGGCTAGACATCATGCTAGGTCCTGTCAGTGCATCTCTCCGGTACGCGGTGCTCGTTCCAGCATCTCCGTGTACCTGCAAAATGCTCTGGCACATGGTCGGCTTCCCCGTTCCTGCATGTGGGCGCTCTTTACAGAGTCGGCCTACATGCAAGGACTGGCTGCCACAGCCGGTAAATAGCGGCACCGGGAATCACGTGATCGGAGATTGTCGTTGCTATAGTAACGGTGGCAGCTGTGACGTCACCGCTTACAGCCCGCAGCCTCTGCTCACTCACTGAGTGATTAGACTGCAAGGAGCAGCAGCGTCTTCCTCCCATGCAGTGCTGTCTAATGTAGCAGAGCTGCATGGGTTGAAGGAGAAAGAAGACAGAAGAGCAGGATCGTGGAGGGCTGACAGGGAGTAATAAACATGGAGTCTCTAATGTGTCTGTGTATTTATTTCTATTAAAGTATTTTTTCTCTGTGTGGTGTCTTTTTTTTTTTAACCCTTTATTGGAGATTCTTAATGGCCGGGTCAAACTTGCCTGACATTAAGAATCTATGGCTTAATACTAGCTAGTAAAACAAAGCTAGTATTAACCCATTATTACCCAGCATGCCACCTGGCTTCAGGGCTGCTGGAAGAGTTGGATACAGCGCCAGATGATGGCGCTTCTATGAAAGCACCATTTTCTGGGGCGGCTGCTGACTGCAATTCGCAGCAGAGGGGCCTAGAAAGCTCGGGCCAACCTGTGCTACGGATTCCTATCCCCAGCTGCCTAGTTGTACCTGGCTGGACACAAAAATTGGGCGAAGCCCACTTCATATTTTTTTTTAATTATTTCATGAAATTCGTGAAATAATTAAAAAAAAAGGTCTTCCCTATATTTTTGGTTCTCAGCCGGGTACAAATAGGCAGCTGGGGGTTGGGGGCAGCCGTACCTGCCTGCTGTACCTGGCTAGCATACAAAAATATGGCGAAGCCCACGTCATTTTTCCTTTCTCGCCTTTTCATTGGGGGACACAGACAGTGGGTTATATGGTGTCTCCAGGGGAGGCTTGACACTAGGTTTAAAAAAGAGTTAGCTCCTCCTCCCACAGCATATATCCCCAGCTAAGCGGGAACTAGTTCAGTTTTTTTATAGTGTCAGCAGGGAGGCTGACATGTCTGGACTGAGCTCCACCAGAGGTGCCTCAGGCCAGCTTATTTTTACTTTTTATTTTGTTTTTCTTTTCTTATTTATTCTATTTTTGATAGGGGCAATACTAGGGTGCCTTGCCACCCGCGTTCCCCCCGTGTACGGGCAGAGGAAACCTGGCGTGCAAAAGCCGTCAGTCTTTCCTCGCGCCCAAGTGGTCGGGTCTGCGTACCCCTCCAGGCTCCCTGGAAGCACCTCACGGAGGTAGCTCCAGAGTGTTAGGCAGAGCCGAGCATCTGCTAGCCTTGAGCCGAAGATGCGTCCCCGAGATCTCCGCATCCCAGGACCAACGCGTCTTCAGACGGAGCAAGAGCAGGTAGGGAGACGACGTGTACCCGTCCCCTGCATCCAACTGCCGCCGGAGGAGGCGCCGGTGGGGCGATGCAGGCCGTGATCCCGGGGAAGCATCATTAATTTAGCTCCCGGCGTCGGCCTGCATTCTTAGCAACGCCCCCTCCACTGCTCTAGAAGCCGCTCCCTCTAGTGGGCCGTCTCTCCCCTCCATGCTGCCAGAGAACACTGGACGCCATTACACGTGGGGAGCAGACACGGGTGAGATCGCCTCCTTGGCTCTGCAACTCTGCAGCACTATATACCGCTCTGTTCAGCGGTATATCGCTGTCTTCTAGCGGTGTGTGCCTGCTGGCTGGCGGTGTATATCAGCTTTTAGTGGTATATACTGACTGTGCCTGCAGGTATATACTGACTGTTTGGCAGTGTATGCCGCTTTACTATTGGTATATACCAGCTCTGTATAGCAGTCCCTTTTTAATACTGCTACTAGCTCCTCACCCACAGTAGTGTAATACTGCTAGAGGCTCACAGTATAATTGTACGTTTGTTGCTGACATGCGTAAAAACCGCAAGGGTGATAAAGCTTCCCAGGCATCCTCTATGGACCGGTACTATGCTTGTACCACCTGTGGAAGCTTGTTTCCAAATGGTCGAAGCTATCCACTATGCCGGGGCTGCGATGCCCCTACTACAATATCACAACAGACGTTGCCGGACCAGGGGGTCGTGCAATCTGTGGGTTCGGCCCCGGCCGCCATTCAGGCAGCACCCCCGTCTGATGAGGCTATCCCTGCATGGGCTCTTCTGATGTCTAAAAGGTTAGATGACCTGACCGCTCAGATATCCCAGCCTTCCACAGGCTCCCACAGCCTCCCCCCGGCTCAGCTCCCCCAGAGAAGCCCGCCTTCGTCTGGGGTATCATCCCCAGTACGTAAAAAGGCTGTCTCCAAAAGGCGCCATTGCGACCGCTCCGCCTCGTCTGACTCACACGATGGTCAGTCTGACTCAGACTCCGTGACCTTTAGTAGTCACGATTCCTGAGACTCTGACTCTGATTCAGATGTCCCTTCTGAGTCTAGGCATATGGAAGACACTTTAATAGCGGCTGTCAATCACTCTCTGTCGATTTCTGATCAGCCCTCGGACCCGACTTCTCAGTCGGCAATCAAGCGAGCCAAGAAGCCTCCTAAGTCCTTTGCCCAGGATCCGATTTTTCATCAAATCATATCTAAACGGTGGGATCACCCTGATAGGAGGTTTAACAAAAAATCCTGCTCTTCATTCGCTTATCCCTTTCCTCCGGAAATGGTTAAGCCCTGGTTGGTACCCCCCGTTGTGGATCCGCCAGTATCCAGACTGGCTAAACACACGGTTATGTCTGTTTCAGACAACGCGTCTCTCAAGGACTCGTCCGACCGCGCAGTTGAGGCTGCGGTCAAATCTATTTTCCAGGCTTCGGGCTCCTCTCTGCGCCCCCTGTTTGCCATGACATGGGTGGCAAAAGCTATGAGCGTGTGGAGTAGGAACCTCCGCAAGTTGCTTCGCCCTTGCAATATTCCTCCGGAGGCTCTTGAGATTCTTGATTTGTTCTCTCTCGCCTCTAATTATTTGCTTCACGGCTCCCTAGATGCAGCTAGCTGGTCAGCCCTAACGGCAGCCAATGCTGTCTTCGCCCGCAGGGTTCTGTGGCTAAAAATATGGAATGCGGACAGTGCCTCCAAGAAGTTCCTGTCCACACTTCCCTTCCAGGGTCTTCGTCTATTTGGTGAATCCCTGGACAAGCTCATATCTGAGGCGACAGGTGGTAAAAGTACCATTCTACCACAAAAGCGACCTGTAGCCAGAAATTTCAAAAAGTCTTCTTGGCGCAGGCAGTCCTTTCGGTCTGCCCCACAAAAACCATCGGCCCACGGACCGTCACAACACTCAGATCGAGGATCCGGTCCCTCAAGGGGCTCTTCTTGGCGTTCCTACTCCAAGCAACCTAAACCCAAAGGACCTCGCACTGTACAGGCCCCCTCAGCATGACGCCAGGTATCCCGCAGATCCGACTCCTGTGGGAGGGCGGCTTCTGCTTTTCTGGGATATCTGGCTAGACCACACTCACGATGCTTGGATTCGAGAAATCGTCACCTCAGGTTACAAGATCGATTTCTTTTCCCTGCCGGACAACAGGTTTCTGCGTTCTCGTCTTCCAAAGTCTGAAACACAAAGCCAGGCCTTATTTCAGGCCATAGTCTCTTTACAGAAAGCAAACGTTATCATTCCAGTAACCCTGGAACAGCGCGGCAAAGGTTTCTATTCAAACCTTTTTGTCATTGCCAAAAAAGATGGCTCTGTCCGCCCTATCTTGGACCTCAAACGGCTAAACAAATTCGTACGGATTCAAACTTTCCGAATGGAATCATTGAGAGCAGTACTAGCCGCCATGGAACCTGGAGAATTCCTAGCTTCCATAGACGTTCAAGATGCTTATTTACACATCCCCATATGTGTCTCTCATCAACGGTTCCTTCGCTTTGCCGTAGGACACCGTCACTTCCAATTCAGGGCCCTCCCCTTTGGGCTGGCCACTGCGCCTCGGGTCTTCACAAAGGTCATGGCGGCCGTCATGTCCATTTTACACCCCAGAGGCATCCTGGTTGTTCCCTATTTGGAACTTCTTGTCAAAGGGAGCTCTCCTCACGTTTGCTCAGAAAGCGTGCAGATTTGCCTAGACACGCTGTCAAGGCTAGGGTGGCTTATCAACTTCAACAAGTCATCCCTAATTCCTCATCAGCGCATCACCTTTCTAGGTATGCTGATAGACACGGCCCAGTCCCGGGTTTTTCTTCTAGAAGACAATAAGTCTTCCCTGATCCGGGCCGCTCAATCCCTCCGCTCTCGCCGTCACACATCCCTTCGGAATGGAATGAGAGTGTTAGGCAAGATGGTGGCGGTCATAGAAGCCGTGTCCTTTGCCCAATTCCATCTGCGCCCTCTACAACTGCATCTTCTATCCTCCTGGGACAAGAATCCAGCTTCCCTGGACCGGTCAGTCCGCCTATCTCGGGTTGCGCTCAGCTCCCTCGTCTGGTGGACTCAAGCCTCATCCCTATCTCAAGGGAAGTCCTTCCGCCCGGTCCACTGGCAAGTAGTCACGACGGATGCCAGCCTGATAGGCTGGGGGGCGGTGTTTCTCCACCACACTGTTCACGGACGCTGGTCTCCTTCCGAGCGCTCCCTGCACATCAATGTTCTGGAGATCAGAGACATATTTTTGGCCCTTCAGAATTTTCAACCCCTACTATTGGGCCTCCCTGTTCAGATCCAGTCAGACAATGCCACGGCCGTGGATTACATCAACCGTCAGGGAGGAACTCGCAGCAAGGCAGCGATGGGGGAGGTATCCAGGATTCTTCTTTGGGCAGAGAAGCACATCCCCATTATTTCAGCCGTCCATATCCCAGGGGTAGACAACTGGGCCGCAGATTTTCTCAGCAGGCAAGGGCTAGCGGCAGGGGAATGGTCCCTCCACGAAGAAGTGTTCCATCAGATCACTCTTCGCTGGGGACTCCCGGATGTGGACCTCATGCCGTCTCGAATGAATGCCAAAATACGTCCCTTCATATCTCGGTCGAGAGACCCGCTAGCGCTCGGCTCCAACGCCCTAGTCTTTCCATGGTCACAGTTTCGCCTGCCCTACATCTTCCCTCCGTTTCCTCTCATTCCGAGAGTAATCAAGAAAATCAAAGCGGAGGGAATCCCGGTGATCCTCGTGGCCCCGGACTGGCCCAGGAGAGCCTGGTACCCAGAGCTCCTCCAACTTCTCAGCGACAGTCCCTGGCGTCTTCCCGACCGCCTGGATCTTCTGTCGCAAGGTCCAATATTCCACCAGAATACAGCACAGCTGCATTTGACGGCGTGGCGCTTGAGTCCCTGATTCTAGCCAAATCGGGTCTTTCTTCCAGGGTAGTTCATACCATGCTTAATGCTCGGAAGCCTTCCTCCACCAGCATTTACCACAGGACCTGGAAGACCTATCTTTCCTGGTGTGACCGTCATAATTGGTCGCCCCTGACCTTTTCAATCCCTACTGTTCTTGCTTTTCTGCAAGACGGTCTGGACTCGGGTCTTGCTCTCAGTACCCTTAAAGGACAAGTTTCTGCCTTTTCGTTTTTTTTCCAGAAGCAGCTGGCTTCTCGCCCTCAGGTCCGTACCTTTCTTCAAGGGGTAGCGCATTTGGTCCCTCCTTATCGCCACCCCTTAGATCCCTGGGATCTGAATCTGGTTCTGGGAGCTCTTCAGCTTCCTCCTTTCGAACCTCTGAGAGAAATCTCTCTTCAGCGACTATCTTGGAAAGTGGCCTTTTTAGTCGCTATTACCTCTATCAGGCGAGTGTCCGAACTGGCAGCTCTTTCCTGTCGCTCACCTTATCTGGTATTCCATCATGATAAGGTGGTCCTTCGGCCTTCCCTCGCCTTCCTTCCGAAGGTCGTATCCTCTTTCCACCTGAACAAGGACATTGTGTTGCCGTCATTCTGCCCAGCCCCGGTCCACTCCTTTGAAAAAGCCCTTCACACTCTCGATCTTGTCAGGGCTCTGCGGACCTACATTTCCAGAACAGCGCCGTTGCGCAAGTCCGATGCCCTTGTAACGCCCTGGCAAAGCCAGGTTGTCACAGAAAGAGTTAATTCTCCTTGGTAATCTGATCCCACACCGATGCAGCAGGACAAACCACAGCCCCCAGGGTAAGAGAAAAGCAGAGCAGAGGGGAGGGGCTGGAGCAGAGTGTTTGGAGAGACAGAGAGAAGAGAAGCCTGGAGTTGTAGCTCCCAGGCTGAAAAGTGAAGTGTGCTCCGAGAGGGCCGGGACAGGCTGTGAGTGAGGAAGGGCCCCGGTACCTGGGTGACCCGGATCACTGCAGGGGAGTGTATTCCCCATTCCCGGCTGAGGAGAAGGAGGAAGAGAGTGGAGAGAAAGGCACCTGGCTGCAGGGAAAGAACAACAGGAGCTGCTGCACCGTGTGTGGGACACTAACACCCCGTACCGAAGGCTGCAGACACCGGCAATTCCTAGTTTACCAGTGACTCTGCGTGGAATACTTGTGAGTACGCCCGTGCCCTCGGGCACCGCACCGCAGCACTGCGCCCTGCTCCCTGCTTACCCCATCACCGGGCCCCGGGACAACCAACCCCCTACCCACGGAGGGGAGAAATAACAACTAAGCTGCTCCCTGTCACCGCTCCCGGGATCCCCATAAAGAGCAGCAGTGGTGTCCACAATCACCTCAACCGTGGGTGGCGTCACGGACAATCTCCCTTACCAAATCCCCTTTTACTGTGGAGCCTGGGATCACAGACCGGGTCACGCCACCGTGATACCCACAGAAGTGACCCCGTGGCCCGGATCTGAGTACCCCCTGGTCCCCGGGCGACACATTCTCTTCGTCCTCCCAGTAGGACACAAAAAGGGCAACCCGGCGTCTAAATCCACGATTTCTCGATGGATCAGGACTGCCATCTGTGAGGCATACAAAGCACGAGGTGCCATTCCTTCTCAATCTGTGTGGGCCCACTCTACACGAGCAGTGGGTGCCTCCTGGGCTATCCGCCATCAGGCTTCGGCGGCCCAACTTTGCAAGGCCGCTACCTGGTCCAGTGTGCACACGTTCACAAAATTCTACAGAGTGCATACGCATGCCTCCGCGGATGCTGCTCTTGGAAGACAAGTCCTTCAGGCGGCAGTGGCCCATTTATAAGTGGCCACTGCTCAGTTCTTGACAGTGTTTTGATATGAGTTCACTGCAGTTGCAGTTGTTAGTCAGCTATTAGTCTGATGCTATACACTGTTAATAGTTCAGTTCCCACCCAGGGACTGCTTTTGGACGTCCCACTGTCTGTGTCCCCCAATGAAAAGGCGAGAAAGGAAAGGACATTTTTGTGTACTCACCGTAAAATGTCTTTCTTGGAGCCTTTCATTGGGGGACACAGCTCCCGCCCTTGTGGTTTTGGTTATCCTTTTCCTACTGCTTTTACACCAAACTGAGCTAGTTCCCGCCTAGCTGGGGTTATATGCTGTGGGAGGAGGAGCTAACTCTTTTTTAAACCTAGTGTCAAGCCTCCCCTGGAGACACCATATAACCCACTGTCTGTGTCCCCCAATGAAAGGCTCCAAGAAAGACATTTTATGGTGAGTACACAAAAATGTCCTTTTTGGGGGGGCAAGAAACTCCTGCATACAGTCCTGGATGGAATATGCTGAGCCTTGTCGTTCTGCAGCTGCTGTCTGCTCTCCTGAATACACTAGTGAATGGAGCATGCTGAGCCTTGTAGTTCTGCTCCCCCTGCCTCTCCCTCCAGCATACAGTACTGGATGGATGATGCTGAGCCTTGTAGTTCTGCAGCTGCTATTTGCTCTCCTCCATACAGACAGACAGCAGACAGCAGCTGCAGAACTACAAGGCTCAGCATACTCTATCCAGGACTGTATGCAGGATTGCACCAGGGCAATTCGGGATCAGCGGGGTAGAGTCCCGGAACTGTCACATCTAATGGATGCGGCAATTCCAGGCGGCTGCTTGGTGATATTGTAAGGGTGGTGGGCTCCCCATAACGTGGCGCTCTCCATCCTGACAATACCAGCCTCCAGCCGTGTGGCTTTATCCTGGCTGGTATCAAAATTGATGGGAACTGCCTTTTTTTTTTTTAATTAATTCTTTATTTTACTGCACGATATAGACCCGCCCACCAGCGGATGTGATTGGTTGTAGTGAGACAGCTGTCACTCATCGTGGGGGCGTGTCTGACTGCAACCAATCATGGGCGCCGGTGGGCGGGGAAGACACGGAATACCTGATTGAATAATGAAGCAGCAGCCATTTTCAAAAGAGGAAAAGCCGCCAGGGATTTGTGACAGCCGTGCAACAAGGCGCCCGTGATTGGTGAGTAGGAAAGATGGATTGTGCTGGGGACGCAGGACGCATGCAGATACGCAACGTGCGCACGTACTTAGTGTGAAAAGCCACGCTTTTGGTGATCAAACCGTTCTCGAATGTAAGGGGCACTTTGCACACTGCGACATCGCAGGCCGATGCTGCGATGCCGAGTGCGATAGTCCCCGCCCCCGTCGCAGCAGCGATATGTGGTGATAGCTGGCGTAGCGAAAATTAACGCTACGCCAGCTTCACACACACACTCACCTGCCGTGCGACGTCCCTGTGGCCGGCGACCCGCCTCCTTGTTAAGGGGGCGGGTCGTGCGGCGTCACTGCGACGTCACACGGCAGGCGGCCAATCGGAGCGGAGGGGCGGAGATGAGCAGGATGTAAACATCCTGCCCACCTCCTTCCTTCCGCATATCCTACGGAAGCCGCGGTGACGCCGGTAGGAGATGTTCCTCGCTCCTGCGGCTTCACACACAGCGATGTGTGCTGCCGCAGGAGCGAGGAACAACATCGGACCGTCGCATCAGCGTAATTATGAATTACGCCGACGCTGCACCGATGATACGATTACGACGCTTTTGCGCTCGTTAATCGTATCATCTAGGCTTTACACACTGCGATGTCGCATGCGATGCTGGATGTGCGTAACTTTCAATTTGACCCCACCGACATCGCACCTGCGATGTCGCAGTGTGCAAAGTGCCCCTAACTCGAACTGCCGAACTTTTAGCAAATCGTTCGAGTTCGTCGAACGACTCGAACACCCCCCCAAAATCACTCGAACATGAAATTGGAGAACCATTCGACTCGGACATCGCTCAACTCTAATCATTACCAGGTTGGGGTACCTTAGTAGAGAATTTGGGGACATTAACCCCGTAACAGTGTCAACAGCAGATCCTCGCCCCATAACAGTGTGTCATGACCACATTTCTTGCTTAAAATTTTATTTTCCTATTTTCCTCCTCTAAAACCAGGGTGCGTCTTATGGTCCGGTGCATCTTATAGTCCGAAAAATACGGTACTGTATCAACATGGGCTGAAAAGCCACTCTGCCAGGAAAAAGCCATTACTCAAAAAAAACATAAGAAAGACAGATTAATGTTTGCAAATGCACAAAGGAACAAAAACAGTACATTTTGGAGACATGCCCTGTGGTCAGATGAAACTAAAATTGAACTGTTTGGCCATAATAACCATCGCTACATTTGGAGGAAAAAGGGAAAAGCTTTGAAGCCTAAGAACACCATCCCAATTGTGAAACATGGGGGTGGCAGCATCATATTGGGGGTTGTTTTGCTGTAGGAGAGACTGGTGCACTTCACAAAATAGATGGCATCATGAGGAAAGATTATGTGGCAACACAGATGCAACTTCTGAAGACATCAGCCAGGAACTTAAAGCTTGGACGGAAATGGATCTTCCAAATGGACAATGACCCGAAGCTACTGCCAAACTGGTTACAAAGTGGCTTAAGGATAACAAAGGCAATGTTATGGAGCGGCCATCACAAAGGCCTGATTGCTGATGTATGTAAAGCACTATGGAATTAATTGCGCTATATAAGTGAATAAATATTCTATATTATCTCAATCCTATTGAAAATTTATGAGCAAAGCTGAAAAGGCCGGTGTAAGCAAGGTAACCAAACATGGCTCAGTTACACCAGTTCTCACAGGAGGAATGGGCCCACATTCCTACCAACTATTGTGAGAAGCTTGTGGTAGGAGATCTAAAACTTTTGACCCAAGTTATACAATTTAAGGGCAATTTTACCAAATACTAATGAAATGTCTGTAAACTTCTGAATTTTCAAAAAGTAATAAAAATGCCTTAAAACAGAGGTCTCAAACACGCGGGCCACATGAGGCCCCTTTGGCTGCTGGCCCGCAGATCCCGTGACAATCACGGCTCTATGCTGGGGGTCGGCACCAGCAGGACTTTACTGCATTTGAATCCATTTGCGGTGCTGCGCAGAGGAGCTGTCAGCTCTATTCCAGTTGCTGCTGCCTGGCAATTACATGCAAGGAGGTGACGTCATACAGCAATGTCACTTCCTTGCATCTGATTGGCAGGCCGCAGCCATTGGTATAGTCCAGACACAGCTCCTCTGCGCGGCACCACAAATTGATTCAAATGCAGTAAAGTCCTGCCAGCGCTGACCATCAGCATAGAGCCACGATCGTCACTGGGTCTGTGGGCCGCGATCATCACAGGCTGCAACAAGCAGGTAAGGTACGTGCTCAAGATCAGGACCCGCTGCGTCCTGGACGTGGCGGGTCCTGACCTGCAGGGCTGCAAGTCTCCTCCTTAGGAGACCACAGCTGCCTGTGCCCGCGATGAGGGTTTGGAGCGCTGCGGTCTCCTCGCTGTGTTTTGCCTAGGGAGGACACTTCTGACTCCGCAGCATAAATTTACATGCTGCGGCCTCTGCAAGCCGCACCGCAGGTCCATTTTCACTGCTGGCCGTACACGCACAGCAGGCATAGGGTTTTTAGAAATCCTATCCACTATGCTTGTACTGTACATAGCAGGGTTTTGGACGCAGCTGAAGCATGCTGCATCCAAAACTCTGCAAATACTGATCGTGGGCTCGGAGCCTGATAAGAGGGAACAGAGGAAAGGTGAGGAGATTTTATTTTTTTTGCGTATTATTAAACAATGGGCAGAATACTATAGGGATGGCCACAATACTACAGAGCACAATACTACAAGGATGGGCAGAATACTACAGGGATGGCCACAATACTACAGAGCAGAATACTACAAGGATGAGCAGAATACTACAGGGATGGCCACAATACTACAGGGATGGCCACAATACTACAGAACACAATACTACAAAGATAAGCTGAATATTACAGGGCACAATACTACAGGGATGGCCACAATACTACAGAGCACAATACTACAAAGATAAGCTGAATATTACAGGGCACAATACTACAGGGATGGCCACAATACTACAGAGCACAATACTACAAAGATAAGCTGAATATTACAGGGCACAATACTACAAGGATGGCTACAATACTACAGAGCACAATACTACAGGGATGGCCACAATACTACAAGGATGGGCACAATACTACAGGGTACAATTACAAGGATGGGCACAATACTACAGAGCACAATACTACAAGGATGGGCACAATACTACAGGGATGGCCACAATACTACAAGGATGGGCACAATACTACAAGGTACAAGGATGGGCACAATATTACTGGGCACAATACTACAGGGCACAAGGATGGGCACAATACTACAGGGTACTATACTACTGAGCACATACCAGAAGGATGGGCAGAATACTACTGGGCACAATACCACAAGCATGAGCACCTTACTACAGGGGACACGGATGGTGACATTACTGCAACCATGGGCACATTACTACAAGATGTTGGCTAAGATTACTATATGAAGAAGGTGATAAAATGTAAAAAAAAAATTCAAATAAACGTAAGGCATATACTAGGTAAAAGATACAGTCGACTTGGAGTATCGGACACCAGAAGTGAGTGGGCGTGACCTGCCAGAATTAGTAGGCTGGAGCGGAGATAGTGGGCATGACCGACCGCCGGACTTAGCTAACATTTTTTAAGTCCATGTAGTCTTGGAGTTCTCAAAATAGAAGTGGGACTCTGGGGCCAAGCCACCTCCTGCTTAATGAAAGCTTGTCATGGGTTGCATGCCAGGCTATGCCCACCAAGACGAGCATCACACCGACCAACTAAGTCGCAAGTATTCCACTTTATGCAAGGGGGGCTTCGCGCCCCCCCCCAACCCTACCCCCCCGGCTGCATCACCCATACCACTGTTTCTATTGTATAGAACTCCATGACTATGTGGACTTAAAAATTGTTTATTAAGTCCGGCCGGTCATGCCCACTATCTCTGCTCCCGTCCACTGTTTCCGGTTGGTCACGTCCACTCACTTCCAGTCCCTGAGACTAGAGGTATGTAAAAAATACAGTGACTTTTCTGTGCAGATTTAATAAATGGAAAATTTGCTGCTTATTACCTCACAGTATATTTATAGTCATATTATACGGTTACTGTAGCATCTTTTATTGCATCATCATAATGGTCTGCTCTGCAGCACACATTCCTCTATGGTGGAGGAATTAATTTTATACTAAAGGCTCCCATACACATTAGAGTAAAATTTGCCGATATTGGTTGGAATAATCAATAGTTTAACTCCTTCACGACCATTGATGTAACTATACATCATGAGAGGGAAGTTGTTCTTGACCAAGAACATATAGGTATGTCATGGCGATTGCTGGGGGTGAACGAGCTGTGCCTGGCGCAATTGCCAGGGACTCTGCTTTTCCAACAGCCGAGCTCCGCCCCCCACAGCTAGAGATAGTGCCTGCACCGTCCTTGGCTGTTTAAACTCATAAATGCCGCAAACGATATAGTGGCATTTAGGGGTTTGGGGAGGGATTGTTTTCCCTCTCCCATCTGATGAGTGCCCCCGCAATGTAATTGTGAGGGCCTGATTGTCGCCATGGTGACCTGAGATCGTCATAACGACCTCCGGGTGACCAGACTATGGAAAACCTCAGTGATCATGCCTGCAGCATAATCCCTGAAGCTTCTCACAGTGCAGCGGTGATACCTGCAGTGTACAGCAATGATCTGTCATTGCAATACAGTGCATCTGCGATCAGAGCAGTGAAAGTAAAAAGTAAAAAAAAAAGTTAAAATATATATAATAAAACAAAAACAGAAATAAAAACAAATCAACATTTTTTTTTCTCCCAATATATAGTTTTTTGTATTTTTTCCTTCCCATGACAGCACCAAACATGAGAGAGTGTATCCAACCCCAGGAACAGGAAACCTTTCTAAAAATAAAAGGGGCGGCACCTCTCCAAATCCCCAGTGTGGTTTCCTGTTCCTGGAAGAGGATACCGGAGTTTATTTGGGAAAACTTCTCCTGAGGATTGGCTCTCGGCGGGCCAGGAGGTCCTGGGGATCCAGGTGTCACAGGGGCTGCACTGGTCACATGAGGCGGTTCCCTTCCCCCATGCCTGACATCGCATGAACTAGGAGGTTCCCTGGGCCCCAATTGGCCTGCCAGTTCCAGGGGTTGCTGAGAAGGTTTTGGGTCCTGGCCAGGGTCTGTCTCTATGTGCGGCATCTGGAGCAGTGACACTGCGGACACTTCACGATTCAGAAAGCAGAGCCGCATTCGCCATCACACCCCAGGGAGAGCTTACAGCAAACTTCTTGGCCGATGCCTCGTTAGATGAGGTAAGGTCCGATGCCTCGGTAGATGGGGTAAGGTTAGCCGCTTGTGCTTGTACCCTTTCCAACTCCAGTAGGCGTGTGTTATGGCTAAAGAACTGGAATGCTGATTTTCAGTCCAAAGTGAAAGTATGCGCAGTACCATGCCAAGGAGACTCTGTTTGGATCAGCCCAAGACGACATCCTAGAGAAGGCAGGAGACAAGAAACGTGTGTGTTCCCCCTCTGGATACAGGTTCAGAGATTCCTTTCAGACCTCAGGGAGGAAGGTAGGGCCAAAAGGAGAGCAATATTAGGGGGTGCCCTTGGGGAAGAGATAAGGTCCAAAACAAGGGTTTTTTGTTCAACAGACCCTCCTATAAGGGATTTCCCAAGGGGCAATGACACCAGGTCTCTGGTGGGAGGAAGACTGAAGCAAGTTTATCCCCAGTGGGCTGATGTTCCTGCCTCTGCTCTGTTTGGATGTTAAAAACCATATCCCTTGGTCTAAGGCTAACTTTTTCTTCCCTCCCGCCTCAATGAGTAATAACTTCCCGAGTAGCCCCAAAAATCAGAGGGTTCTAGAGTAGGAAGTCCTTTCATTATTAGGGAAAAAGGTATTGATCAGGGTGCCGGAGTTAGAAATGGGAACCGGGTTTTACTTCAACCTATTTCTAATAAAAAACACCCGATGAGTCCTTCATGACCATCTTCAATCTAAGATCTCTGAATTACTACATGGAAGTGGAAAGATTTATGATGGAGACCCTCAAGTCAGCAGTGGGACTACTTTTGTTAGATGGCATTAATAGACCTGACGGACGCATACTACTATGTCCTGATCCACAAAGACCTCCAAAAATATGAGGCTGGCAGTGAGAATCGAGGTGAAATTGACTCACTTCAATACCAGTGCTTCCCATTTAACATTTCAATAGCTCCAAGAGTATTCACCAAAATTGTGGTGGAGATGGCATCCTATTTAAAAAAAAAAAAAAAAAAAAAAGAGACATTTTAATAGTCCCATACCTTGACAAATTTTTGGTTGTGGGTAGGTCAGAAAGGGATTGTTCAGCAGCCGTCAGTCCTCAGTCCTCTCAGAACTAGGATGGTTGATAAGTGAGGCAAAGTCAAGGAAAGACCCTGCTCAGATTCAGTTATTTTTGGGCATCAGTTTGGACTCAGTGGGGCAGTATTGCTTTCTCTCACTGGAAAAAATATTAAAAATAAAACAGAAAATGCTATCAGCTCAAAGGTGGTCAGAAATGTTACTAAGACTAGCAATGTCTTTATTAGGGTCCCTAACGTCTATGATACCCGCGATCTAGTGGCCTCAGTTCCACACAAGAAGCATTCAGGGACAGGTTTTCTCCATTCAGAGCTGGACTTAGAACACACGTTCCAGCTATCACAAAAAGTCCTAAGATCACTGGATTGGTGACGGGACAAACTGAATCTGGGGAAAAGGGTTCCTGGGAACGCTGAAGAGCCGGTAGTTATCACCGCAAACGTCAGTCCGGTGGGTAAAGGAGCCCGATAAAGGGCCACTACTTTGATATTCAGAAATGTTTCCTGTTGCGCATACACTCTCTCACATATGGTGCTGTCATGGTCTGGAAAATCCAGTTACTGGTAACTAATTATCATATATTTTTTTTTTTACACAAATATATTTGGTACTGCGGAATCCCTAACAACCTGCTCTATAAAACTGTCACACTAGTTAACTCCTTCAGTGAACCCCGTAAAAAAAAAATATTAAAAAGCATAGCAAAACTGTCTTTTCATTATACAGCTGACAAAAAAGTGGTATAAAACGTGATTGAAAAGTCACATACAGCTCCAGCCGCCAAAAAAAGCTATAGCTCTCAGAATACAGCAATGCAAAAACTGTTTTTCTTTTTCTATCAAATAGTTTTTATTTTTATGGTGTTAAAGCGACAAAACATAACAAAAAAAAAACTATATAAATGTGGTATCACTGTAATTGCACTCACTCGAAAAATAAAGTTGTCTTATCGCTTTAACTGCACTGTGAACAGCGTAAAAAAACCCAATTCCTTTATTGCTGTTTCTTCTTGATTCTGCCTCACAAAAAGTGGCATAGAAAGCGATCAAAAAATATTATGTAGCCCAAAATGGTAGCAATAAAAATTCCAACTCCTCTCGCAAAAAACAAGCCTTCACATGACTCTTGGCAGAAAACTAAAAAACTATAATTTTCACAATTCAGTAATGTGATAGTAGCCAAACCTAAAATAACTACTGTATTTTTCGGATTATAAGACGCACTTTTCCTCTCAAAAATTTGGGAGGAAAATGAGGGGTGCATCTTAAAATCCGAATGTAGCTGCCGGTCCTGGTCAGTACGGCTCTGTTGTGTGCATCAGGCGGCGCCACTCTGTTCGGCTCGGCGCGTGGCTGCTCTGTTCTGCTCGGCATGCGGCTGCTCTGGTCTGCTAGGCTCGGCGCGCGGCTGCTCTGGTCTGCTCGGCGCGTGGCTGCTCTGGTCTGCTCGGCGCGCGGCTGCTCTGCTCTGTACACAGCTGCTCTGTTCTGCACGGTGCGTGGCTGCTCTGGTCTGCTCGGCTCGGTGCGCGGCTGCTCTGGTCTGCTCGGCTCGGAGAGCGGATGCTCTGGTCTGCTCGGCGCGCGGCTGCTCTGGTCTGCTCGGCGCGCGGGTGCTCTGTGCAGCAGGCGGTCATTCTGTAGATGTTCGTGGTCAGGGATTCAAATAATTGCACCTAGAGTCAGCGCCTGCGCAGATGGAGCTCTCAGCTCAAGCTGTCATCTGCGCATGCGCCGACTCTCGCTGCCATTATTTGAAGCCCTCACCGTGGACTGCCGACATCTTCAGAATGCCCCCCTGCACAGAGCAGAGCGGTATCACCGGCCCCGCACAGAGCAGAGACCGCAGTGAGTTTCTGGGCCTCCCTCTGTACCATTGTCAGCATCACAGTACTCCAGTACCGCCCCTGCCTTCTGTGACTCCCGCTCCGCTGCTGCCCCCTCTCCCTGGTAAGACACCACCAGATTATATAATGGACCCCAATTTTTTTTTCACCTTTTTTTTTCTCCAAATTTGGGGTGCGCCTTATATTCTGGTGCGTCTTATAAAACGAAAAATACGGTATATAAATTTGAGATCGCTGTAATCCTTCTGAGCAGAGGAATAAAATAAATAAAACCAATTTCAACTGCTATTGGTTTGTTCATTCTTCCTCTCAAAGGCGCAGCTCATGTTTATCCTGATCTCTACGCTGAGCGCTTACACCAGGGATTACATGTAAATGTACGTGCCCATGATCAGGAATAGCTGCGTTTTGGAGGCATCGTATATTCGGTGCATCCAAAATGCTGCACTGTGCACTACAAACACAGTGGATGGAAATTATAGCAGTCCCATGCTCACTGTGCTTTTTTCCTCAGCGTAAAGTAACATGCAGCTCAGCTTCCATATATGACCTGCCTATAATAAGTCAAAGTCCTCCTAAATATTTCATAAATGATCAAATACAATTCACACCAATTTTAACCAAATAAATTGAAAAAACCTGAATGCTAAATATTAATGAATACTACCTATGCAAATATATAGCAAAAATTCAATATACCTTAGAATCTTCCACAATAAATGGTTAACAGACCCCAAATATAAAAAGTATGGAGATTGTCGCTGCTGGTGACTCCCAGGCTGTGGAGGAGAGAAGCCGCCAGACACTGCCGCGTACAGGCCGGAGCCGCGCACCGAGTGGCCGAGGAGGAGGAGCCAGGCGCTGGCTGGATGGAAGAGCCGCTCCGAAAAGGCGTCCCCTCCATACCATCCTACTGACTGCACCTGGAAGCCCCTTCATTAAAGAGGGTGCAGGACAGGGGGTATGATCCGTGAGAGGGCCCCCGGGAAGAGTCCGGACGAGATGTATGTTCAGCAGAAGGTGCGGGTCTTACTCATGCTGCGGAAGATGGGCTCTAACTTGACTCCCAGTGAAAAGGCGTATAGGGCTCTGCCAATGTGACATGGCACCTGCAAAACACTCAAACTAAATCTGAACTGAAATATGGCGCTCCTTTTTTTCTTCACTTTGCACCAGTGGTGTACCGCCAATGTAGGCAGACCATGCGGCCTATATGGGGCCTATGAGTCAGGGGAGCTGGTGCTAGAGGCAGCATCGGGCCCCCCTCGCTTGTGGGGGTCATTGCCCATTATCGCACAAAACCATGATGAGAGAGGGAGTGGAGCGGTCCTTTCCCTCCTTCATCATTTTCTCCCTGTGCCTATGATCAACATCTCAGTTCAGCAGAGCGCGGTAATATCACTACTGCGCGCCGCTGTGCTGAGACATGCAGAGCGCAGGACTCTGATCGGAGCAGTGGGGAATGAGGAGAGGTGAGTACTTGTTTATTTTTTTCTTTAATCAGTGAGTGCACGATTACCAGAGGTCTATGGGGGTGCATTAAACATTATGTGGGCTTCATAATACAATATGAAGGACTATGGTGGATACCTTATTCATGGACTGTGGGGTGCATTGAAAGGTAAGGTGGCTGTGTAATACAATATGAACGACTATGGGGGCTGCATTATAATATATAAAGGACTATGGGGAGTGTATTATACAGTAATGCATAGAGGACTATGTGGGAATTATAATACATGAAGGATTATGGGGGTGTATAATAATATATGGAGGACTATGGGGCGTGCATTATGTGACGCCCTGGCAAAACCAGGTAGTCACAAAAGAGTTAATCCACCTTGACACCAACACAGTCCCCACACAGATATACAGTACACCAGCCAATCAGACCCTACTCACCCCCTCCCCAGGAAAATGGGAGGGGGCGAGAGGAGCTTAGGAAGTGCAGAGAGGAGTTAAGTTTCAGTTTGTGCTGTAATCAGTGAAGAGCTGACAGGAAGGAGTTGCAGCTCCCTGGAGAAGGTGGTAGTTGGGGTTGGAGCCCTGGACTACCGGACTAGGTGGCAGTGAGGGCCACAGGCGACGGAGATCCAGTCGCAGGGAACCTGAGGCCGACCGGGACAGGGTTGTAGCCCGCCGGTGCCGAGAAAGGGGATCCGGTCCGGAGGCCGCTCAAGCGGACTAGTCCAGGCAAGAAAGAGACAGACAGAGAGTTTGGAAGGAAGGGCCCCTGGTTGTATATCTGGGTGTGGGACCCGAAGACACCCACCAAAGGTGACCGGCCATTGGCAATTTGGTTTACAATACAGACTGTGTGTGGTTACTGACTGTCCAAATCATCAGCAGCTCATGCAGCACCACGACAACCGAACTGTGAGTTTCCTGCTCCCTGAAAACCCTCACAATACTCTGGGCCCCGGGACAACACCTCCCCTACCCGTGGAGGGGATTCCACCTTGCTGCCCCGCTCCATCAGTCCCGGGCACTCACATACAAGGCAGCGGCGGTATCACCAACCTTCACCGCAACCCACGGGTGGCGTCACAGACAACTCCCCTGTAAATATTCCCTTTTCAATCGTGAGTGACAGACGGCTGCGCGAGCCCCGGATCCGGCTGCCACTCGAGCCACAGCCACCACCCGGATCCGAGTGCGGCCCGCCGGTTGTGATCTGTCTCTTGCCCGCGACACATTATACAGCAATACATGGAGGGTTATAGGGTGGGATTAAAGTATATGGCGGACTATGGGGGCTGCATTATAATATATGGAGGACTATGGGGGCTACCTTATACATGGACTATGGGGGTGCATTATAAAACATGGAAGACTGGGGGCTGCATTATAATACATGCTGGGCTATTTCGCTGCATTATAGAAAGAAAGAGAAAAAGCGATCAGGGAGCCCAATTATACAAAGAACAATCAATTTCATCAAAAATAGATTTTTATTGAGAATAAATATTGAATATTAATTATCTATCAAATACACAAGTGCTTGTTTGACAACTCTATATGCATCAACAATATACATGTAACGGAACCGTATCATGAAAAATATATATTCTAGAATGGATAAAATTATCATACATAAGTCAAAGATATATAATCCTTGAAGCTATAGAATATAAATTGAAACAAATATATATAGTAACAGAAATATCTGTAGATCAACAGGGATCACTTTTGCTGCACCAAGGTGTACTGCAACTCTAGTGCTTCAAGTAATATCAAACCCAGAATCGCTGGACATAGGAATGTAGCAGATATCGTTACAGACCACCAGGGGTCACTCTTGCTACACCACAGTCATATCTACCCTACTATTCACAATTACCCAATATTGGTTATTAAGTCAGTTAGGGATATGCCCATATAAACCCATAATGGTGAATTACCAATCAGAATTGTAAATACAGGATTGTTACTACATACATATACCCAAATAAACGGTTACTGTTAGAAAAGTGTGACACCCGACACGTGTTTCGGTTTCTTCGTCAGGGGGCGTGCCCAATCGACCGGAGAGGTTTAAATACAGCCCACCTCCAATCACCGCACATTACCATTAGTGACGCGCGCACCATCATTGCAACTCATCGACGCGAGGTCGTCCGCCGCGTCACAGATCATCTGACCCAGGGAAACATGTGACTCAAGTACAGAGGAGCCGTGGAGACACAGCGAGCTGAACAAGCGCCGATAACCTATGACAGCCGCGCGTTCAGGTGTGGGGCAAAATTAGAATTTATATCATGAATGCAAATTTAGGATTTAAATAGAGAGATTTTTGCAAACACATTATTTGTCAAGAGATACAAGTAAATCTATGTAGCCAGACAGCAATAAATAAAGAAGAGGGAATTCGTTCGTTGGATAATGATATAATACCCAAAAGCAAGACACATAGGACCATTGTACACATTGGTATCATTGTAAGATGTGATCAAGCAGCAAGTTCATTTGGATACTTAGAGAATGCTAAGCAGAACTGGGTCTGTCAATATGTGTGATGGGGGACTACTTGATTATCCCCAATACTATGTATTGTGGGAGATGTACCCTCTTATGTAATATATACAAGTTTTAATATTTATAATAACATCATTTACACATGTTCTGTCCGTTCTAACCTAATATTTATGATATGTATCCTGTATAGGGGTATTTGAACGTTAACATAGGCATAATGATTTATACTTTATTTATTGCTGTCTGGCTACATAGATTTACTTGTATCTCTTGACAAATATTGTGTTTGCAATTTCCAGGGAATAGAAGTATAATCATGGATTGATTTATTCATTCACTATCTTTCACATATATTTAGATTCTGTAATGAATAGTACACTTATTATGTGGTCAAAAATCTCTCTATTTAAATCCTAAATTTGCATTCATGATATAAATTCTAATTTTGCCCCACACCTGAACGCGCGGCTGTCATAGGTTATCGGCGCTTGTTCGGCTCGCTGTGTCTCCACGGCTCCTCTGTACTCGGGTCACGTGTTGCCCTGGGTCAGATGATCTGTGACGCGGCGGCCGACCTCGCGTCGGTGAGTTGCCATGACAGCGCATGCGTCACTAATGGTGATGTGCGGTGATTGGAGGTGGGCTGTATTTAAACCTCCTTTCCGGTCGATCAGGCATGCCCCCTGACGAAGAAACCGAAACACGTGTTGGGTGTCACACGCTTCCAACGGTAACCGTTCATTTAGGTATATATATGTATGTAGTAACAATCCTGTATTTACAATTCTGATTGGTAATTCACCATTATGGGTTTATATGGGCATATCCCTAACTGACTTAACCAATATTGGGTAATTGTGAATAGTAGGGTAGATATGACTGTGGTGTAGCAAGAGTGACCCCTGGTGGTCTGTAACGATATCTGCTACATTCCTATGTCCAGCGATTCTGGGTTTGATATTACTTGAAGCACTAGAGTTTCAGTACACCTTGGTGCAGCAAAAGTGATCCCTGTTGATCTACAGATATTTCTGTTACTATATATATTTGTTTCAATTTATATTCTATAGCTTCAAGGATTATATATCTTTGACTTATGTATGATAATTTTATCCATTCTAGAATATATATTTATATATTTTTCATGATACGGTTCCATTACATGTATATTGTTGATGCATATAGAGTTGTCCAAACAAGCACTTGTGTATTTGATAGATAATTAATATTCAATATTTATTCTCAATAAAAATCTATTTTTGATGAAATTGATTGTTCTTTGTATAATTGGGCTCCCTGATCGCTTTTTCTCTTTCTTTCTTTCTAAATGTGGTTATGCGATTTTTGCCCATATATAGTCCTTGATATTACTAGATTGATTTAATAATGTACACTATCTAGTGATATATTATGTATCTGAAATCACTGTTTAAAATCCTCTTTGTTGGCTACATTATAATATCTGGAGGACTATGGGGAGTGCATTATACAATAATACATGAAGGACTATGGGGTGCAGCATAATATATAGAGGACTATGGGGTGATTATAATACATGGAGGACTGTGGGGTGAATTATAATATATTGAGGATTATGGGGTGAATTATACAAGAAGGACTATGGGATGAATTAAAATACATAGGGGACTATGGGAGGTGCATTATAATATATGGAGGTCTATGGGGAGTGTATTATAATACATGGAGGACTATGGGGTGCATTCTAATATATAAAGGGTTACGTGAGACCCATTATACTATATGGAAGGCTATGTGGGGGCCATTATAGTATTTGGGTAGCTATGAGGGAGCCTTTGTATTTCTTTATCGTTCCTTATGGGAGACCCAAACCATGGGTGTATAGCTTCTGCCTCCGGAGGACACACAAAGTACTACACTCAAACGTGTAGCTCCTCCCTCCGGGCTATATACACCCCCTGGATGACAATCTACCCAGTTCAATGCTTTGTGTTTCAGGAGGATCACACACTTGCATTCTCTGATATTTTTTTATTTTTATTTTTAAAGATTTGGAAGAAAAGCGGGTCCAGTCTGGACTCCCGGCATGTCCCTTCACACCCCACTCTGTCGGGTGCTGTTAAGGTTGACTTTATAAGGCTGGAGCCTTCACATGCCGCGCTCCTTCACACCCTCTGTCGAGGCTCTGTTTGAAGTGGGAGCCTCCACGGTCCTCTCTGCTCGCAGAAGGCCGGTCTCCATCCGCAGCCCTGTCTGGTCCCTGCTGGAAGGAGCGTTACCCCCATTCAGGGACATGGCCCTGCGTCTCAAGAGCTAAGTATTGAGACGTTTTTTCAGGGGTCCCGGGTTCTTTTATTTGGGGGACAGTATGTGCTTTAGCGTTACTGTTAATTCCGGACGGTTCTGGGGGTTTCCCCTGAGAACCGCGCCGAAGGTGCCTGCTCGTCGGCCGCTTTTTAAAATCTAGGCCCCGGCTTCTGTTTGGGCCTAGTTTCGTTTTCGGCTTCTCTGCATGTTTTGCATACAGCGCCGCCCACCGCCCGACCAGCAGAGGGGAGGGCACTCCTCTCTGGGGAGATGTTCCCTCCCCTGTATTTCTTCCTGTATCTCTCTGCCCTCCGTTTTTTCCCGCTCTTGGGGCTTATACACGCCCCCCCTCTTCTCCCAGCGCCATTTTCTCAGCGTTCCTACACTGGAAGGCGCTGGATGCTGCAGCTGCATACTGTTAGAAGGCTGACGCTTCACAGGGGAGCGGTGGAATCCGGAGGGCACACAGAGAGCACGGGCTGGTAAGCCACAACCTCTGGTTGTGGACTTTTATTACACTCTCAGGCTTTCTACAGGAGTGTATTCTGGCTGCAGAGCTTCCACCATCAGCAGCATGTCTGTCACTAGGAGCAAGGCTGCAAACATGTACGCTATATGCACTGCGTGTAAGCTCATTCTGCCAGAGCCAAGCACATACCCACATTGTGATGCCTGTGCTAACATGTTTGTGTCTCAGCCTGGAGCCGCCTCAGGGGTCCCTCTGGCTGCTCCGGCCCCGGTGGCTGAACCCCCGGCTTGGGTAGCTTCCTTTTCACAAGCTATTTCCCAGTCTTTTGCCGACTCCATGGGGCAGCTGTCCCGGACACTGCTGTCCATGCATCAGCCCCCTTCTCAGGGTGTCTCTGCGGCTCCGAGCTCTGCAGAGCCCTCAGAGCATGTCCTAGGACCCCGTCCCCCTAAACGGAGACGCAGGGAACCTTCTCCTTCCTCGTCCCACGGCTCTGATTCACAAGCCGAGGTGCAGGGCGAGGAGGATTCGTTTACTGTGGGCTCAGACGCTGCCTCTATGTACCCCATTGACTTGTCTGAGGGTGATGCGGATGTTAGTGACTTGATTGCGTCCATTAACTCCGTACTGAACCTCAACCCACAAGAGTCAGAGGAACAACCCTCTCTGATAGAGGTACACCAGTTTACCTCTCCTAAGAAACCTAGGAGTATGTTTTTTAACCACTCCAGCTTTCAGACCACTGTTAACAAGCCCAGGGCCTGTCCTGACAAACGTTTTCCGAAGCGTAGTTCAGATGACCGTTTTCCTTTTCCACCGGAGGTGGTTAAGGACTGGGCCCAGTCCCCAAAGGTAGACCCTCCGGTGTCCAGAATCTCAGCCCGCACAGTCGTAGCTGTGGCTGATGGCACTTCTCTTAAGGATCCCACTGACCGCCAGGTTGACCTTCTGGCCAAGTCTGTATATGAGGCGGCAGGAGCCTCGTTCTCCCCGTCTTTTGCGGCAGTGTGGGCTCTTAAGGCAGTCTCTGCCTCTCTGGCGGAGATTCATTCCCTCTCCAGGGACTCTGTTCCTGAGACGGATGCCTTAACTTCTCAAGCTTCGGCTTTTGCATCCTATGCCATGTCTGCCATCCTGGAGGCTTCTCACCGCACTGCGGTGGCCTCCGCTAACTCCCTCGCGATCCGCAGGATCTTGTGGCTTCGAGAGTGGAAAGCAGACGCTTCCTCTAAGAAGTACCTTGCGAGTCTCCCTTTTGCTGGGTCCCGGCTGTTTGGGGAACATCTGGATGATATAATTAAGGAAGCTACTGGCGGGAAGAGTACTTCCTTGCCACAAGCTAAAGCCAAGAAACCTGTCCAGGGCAGGAACCAATCGAGGTTTCGTTCCTTTCGTTCCTCTAACTGGTCGTCCTCTAAGCCCTCGGCCTCGTCCACTACCGCAGTCAAGGATCGTAAATCCAACTGGCGCGCAAAGCCGCGTCCTCAAAAGACCGGAGGAGCCGCTGCCACTAAGGCAGCCTCCTCGTGACTATCTGGCCGCGCCAGCAACGTCCTTAGTCGGTGGCAGGCTCTCCCACTTTGGCGACGTGTGGTTGCAACACGTCTCCGATCAGTGGGTGCGGGATATCATCTCCCACGGCTACAGGATAGAATTTTCTTCCAGCCCGCCAAACAGATTTTTTCTGTCCACCCCCCCCTGCTCCAAAGCCGCCGCCTTCTCTCAGGCCGTGGCATCCCTGCAGGCCAACGGTGTAATTGTTCCGGTTCCCGCCCGGGAACGGTTCAGCGGTTTCTACTCAAACCTCTTTCTAGTCCCCAAAAAGGACGGTTCCTTCCGGCCCATCCTGGATCTCAAGCTTCTCAACAAGCATGTTCAGGTGCGGCACTTTCGCATGGAATCTCTGAGATCGGTCATTGCCTCAATGACCCAAGGAGATTTTCTGGCATCCATCGACATCAGAGATGCCTATCTGCATGTGCCTATTGCGGTTTCACACCAGCGTTGGCTACGCTTTGCGATCGGAGAGGAACATTTCCAATTCGTGGCTCTCCCCTTCGGCTTAGCCACGGCCCCTCGAGTATTCACCAAGGTCATGGCAGCAGTGGTTGCGGTCCTGCACCTCCAGGGGTTGGCAGTGATTCCTTACCTGGACGACCTTCTAGTCAAGGCCTCATCCAGTGCAGACTGCCAGCGGAGTGTCTCTCTCACTCTCGCCACGCTAGTTCAGTTCGGGTGGCTTGTCAACCTGCCCAAGTCCACTCTGACCCCGACCCAGGTGCTTTTGTACCTAGGGATGCAATTCGAGACTCTGCCGGCACTTGTCAAGTTGCCCTTAGTCAAACAGCAGTCCCTTCGTCTGGCGGTGCGCTCTCTGCTGAGGCACCGCCGTCATTCCATCAGACACCTCATGCAGGTGCTGGGTCAGATGGTGGCGTCCATGGAAGCGGTTCCCTTTGCTCAGTTCCATCTGCGTCCCCTGCAGCTGGACATTCTCCGCTGTTGGGACAAGCGGATCTCTTCCTTGCACAGGCAGGTGGCTCTGTCGTCACAGACCAGGAGCTCCCTTCAGTGGTGGCTTCGGCCCCTCTCTCTGTCTCAGGGACGCTCCTTCCTGACTCCGTCCTGGGTGATCCTCACCACGGATGCCAGCCTCTCCGGTTGGGGAGCAGTATTTCTCCATCACCGAGCACAGGGCACTTGGACTCCGTCCGAATCAGCCCTCTCGATCAATGTGCTGGAGATCAGAGCTGTGTTTCTAGCTCTCCTAGCCTTTCACCACCTGTTGGCGGGCAAGCACATTCGAGTTCAGTCGGACAACGCGACAGCGGTTGCCTACATCAATCACCAGGGCGGGACTCACAGCCGTCTGGCGATGTTGGAGGTTCAACGAATCCTCCAGTGGACGGAGGACTCCAAGTCCACCATGTCTGCAGTCCACATCCCAGGCGTGGAAAACTGGGAGGCCGATTACCTCAGCCGTCAAACCGTGGACAGCGGCGAGTGGGCCCTGCATCCGTCAGTGTTCAGATCAATCTGCCGCAAGTGGGGCACTCCGTAAGTGGACCTAATGGCATCCCGGCACAACAACAAGGTTCCGGTTTACGTGGCTCGCTCCCACGATCCTCAGGCCTTCGCAGCAGACGCACTGGTTCAAGATTGGTCTCAGTTCCGTCTGGCCTATGTGTTTCCCCCTCTAGCGCTCTTGCCCAGGGTTCTGCGCAAGATCAGAATGGAGGGCCGGCGAGTCATACTCATTGCTCCGGACTGGCCCAGGCGAGCCTGGTACCCAGACCTGCTCCGTCTGTCCGTAGAGGTGCCGTGGCATCTCCCGGACCGCCCAGACCTTCTCTCTCAAGGTCCGTTCTTCCGCCAGAATTCTGCGGCTCTCAGATTGACGGCGTGGCTCTTGAGTCCTGGATCCTGACGGCGTCAGGCATTCCCTCTGAGGTCATCTCCACCATGACTCAGGCTCGGAAGTCTTCCTCGGCCAAGATTTACCACAGGACTTGGAGGATTTTCCTGTCCTGGTGTCGCTCTTCCGACCATGCTCCTTGGCCGTTCTCCTTGCCGACCATCCTGTCTTTTCTACAGTCCGGTCTACAGCTAGGACTGTCCCTCAATTCCCTCAAGGGACAGGTGTCGGCTCTGTCGGTATTGTTCCAGCGGCGTATCGCCCGACTGGCTCAGGTGCGCACCTTCATGCAGGGCGCATCTCACATCATTCCTCCTTACCGGCGGCCCTTGGATCCCTGGGACCTTAATCTGGTCCTCACGGCCTTACAGAAACCCCCCTTTGAGCCTCTCAGGGAGGTTCCCTTGTTTCGACTTTCACAGAAAGTTGTTTTTCTAGTAGCCATAACTTCTCTCAGGAGAGTTTCTGATTTGGCTGCGCTCTCTTCGGAATCCCCCTTTTTGGTGTTTCACCAAGACAAGGTGGTTCTTCGTCCGTCTCCGGACTTTCTCCCTAAGGTGGTGTCTCCTTTCCACCTTAACCAGGACATTTCATTGCCTTCTCTTTGTCTGGCCCCTGTGCATCGCTTTGAAAAGGCGTTGCATACCTTGGATTTGGTGCGGGCGCTCCGAATCTATGTGTCACGCACCGCCGTTTTTAGGCGGTGCACCTCACTTTTTGTGCTAACCACTGGTCAGCGCAAAGGTCTCGCTGCTTCTAAACCGACCCTAGCTCGTTGGATCAGGTCGGCTATCACCGATGCCTACCAGTGTTCTCAGGTGCCTCTCCCGCCAGGGATTAAGGCGCACTCGACCAGAGCTGGCGGTGCCTCCTGGGCTTTCAGGCACCAGGCTACGGCTCAGCAGGTTTGTCAGGCTGCCACGTGGTCCAGTCTGCACACTTTTTCGAAGCACTACCAGGTGCATGCTCATGCTTCGGCAGATGCGAGCTTGGGCAGACGCATTCTTCAGGCGGCTGTCGCCCATTTGTGAAGTTAGGTTTTGCCTACTTCTCAGTTTGGTTTATTCCCACCCATGGACTGCTTTGGAACGTCCCATGGTTTGGGTCTCCCATAAGGAACGATAAAGAAAAAGAGAATTTTGTTTACTTACCGTAAATTCTTTTTCTTATAGTTCCGACATGGGAGACCCAGCACCCTCCCTGTTGCCTGTTGGCAGTTTTTTTATTCCGTGTGTTTCACCGGCTGTTGTTAGTAGTCAGAGTTACGGTTATTCCGAGTTTTACTCTATCTCTACTTATGGGTGGATGTCCTCCTTCAGCTTTTGCACTGAACTGGGTAGATTGTCATCCAGGGGGTGTATATAGCCCGGAGGGAGGAGCTACACGTTTGAGTGTAGTACTTTGTGTGTCCTCCGGAGGCAGAAGCTATACACCCATGGTTTGGGTCTCCCATGTCGGAACTATAAGAAAAAGAATTTACGGTAAGTAAACAAAATTCTCTTTTTTATGGAGGGCCATTGCACTTTATGCAAGCAAGTGTGAAAATTTGTGTTGTGTCCATCATACTGTGCGGAGGGCTGTGTGGGGGTCATTATACTATTTGGAGGCTTTAAAAATAACCAAAATTGCCAAAACACAAGGGAACATATACAAGTATATCAATTTATCTCAACCATGGAAAAGTAGAAGGGAAGATAGCCCAGGCTACCTGCACAAAAACAATTGAAATAACCAAAATACAAAGCAAATAGCCAATTAAAATAACAAATTTTATTAGAGTTAATTAAAAGGTTTAAAAAAAGGTAAATAACAAGTGACTGAAGAATACCAGCAAGGAACAGAAGGAGGAAAAAATCAATGAAAGATGTGGCTGTACACAATATGTATAGCTCTACTCCATACCACCAGAGATTAATTAGAAGTATTTAGATATACAGCACAAGTGTGCATAAGAAAGCTCTGATGGAATTAGAGCAGGGCAAAACAATAAAGTACAAATCACAAAGAAATAAAGTACTGTTTAAAGGTGTAGGAAACCAAATCTATTAATAGATTACCCAGTGGCATCTCCTCCTGCTGGTGCTGGCGTCCGTCCCTACACGTGTTTCAGCATGAAAGCCTTCGTCAGGAGGGTTAGAAGGGGCCATTATACTGTATGAAGGCCCATTATAATGCATGGACACCTGCGTGGGGATCACACTGTGTTGGGGGTATTCATTCATTGCCGTGGTAGTTGTAGGGGGGTACTTTGAGGAGGAATTCACTGTGGGGATCATACAGTGTTTGTGAGGCAATTTTGTTGGCATCATACTTTATGGCTGCAATGAAAAGGGAACCAGGAGGCTTCAATAGGACTGCAATTACTTTGAAAGGGCTAAAAGGTTGTAAGATATGTTCCTATGTGACCAAGCCAAATATTATTATAATTAATAATAACAATAATAATAATAATAATAATAATAATAGTGTTTTTTTTGGGGGGGAGTGGCAATTAGAAATTCTGCTATGGGGCCCCATGATTTCTATGTACGCCCCTGCTTTGCACTGTCCCTCACAGGCAGTTTTTGACCACATATGGAGTACTGTAGTTAGGAGAATTTGTTCAACAAATTGGTGCTTTATCTCCTCTTCCCTAGTGAAAGGGATTAAAGCAACATTTTTGAGCTTTAAAAATGTACATTTTTCATTTTCACAGCTCAACGTTATACAATTCTGTGAAGCACCTGGGGTTTCCAGGTGCTCACCACACATCTAGGTAAACTCTGTAAAGTCTAGTTTCCAAAATGGGATCACTTGTGGGGGATGTCCACTATTTGGCCACATCAGTGGTTCTCCAAACGTGAAAAAGTCAAATGGCGCTCCTTCCCTTCCAAGCCCTGCCATGTGCTCAAACAGTAGATTTCCACCACACATGGGGTATTAATGTACTGAGGAGAGATTGCACAATAAATTGTACAGTGGAATTTCTCCTGCTACCCTTGTGAAAATGCAAAATTTGGGGCTAAAGTAACATTTTTGTGCGGAAAAAGTAATATTTTCATTTTTTCCTTCCACATTTTTTCGTTTAGTTAGTGAAGGACCTAAAGCATTAATAAATGTCTTTGACTCCCAGCCCCTTGCTTGACTTTAGGCAAGATACATTTGTCTTTGTCCTCGTCACATGGTTGCTACCAGACACGGTTGAAGCCGTCTAAACCAAATAGGGTTATCTTGGTCTCATTAGAATATGGCTTCAATAATCCATGTCCTTAGTTAGATGCATTAATCTAACCTATTTTCTAATATGCAGTATATCACAAGAGTGAACATATCCCTTATATTTTGTCACAAGTGACAAACAACCCCTGTGGTGTTCGGCTGTAGAAGGTCGCTGCGTTTGGCTGCACAAACTGCTCCTTGATATTCCTTTCCTTCTTCTGTGGAGTGAATGAAGTTCTATGTATTTTCTCTGTTAGGGTTAACTTTTTCCCTTTTAGGACCCTGCGGATATCTTTACCTTTCAGCTGCTAATTATTATGCTCTCCCTGTTTCTTTATGTACCCACATTACCCCTTGGATTGTTACTGGTGATAAAGTTTATTTCTATATGGTCCAGATTGTAAGCAGTCTGCTTGTAATCTCCTGGAAACATTTTGCTTTTTATTGCTGTCGCTCTCCCAAAGTCATCTTGCAGATAAGTTGTTCATTTGAACTGCCCTTTTTGTTTTCCCTATGTCTTATTTAGGACTTAGTGGGGTTGACTAGTGCTCATCCTGTCCGATCATTACCTAGGGCCCAGTTCAGGGTCAGCGAGGGTCTAGGTTCCGCACCTATTCGCCGAGCAGGATACCTATCTAGTGATGTCAGGGGAGCCAGGGGCCAGCACAAGGTTTTATAAGGAGTCACCCTCTCTCCTAGACATGGGTCCCACCTTTCCTGCCCTCCTTATTTTCCATTTGCTCGGTATTTCCCCATACCCATCCCTAGCATGACACATTTTTGAAAATATTCTCTTTGCAAAACTACCCTCCGTTTCCAAAATTCAGTTTAAGTGTGGAGGAAACAAAACAAAAGAGCAAAAAAAGAAAAATTGCCTGGTCCTTAAGGGGTTGGGGAGAAAAGCAGTCAAAGTTTAAAAAATTATTTTTCTAAATTTTCAGAAAATAAAAGAAAAAAATATCAACCTAAAATTAAGCTAACATAAAGTATAATGTGTCATGAAAAAATAGTCTCAGAATCAGCAGGATATTTAGGAGCGTTCCAAAGTTATTACCACAAAGTGACACTGGTAACATTTGAATAAATGGGGCTTAATCATTAAGCTCAAAATTGGCTCTGTCATTAAAGGGTTAAACAAACAGGACAATTGGGCAATACACAAATTAACATGACATCTGAGTGCCGTCCCATTTTTATCCTCACACATCCAAAGACTTCTGTTTGGTAAGTTTAATTCCTGACTAGGATCATATATGAATTTGTCCCCATGTTTTGGGCAGACATGAACACCCCATAAAATATAATGGTTACGGCTTCTATCTGTGAAAAGCTCGGTTATAGAACTCATACCGGATACACATCTGAATGGGGCGGCATGTTCCATGTACAGGTTGGCTTTATCATTGCTTTAAAGAGCTCTGAACTTGAATCCTAAATACTCTGTATTGTTTTTCTTCAACAGAAACGCCCTGCTCCATATTTTCTTCAGAGCCAAGTGCAAAGGTAAGTCTCATTGAATTCTCTTAAAGATGTTGTGCATTTGTCACCCAGGGAAGGGGGTAGTCGCTCCCGGGCAGCATACACAGTTAGGGATGTCACTTTGGTGGCCGTTGCCCACTTCCGTGCGCTTCCGTGCCCTGGGTCCCTTTTGTAAGGGGAGTATTTACAGGGGAGATAAGAGTTAATGTTCATGTGACGCCACCTGCGGTGATGCGGGAAAAGGGAATGGATGCCGCCGCTGCTGTTTGTGAGGGACTGGGATTGGGGTTGGTGGAATTGGCAGCTAGTATGTTAATCCCTTCGCGGGTAGGGATAACCCCAGTGTCCCTTTTGGTGCTGGATGAGGCTGAATCGCGCTGGAAGAAAGGGATGGCACAGTACTGGTAAACCAAATTTCCTCTACTCACAAATACATCCGGGAGACGGCTGCTTTCGGTCCCCTATTTCCCAATGCTGGTGCAGTATCCAGGGCTCTCTCGCTCTTGTGGCACTGTGGTTTAAGGTTGGGACCCCGTGGCCTGAAGCGTCTGTGGGTCCCTGAACTGACCTTGGCAGTTTCTGGTCCAAATGGCGGCAGTGTGAACCCTCTCGGGATGGCGTGGAGCTACTTTCCCTGACTCAGTCGTTGCTGCTGGTACCTCGGAGTTTTGTGTGTTAGCCAGGTCCTTGAAGGTTTCCTGCTCTGCAGCTTTTTAGCAGGTTGTTTGCAGCTGTCACCTACTCTAGGGCCCTGTGCCCTGTCTGTACCCTGGTTCCAGAGACATGCGTCCTGTGCCTTCCCTGGAACCTCCCTCTCTGTGCCCCAGGTCACTGGGTACCCGATCCAGCTAGAGGCACACCTGACCCTTCACATTTCCTGGGTCTGTCTACACTGTTCGAGCACTTGCTTATCTTGTACGTCAGACACTCACCGCCCCCCCCCCCACACTGGGCTTGACTGGGATCGCTCCACCCCTTTCAGGGCCATCCCCTAGGTCCCCCTCCCGGGGCAACCTACCCAGTGGGACGTAGGAAAGCTGGGATTTAAAGGTGTTGGTGTTTTCAGCATTGATACTCATGGGAACCAGGGGGGGTAGGCACTGCATCCTAGGAGAGGGTACTGTATTCTTCATTATAAAATAATATCAGCGACTGCTAATAGTCGCACCCCTTCAAGTAAGAGCACAGCAGATCAATGGTGGCCGCTGATTGATAATGTCCTGCGAGCCCCTGGAGATATGGTGCCGGGACGGAGGATGAGTATACAATGCGTATATTTTACAGGGGAATATAGTATTTTAAAAGGGATTGTGTAATTGATGGACAACCCCTTCAATGTTGTAATAACCGAGCTCTACAAATGCTGAGATATACGTAATGTTAAGTATTTATTTCATTACTGCTGCCTTTCTATATCCATTTGAGCTCTTCCAATGAGAGGGTGACCTTCTACACCAGAGGTGTCAAACCCAGCTAGGTGTATGGGGCACACATAGAAAAAAAAATTGAGAGGGGCCACGCTCCTTGCAGGACAAAGTGTCATTTTTAATAATTCCATAGTTGTTTCTATACACGTTTGGATCACTTTTTTGAACATTTTTTGCTTGTTCATTATAACAAACCTGCACTTTTTTGTTTAGTTATATATATATATATATATATATATATATATATATATATATATATATATATAGAGAGAGAGAGAGAGAGAGAGAGAGAGAGAGAGGGAGAGAGAGATGTTGTTGTGTGTAGTTGCAAAGTGTTTGTGTAGGGCGCTGTAAATGTCCTGGGTGTTGTCTGGGTGTGGGGGGTGTGAGAGCAGTGTTGTTTGTGAGTGTTGCGTTGTTTGTGGAGCGCTGTGTGTCTGCAGAGTTGTGTGTGTGTGGTGCTGTGTGTGTTGCGCGGTTTGTGTGGGTGTGTGTGTTTTGGTGGGAAGTGTGTTTTGTGCAGTGTGTGTGTGTTAGAGGAATAGTCCTGGGGAGAGAGGAGTATAATAGGAGGAGTAGTCCTGGGTGGAGAGGAGTATAATAGGAGGAGTAGTCCTGGGTGGAGAGGAGTATAATAGGAGGAGTAGTTCTGGAGGTGAGGAATATAATATGAGGAGTAGTCCTGGGGGGAGAGGAGGATAATAGGAGGAGTAGTGCTGGGGAGAGAGGAGTATAATAGGAGGAGTAGTCTTGGGGGGAGAGGAGGATAATAGGAGGGGTAGTCCTGGGGAGAGAGGAGGATAATAGGAGGAGTAGTCCTGGGGGGAGAGGAGTATAATAGGAAGAGTAGTCCTGGGGAGAGAGGAGGATAATAGGAGAAGTAGTCCTGGGGGGAGAGGAGTCTAATAGGAGGAAGTGTCCTGGGGGAGGTGTCTAGTAGGTGAAGTAGTCCTGTGGGGGAGGTGTCTAATAGGTGGAGTAGTCCTTGGGGGGAGATGTCTAATAGGTGGAGCGGTCCTGGGGGGAGGTGCCTAATAGGTGCCCAATGTGTGCGGTGGGCGTGGCTGAGTGGGCATAGTGTGGGGGGCGTGGCCAAGCAGGCATGGTTTAGGGGGGCGTGGCTGAGCGGGCATAGTGTGGCAGGGACGTGGCCGAGCGGGCATAGTGGGGCGTGGCTGAGTGGGCATAGTGTGGGTGGCGTGGCCGAGTGGGCATAGTGGGGGGGGCGCGTGGCCGAGCGGGCATAGTGTGGGGGGCGTGGCCGAGCGGGCATAGTGGGGGGGCGTGACCGAGCGGGCATAGTGGGGGGCGTGGCTGAGCGGGCAGAGTGTGGGGGGAGTGGCTGAGCGGGCATAGTGTGGGGGGTGCGTGGCCGAGCGGGCACAGTGCGGGGGTCGTGGCCCGGGTAACTATGCAACACGGTTTCCATAGTTACCCAATGTGTACCATGGTTACCAGCGTACGCCGACTCCAGCACACGTGTGCCAGGAGCCGGGGTAAGCTAGTAACCATGGTACACATCAGGTAACCATTCAAAGCGACAGTGCTGGTTCATTTTTTGTTTGTTGGTCTCCTGCTGTGCAGCATGCATTAACGTGTTTGACAGCTGGAGACTAACGATCTGAATGGGCAGGGAGCCGGCATACGCTGGTAACCATGGTACACAATCGGGTAATTAAGCAAAGTGGTTTCCATGGTTACCCGATGTGTACCATGGTTACCAGCATACGCCGGCTCCGGCACGATCCCAGCAACGCAAGGGTATGTCTCGGCTGGGTTACTGGTGTGGGCTCCCGGGGATGCAGCAGTCAACTGGGAGTCGGGGCTCCGTGCGGGTTCGGAGAATGCGTGCGGAGGGTGGGGCCAAGCCGAGCGTCCAATGCTTGAGGGGGGCGGGGCTTGACCGAGCGGCCAATGTGTGCGGGGGGGTCTGGTCGAGCGGCCAATCCGTGCGGGGGGCGGGGCCAGGCCGCTGTGTCCAGGATGAAATGGGTCCTGATCATGGGCACGTATCTTACGTGCTTGTTGCGGCCCGCAGACCCTGTGAAGATCGCGGCCCTATGACGGGGATCGGCGCCGGCAAGGCTTTTCTAGGGTTGAATCATTGACAGTGCTGCACAGCAGAGCTTTCTGCACTATACCAATGGCTGTTCTCCGCCAATCAGATGCAAGGAGATGACGTCATGCAGCGGCGTCACCTCCTTGCATCTGATTGGCGGGCAGAAAGCTCCTATGCGCGGCACTGAAAATGATTCAACTGTGCTCAGCTGGCGCCGACCTCCAGCATAAGGCCATGATCGTTAGTGGGTCTGCGGGCCGCAACAAGCAGCCTCAGGCCACATGCTGCTCTCGGGGGCCGCATGTTTGAGACCTCTGTTCTACACTAAACCCAGACTTACCCTCTTCTGGGCCTCGGCCTGTACAATGAGCCGAGAAGCAGGATCAAGCTGTGCTGTGTACTAATTTAAACAGTCCTCTCACAGGTTGGAGGGAAAGAAGGGGAGTGCACCCCGAAATGTACAGTGCAAACGGCACGATTATTCAGCACATCCAAACTAAGTGGAAAAAAGTGCAGATGCAAACTGTTCTGGCTGCAACACAGAAACGCTGAATGCTGCCTCCCAGGAGCTCATTGTGTAGGCCAGGGGTCTCAAACTCGGCTGGGCATATGAGCCACACATAGAAGAAGAAGAATTTGAGGGGCCGCATTCTTTGCAGGACAAAGTGGCATTTTTTTGGTGCCATATTTTTTTCTCTCCACACCTTTGGATCACTGTGAATATTTTTTGCTCGTTTATTATAACAACATACACTTTTTTAGTTTACATATAAAAAAACAACATTTCTTTACATACTTTATTTTTTTTGTTTACATTTTATCTTTCTTGTAAGTAATATAGTTTTACAACTAGCACCATTTAGTGATTTTGGCCAAGATATTTTAGTAATATTCCCCATCCTGTTCCCCATGCTGTAGTAATGTACTCATCCTTGTACCTATCCTGTAGTAACGTGCCCATACTTGTCCCCATCAATTTTTGTGAAACTTGTCACCGAGGATCTCAAAGTCCAAACAAAATGGAAATTTGATAATCTCACAAAGACCCAGAGAGATGCCCTGAGAGAGCTTAGGGCCATGGATGATGAGGTATTTAAAGATGCAGACAAGGGGGGGTCACACATAGTAATCTGGCCTAAGGACCAATACGAGCGGGAAGTCTTGAAGCAGCTGAGGAATCCTGATCCTAAACTACACTCCAACCCCCTACCTCTCTTTTCTAGACAATTGCATGCCATCTTGTTTAGGGCATTTGATGATGGCCATATTACTAAAAAAGTTTTCGAGGGCCTTACCACCACCTATCCCAAAATACCCACCTTTTACATAATCCCTAAAATCCACAGAGACCCCCTTTAACCTACAGGACATCCCATTGTGTCAGGGATAGAGGGTCTATGCCATATGTAGGTTCATAGACTACTACCTTAACCAACTTGTTGAGACATTACCTTCATATGTCAAAGACACAATGGATGTCCTGAATAGGGTTGATGGGATCTTTGTGGATGATAACGTGTTGCTGGTTACAGCAGATGTAGAATCCCTGTATACTTGCATGGACCACCAGCATGGTCTACAGGCAGTTCACTTCTTCCTCAGGGCAGCCAACCGGGATAGACACCTATGTGATTTATCTTCACCGTCGTGGCACTGCAATGGGGACGGCCTATGCCCAGTCTTATGCAAACCTCTTCCAGGAGTACTGGGAGTGGGCTTTGTCTGGGGGGAACAGTCACCGGCCGGCTCTCATATCCAGTGCTGGATAAGATACATCCACGATATTTTTATTTTCTGGCAGGGCACAGCGAGCAACTCGGTTTTTTTTCATACACTCAATAACAATGAGTATCACATCAAATTAATACACAGGTGTGATTCTTGCAAAATTGATTTTTTTGAGCATACAGTTGGACCATGGTCAAGGTAGTGCTATAAAGACCGACGTTTATCGCAAAAAAGTTGGTTCATTTTTTATTACACGCATCCTCCTCGCACAAATGCTCCACCATTAGAGCTATCCCGGTTGGCCAATTCTTGAGGATGCGGCGGATATGCTCTACCGAAGAATGTTTTGAGGTCAGTGACCTTAACACCTGCTTTTTACAGAGACGTTACAGCAACAGGTGTGTAAAGGGTGGGTACAAGTGAGCAAAATACACTTCCCGGGCTCAGTTACATCAACCAACTAAGAAAGATGGATCTGAACAAAAATGGAGATTCCTCTCAACTTATAACTATGAGTGGTTAGCTATAAAGGCCATTCTTTTAAAACATTTGTCCATCTTAAACATGGAGCCCTCCTTCACTCAATTTTTATCTGAAAGACCACTTTTGACCTCTAGGCGGTGTAAGAACCTCAGTGATGTCCTTATCCAAAGTCATTACGTATCTAAGATAACAAACCCCTTTAACACCAGAGGTCCTATCGTGGGTTGTTATTCATGTGGCCGCTGTGCTGCCTGCGCCAATGTCCTGCGCTGCTTCACTTTTGAGACAGCAGATGGTTTTCGTTGCTATAAAATAAATCACTACATCACATGTAAAAGCACCCACATGGTATATTATGCCACGTGTGGTTGCTCCAAAATCTATATTGGCCTGACCTCCAGAGAACTACGGGTTAGTCCAAGAACATTTGTGGGACATTGGTGCGGCCAGGACTGCGACCGATGTGGCTTTTTTGAAAAGTTTGCCTTGTCACTTCACAGATTTCCATAATTGTGATCCTAGGTCCCTGAGGATTTGAGACTTAGGCGGGCTTTGCACGTTGCGACATCGGTAACAATGTGTTACCGACGCTGCAGCGATAGTCCCCGCCCCCTTCGCAGGTACGATATCTTGTGATTGCTGGTGTAGCGAACATTATCGCTACGCCAGCTTTACATGCACTCACCTGCCCTGCGACGTCGCTGTGGCAAGCGACCCGCCTACTTCCTAAGGGGGCGGGTCGTGCGGCGTCATAGCGACGTCACACGGCAGGCAGCCAATAGAAGCGGAGGGGAGGAGATGAGCGGGACGTAAACATCCCGCCCACCTCCTTCCGCATAGCCGGCCGGGACGCAGGTAGGATATGTTCCTCGCTCCAGCGGCTTCACACACAGCGATGTGTGCTGCCTGCTGGAATGAGGAACAACATCGTACCATCTCAGCAGCGGTATTATGCAAATGTTGGACCCTACACCGATCATACGATAACGACGCTTTTGCGCTCGTTAACCCTAGAACGCATACCTGGGGCCTCGCAGGCCTGCTAGGTCATTTGTTTTCTATGGTAGATTGTTATGCTTGCGCGTTCTAGGGTTAATCGTATGTAAAAGGCTTTACACACTACGATGTCGACAGCGACGCCGGATGTGTGTCACTTTCGATTTGACCTCACCGACATCGCACCTGCGATATCGTAGTGTGCAAAGCCCACCATAGACTTAGTACAGGGAAGGATCAGGGGTGCCAACCTTAGGAAAATCCTGGCACAGAGAGAGACACCTCAGGGATTAAATGAAACTCTGAACTTTTCTCCATGCTTGTAGAATTCTTGTGTGCATGTGCCCTCCACAATTGTCTCATACTGTATCTTTCTATTTAATATGATATATTATATTCTACAATTGTCATATGTTTTTTACAATAGTGCCTTGCTGTAAGCATTCCTGTCTGGGACCTGTCTCCATATACTAATTAATGGTGATTTTGATCCAATGGATATTATGGATATCATATGGATCCAGCTCTTTGCCTGCTTATTGTGGATACATCATATTATTTATGGACTTGCCCCTATTTAGGGCTAATACTTGCCTTTGTTGTATTTAATATATATGATGTACTTCTTAAGAACCAACCTAATGGATGTGCGTATGCGTCCCTTCTGGCTATCTCTCTTCCCCTCTGTCGCTGTCTGGTGGTCTTGTGCGCTTGTCCGAGTGCCATAGCAACTTGTCTCTGACCCTGTACATGTGGCGCCCTGGACAAGCCAGGACGTCACAGGTACTGCAACAACGCACCCCACACCCCGGCTAGGCACACCAAAGTCAGACAAAAATCCTTGTTGCCTCCCTCCAGGGGCTGATGTCCACACCAGGTGGGGTGGAGCTAGGCAGTTGGCTCCACCCACCGAGGAGTTCACAGGCCTGGAGGCAGGAAAAGTGACAGTTCAGTTAGGGAAGTGGAAGAGAGAGGAGTGAAGTGGTAGTGGAGCAGACTGACCGTGTCCGGGTGCGTGACCCGGGCACATACAGCAAGGTTGGCAGACGGTGGTGACCGTCTGCAGGAGAGGCTGATTGACGTGAACCGTAAGGACCGGGGACGGGCGGTGGCCCACCGGTACCGGATCGGAGAGCAAAGAGAAGCCAGCACCATTCGGCAGGGCCTACGGACCCCGACCAGGCTTGGAGTCGCCTCAAAACCGGTCAAATCCGTTAGCGAAGGGAACCTCCGGGGTTTCCCAGCAGTCAAGACCCAATTGAAGGCAACCGCTCAAACCGTGAAGGGAAATACAGTCACCGCCAAGGCTACAGTTCCCAGGGCCAGAGCCTGCGGGCAAAAGGGGCTCCCTCAGCATCCATCCAAGCTGGGGAGAGGGTTACCGGTGGGAAGCCACCAGAACCGAGAACATAACACAGGTGCGGGGAAAGGCAGTCACCGCCAACCTACCGGGAGAAGAACCACCGCAGCCGTCTGTGGGACCCGTCCATCCAGCCGTTTGTTTTACCGGAGACTTTGCATTCATTATTGGCTGAGTGAGTACCACTGTGCCGTGCGGCACTGCGCTGCCCCCGCGACCCTGCACCTCACCAGGTCCCGTAACCCACCTGCCATTCCTCCCTCACCGGGCCCCGGGACAACCAACCCTGCTACTCACGGAGGGGAAGAACAACATCTAAGCTGCTCCCTGTCATCGCTCCCGGGATCCCCGTCCAGAGCAGCGGTGGTGTCACAACCTCACCACAACCGTGGGTGGCATCACGGACAATACATCCCCAAAACCAATCCCCCCTTTTCACTCACGGGCGAGGAGCGCTGCTCGAGTCCCCGGGTCCGGCCCACCACTCGAGCCACCGACCGAGCAGCAAGCGAAGCAGCCGGACCCGAGCGTGGTGAGCGCAGCGTCCCTTCCCCGCCCGCGACAACTTGGCGTCACGAACAGGATCTTACCGCTCTGCCGTCTGGTAGAGGTGCGCCTTGTGACCGCCTGAGGTGTCTGGCCGAAAATTTTGAGAAGCCGCCATTTTGGGTGCGAAAAATCCCCGCTCGAGCGTCTCCTCGAGCAGTGGAGGCGCGAAAGCCGAAACCCCGCCCCTGTAGAGGAGGAGCCAGAAAAAGACTAAGGGGTAAGGGGGCACAGAATGGCGGCCGGCCGCATATGAACCGCGGCTATAGAAGCAGGGACGCCAGGACTCTGCGATCTGCTGGTTCCTGGAAAGTACCGCTACCACCATGTCCGCCCCGTCCAGCTACGCAGAGGTTACGGAGCCGGTGCCCGGAACAGCGGCGTGGCTCAGGGCCCGAATGGCGGGGATCTGCCGGCGCTACCGGAGTCAGATATGTCTGCTGATGGAGCAGTGGACCGCGGAGGTGGAGGAGGTAGCTGCGGTCGCCCGGGTATACGGAATGGAGGCCATGATGGAGGAGCTGGTGAGTGACCCACGCCCTTGTGTCCCCGAGGGACCGGCCGTTGCGGCTGAGGGACCCGGTCTACCTCTGGCCCCCATGCCGCCTCCGTCTTCCCTGCCCGTGCACCCCGCTGCTGCTGGTCCATCTAACGTACACCCCCTCGTAACAGTAGCCGAAAGATTGGTGAGCCCGGAGACTGCGGCAGCTGGCGGCAACCCGCCTGGCGCAGGGACAGATGATGGTGACTCCGGACCTGACACAGAGCCTGTTTCGGAGGAGGACGAGGGAGTCGTCGCCCTGTATGGCACGGAGGCCACTTACATCCCCCGGAGCGGAAATAATGGATACCGGGCGGCCCTTCCTCGTCGCGCCTACTATGCGCTGGAGGGGCTGGTACCTGTGTTCTTCCACCCAGGGTCGGGTGAGGAGGACGAAGGTGAGCAGTAATGGCAGCGGTCCCCCGCCGCAAGTTGTCCCCTTTGGGACCACCGGCACCGTTTGAATAAGTTAAATGATAAGATTGAATCAACCGAACTGTAATCTGATTGGGACCGTGATTAAACTGGCCGTTGCCGGCATGTTGTCCCCGTAGGGACTTTCTGCAACCGCTGCGTAAGGAACTGCTTACAGACAAGCCCGAGAACTTGCAGGGCAACCACAAACTTGTGGGATGTAAATATTTGGCTTAAACCGTTGCCGCCTCCGGAGAGGCAGATTGGAGGAAGGGCCCGCAGCAGAGTAGGCTGGGGCCCGGCCACCACCTGAACCGGTGGTGATCCTCCGGGGGTCAGGGGTTCCCATGGACATGGGACCCCTGAAAGAGACCGTACCCGCTCGGGCAGCTTGGTTCTGGACTGGGGTCAAGGGGTGCTGCCCGCTTCTTAGGGGCAGCATCAGGGCCAGGTTGTTTGGGTGGGAGAAGAGCGGAAGCCGTACCATTTAATAAATATATGCCGTTAGAAACGTTTAAGAATGTGCCTCCCGTTGTGGGAAGTTTGACTAAAAATGCTTGTGTTTTAAATGATGTTTTTACTCTTTTGCAGTTAACAAAAAAAAATAAAACCGGTGATGGACGGGCAGCCAGCGGACGGTCTGCATTTTACTAAGGAGGAATGTGGCGCCCTGGACAAGCCAGGACGTCACAGGTACTGCAACAACACACCCCACACCCCGGCTAGGCACACCAAAGTCAGACAAAAATCCTTGTTGCCTCCCTCCAGGGGCTGATGTCCACACCAGGTGGGGTGGAGCCAGGCGGTTGGCTCCACCCACCGAGGAGTTCACAGGCCTGGAGGCGGGAAAAGTGACAGTTCAGTTAGGGAAGTGGAAGAGAGAGGAGTGAAGTGGTAGTGGAGCAGACTGACTGTGTCCGGGTGCGTGGCCCGGGCACATACAGCAAAGTTGGCAGACGGTGGTGACTGTCTGCAGGAGAGGCTGATTGACGTGAACCGTAAGGACCGGGGACGGGCGGTGGCCCGCCGGTACCGGATCGGAGAGCGAAGAGAGGCCAGCACCATTCGGCAGGGCCTACGGACCCCGACCAGGCTTGGAGTCGCCGCAAAACCGGTCAAATCCGTTAGCGAAGGGAACCTCCGGGGTTTCCCAGCAGTCAAGACACGATTGAAGGCAACCGCTCAAACCGTGAAGGGAAATACAGTCACCGCCAAGGCTACAGTTCCCAGGGCCAGAGCCTGCAGGCAAAAGGGGTTCCCTCAGCATCCATCCAAGCTGGGGAGCGGTTTACCGGTGGGAAGCCACCGGAACCGAGAACATAACACAGGTGCAGGGAAAGGCAGTCACCGCCAACCTACCGGGAGAAGAACCACCGCAGCCGTCTGTGGGACCCGTCCATCCAGCCGTTTGTTTTACCGGAGACTTTGCATTCATTATTGGCTGAGTGAGTACCACTGTGCCGTGCGGCACCGCGCTGCCCCCACGACCCTGCACCTCACCAGGTCCCGTAACCCACCTGCCATTCCTCCCTCACCGGGCCCCGGGACAACCAACCCCCCTACCCACGGAGGGGAAGAGCAACATCTAAGCTGCTCCCTGTCATCGCTCCCGGGATCCCCGTCAAGAGCAGCGGTTGTGTCACAACCTCACCACAACCGTGGGTGGCGTCACGGACAATAAATCCCCAAAACCAATCCCCCCTTTTCACTCACGGGCGAGGAGCGCCGCTCGAGTCCCCGGGATCTGGCCCACCGCTCGAGCAACTGACCGAGCAGCAAGCGAAGCAGCCGCAACCGTGCCGGACCCGAGCGTGGTGAGCGCAGCGTCCCCTCCCCGCCCGCGACATACATAGTGCTAGTGTTATGACAACGCAAGCGGAATGGACAGATTGATTTCAGATGGTGTACAGGTGCCACTATATCCACCTTGATTGGTTCTCGCAGCCCAGGTGACCACTACCTCTTACTCTAAAAAGGTCCTGGCATGTGTACCTTTCAGTCCTTTGATGAAGCGAGCAATTTCTCACGAAACACGCATTGAGGCGTTCTCATGGGATTTCCTCTGACCCTGTTATGCTTGCCGGACGAGCAATGTTGTTTAGCAAACCCACTGGGCCACAGCACACATAAAACCCAGAGGGGCTTGACTACAGACCTGAGCCTGGTCTTCTCCAGTGCTTCTCATGGTGAGGGTGTTACGCTTCAGGTATGAGTCTGGGTGCCACTCGGGAAGACTGGTGCTGCATCGGCTGGCCCCAGGGGTATGGGAGCGGCAGTCTCTGGCAGTAGGTTACAGCAGCAGCAGGTGTCGAGATTCCATCCAGGATGGATGGACGGATGGATGGTACAGCAGCTGTGACCGGCATGGATACTTGCAGAGGCGGGTATCGTGTAAGCTGGTCGGCGTAGATGGTAGCGACAGCAGTGGAACAGCATGGTAGTACAGCACTGAAATATAAAGATGTATCAGCAGCAGCAGACAGCACAATATCATCAGCTGCAGTGCTAAGGGCCCTGATAACTAGCAATGACTAACTCATTGCCCAGGCACCAGTGATAAGGCTGAGGCTGGAGGCCTGGAAGATGTACAGATGTTCTGGGAGACAGCAGCATGGGACAGGGACGGGACCACCACCGCAGGACTCCTGGACAGGTGAGGAAACCGACGTCCTTGCTGGGGAAGGGGAGCAGGAGAGTGCGAGGATGTCGGCATGGGCGTTACAGTACCCCCCTTCCTTACGCCCCCCACCCACCCCCTTTTAGGGTATTTGTTAAGGAGAAGAGGGAAATTAATATTCTCCCTTGGCTGCCATGACCTCTCAAAAAAGAACAACCAATTGAGATATAACCAAGGGGTTAACCAAGAAGACCAAAAGAAAAACCCCTAAAAAATTACTTTATCATTATTGTCTTAAAATCAGAAATTCCCCCCAAAAAGCGTGATTATATAAAGTCATTAACACGGTGCAATGATTAAGGATTGGGAATGGCCAAAAACCCTATCAGTTTCCCTTCCTTGCCACGGAGGTTGGCACTCTAAATTTAGCGCAATGGCGCCCCCGCTCACCGACGGCTTGCCCTTATAGTCTGAGGTGCAGCTAGTCTGGAAATTCGGGAGTAACAACACACATAACAATCTATGCACACCTACATGTCCTTAAAAATATAAAATGACTTAGCACTGTCACAAGGGTAAAAATATCCCAGACAGTTAGATCCCCCTATTTTCTATAATATAATACTAGAAAAATAGGTTTGATCTCTCAGCTTAAATAACCTGATGTTATACTTATTAAAAAAATAAATTGTCAAGTGCCTCCAAAGTATATATAAAGTGCTAAATACCTCCAAGTACTGTGTAACACAAGGAGTAAACACAAACACTGCTGTAAACCTAGACTGTTATTGTGCAAACTGGCCAAGCAATATATCAATGTAAGCAAGGACTCTCTTTGCTAATAACCTGGTTTTTCATTATCACACCAGCAGAAAAAGGTACCAAAATATATGTAAACATAGTCAAACCTATTTTCTAGTATTATCTTATAGAAAATAGGGGGATCTAACTGTCTGGGATATTTTTACCCTTGTGACAGAGTCATTTTATATTTTTGAGGACATGTAGGTGTGCATAGATTATGTGTGTTGTCACTCCCGAATTTCCAGACTAGCTGCACCTCAGACTAGAACAGGGATATAAGAGCAAGCTGTCGGTAAGCGGGGGCGCCATTGCGCTAAATGTAGAGTGCCAACCTCCGCGGCAAGGAAGGTAAACTGATAGGGCTTTTCACCATTCCGAATCTTTAATCATTGGACCGTGTCTATGACTTTATATAATCACGTTTTTTGGGGGGGATTTCTGATTTTAAGACAATAATAATAAGGTGATTTTTTTAGGGATTTTTCTTTTGGTCTTCCTGCAATGACCTCTCCTCAGGACCAAACCCCTTCCAGAGGCTAAGAGGTACCTGGATCCCTGTGATAACGGCTCAGGATGACAGGTTTGAGGAGGGACACATGGAAAGAGTTGGGGATGCATAGAGAAGCCAGGAGCTTCAGTTTGTAGTCTGGAGCACCTCAATGGGACTCAACTTGTAGGATGGTAACTTGAAGTGGACGTATCCGGAAGAGAGACATACCTTGTCTCCGGGCTGGAACGAAGAAGGATGTAGGTGTCTCTTGTCTTCATGCCTCTTCATATGAATGGAGGACTGCTCCAGGGAGGACTTGGTCTCCACCCTGATGTCGGAGAACGTCTTAACGAGAGAAACAGCTTGCCAAAGGTGAGTGCCACTGGGAATGGGATTCTGGGTCGCTGTCCATACAGAATCTGAAAAGGAGGCTTGGCGGCGGACTTACTTAGGTGGTTTTATATACGAGAACTCCACACAAGGGAGGAGCTTGACCCAGTCACTATGATGCTCATTGACGAAGTGTCACAGAAAGTTCATCATAGTCTGGTTCACCCGTTCCACTTGGCTATTGGACTGCGGATTGTAGTCTGCCGAGAAGTCCAAAGTGACATCCAACAGCTTGGAGGTGGCCTTCCAGAATCTAGATATGAACTGGACTCCTCTGTCGGACACAATGAGGAGTGGTAGACCGTGCAGCAGAAAGATGAGCTGCATGAAGTGCTCAGCAAGCACTGGCGAAGAAGGCAAACCGGTCAGCAGGGTAAAATGGGCCATTTTAGAGAATCTGTCCACCACCACTAAGTTGACGGTGCAACCGGAGGACTTCAGTAGATCTGTGATAAAGTCCATCCCGATGTGATATGCTATCAGGGGGTAGATGGCACCGGAAAAGGGAGCAGTGGATCAGCAGGAAGCTTCTTCAGTGTCTTCTTATGGGCACTCGAAGGACAGGCCAACACAAATTCCAGGACATCTTGTCGCAGTGTAGGCCACCAGTAGCACTACAACGTCAGCTGCAATGACTTCTGTCCAGTATGACTGGCCAGCCAAAAGGAATGACCCCACTGAATAACTCGCTCCCTGTCTGCTTCAGCAACATCTTGCCGGGAGGAACCTGGAAAATGTCTATAGGAGCCATGTCACCATCCTGGATGGCTCAATTATGTGTTGAGGCTCCTCCTCCTGATCGGCTGACAGAAATGATCGCAACAGCGCATCAACCTTGATGTTCATTTCTGCAGGGCGGAAATGCAGCACAAAGTCGAAGCGAGTGAACAAAAGCGACCACCGGGCTTGACGAGGATTCATCCCCTGAGCTGACTGTAGGTAAGCAAAGTTCTTGTGTTAGGCGTAAATGATTACAGGGTGCACTGCTCCTTCCAACACATAACACCAGAGCCATCTTGAGGGCCAACAGCTCCCAATCGCCAATTGAGTAGTTGCACTTGGCTGGAGAGAAAGCCCTGGAAAAGAAACCGCAGGTTAAATAGCACTTCTGTGTGAGAACTGCATCGGCAACAGAAGACGAAGCATCCACTTCGAGGGTAAACTGCTGATTAGAATCAGGTCTATGTAGCGTCAAAGCTAAGTAAGGCCTGTTTGAGGGAAATAAAGGTGTTTTCTGCCTCAGGAGTCCAAGCTTTCAGATTCGCCCCTTTGCGGGTCAAGACTGAGATGGGAAGAGCCAGTGACGAGAATCACGGGATAAACTGCCTGTAGTAATTGGCAAACCCAAAGAACCGCCGGATCAGACTGTCAGGACGTGGCCACTTCAGTACTGCTAACAACTTGCTGGATCCATCCTCAGGCCGGTCACTGAGATGATGTAACCTAAGAAAAGCAGGGATGATTTCTCAAACAGGTGCTTTTCGTATTTGGCATATACATGGTTCTCCCTTAACCTCTGCAGAACCTGCTGAACGTTTCTTCTGTGCGTAAGAAAGTCCAGTGAGAATACAAGAATGTCGTCCAAGTACACCACTACACATGTGTATAGCAGATCTCGAAAGATATCGTTGATGAATTCCTGAAAGACTGTCGGGGCATTGCTGAGCCCAAATGGCATTACCCGATACTCATAGTGGCTGTCATGGGTGTTGAAGGCAGTCTTCCATTCATCGCCCAACCATATCCTAACCAGATTGTACGCACCAAAGAGGTCAAGCTTGGAGAAGATCCTAAATCCTCGGAGTCGGTCGAACAATTCTGGTATGAGCAGCAGCGATTATTTGTTCTTGACTGTGATTTGATTGAGACCTCTGTAGTCTATATATGGTCAAAGAGACCTGTCCTTTTTTCACAAAGGAGAAACCGGCTCCGGCCGTTGAGGAAGTGTATTGAATGAAACCTCTTGCCATATTGTACTTTATGTATTCGGACATCACCTGGGTCTCGGCCTGAGACGGGATACATACAACCACGAGGAGGGGTTGACCCAGGGAGTAGGTCAATCGGACAGTGGTATTGTCTATGTGGCGGCTGGGTTTTGGCCTCTTTTTTGTCAAAGACATCTGCATAGGCCCAGTATGCAGACAGCAGACCTGGAAGATTAGAGGGCTTCATGGGTGGTCAAGGAGATTGTACATGAACAAGACAGCTTTTATGGCAAGTGTTACCCCACCTGAGCAGATCTCCAGTCCAGAAGTGGTTCGTGCTTCCGAATCCACAGTAGACCCAGCAACAGCGGATGCGACATTCCTGAAAGGACGTGAAAGGTGATCTTCTCCATATGCAGCACTCCTACTCATAGGACAGCGTCTTCTGTAACAAACTGGATGACCTCGGGCAGAGGCTTTTTGTTCACCGACAGCACTGGAACAGGACTTTGCAGCTGATGAACAGGAATCCAATACCGATCCACTATACTCAGTTGTATGAAATTCCCATCAGCACAGAAGGGCCACCTCAGAGAACCAGAAGTCACTGGTTACGGACACAGTCAAATATAGAGGTGCAGAGGACTTGCCATCACGTAGAGTAGCCTCTCCTACTGACCCTAGGCAAGAAATTTTCCCGGCTTCTTGGGACAAAAGCAGATTAGGTGCGCGGAGCTTCAACAATAGTAGCACCTCCCATTGGTACGACGAATGTCCTGGCGATAGCAGACAGACCACACTTGATCAATCTCCATTGGCTCTGGGACTGTAGGTATGGAGGCCACACTGGCACGAGGAACCAAGCACCTCAGAACAGAGGGTACTGGGTGTGATGACCTCCTTTCACGGGCTTTCTCATGAGCACATTACAGAAAGCACAGGTCAATCTGAATGGCTAGGCTAATCAGGTCATCCAGAAAGAAGAATAAAGCACGACTGTAACGATAGTCCTGGGAGTGGACTCACTGGACTGGGCACTGGACTCTCCTGAGGTGCCGCCTTGAGCGAATCCCTATACAGGGACGTCGGGCGTAACCCCAGAGGGTCTAGATGCACGGAAGCCGGGATCAGCAGGATTCACAGGAAAGAGTTTTATAGAGTCTGTGGTAGATACAGGATCAGATCTGAACCAGGTACAGGTTAACGGCATCAGGCTGAAGGCCAGAATCGGAGACTGGTGCAGGTTAACGGGATCAGGCTGAAGTCCAGAACCGGAGACTGGTGCAGGTTACAGGGATCAGGCTGGAGTGTGTGCTCAGAAAGGTACTCAGGATCTGTAAGCAAAGACAGTGTTACACCAAGCATAGGCATAGAGAGACCTGAACAACTGGTACAAGAGACAAGCTACAGGGACACGTTGAACAAGCACTGGCCATGGGGAACAGGAAGTCTTAAATACCCAAGGTATTTAGTAGTCAGATCCTGGACAGCTGTGCTGGCCCTTTAAGTCTAGGAGAGTGCACACGCATGCCCTCTAGTGTGCATGTGTGACGCCCTTAACCCGTGGTGGGTGGCGCAGTCGGATCGGGAGCGTGACAATGACCAGCTAACTCGTCCCTTGATTTTACCAGTTAGGCCTCACCAGAATGCTCCGATGAATGACTCATTGGTCCACTGCAGCTCAGACAATAAGGTGTGGAATCTTATGGCTTACGGTGAAATCCCCTTGTTGCAGGTCAAACAGTGCTTCTGTAGCAGATGCAATGTGGCCAGGTTCATCAAATATTTCCTGGAAAGTCTCCAGGAAGATAGACAGGTTGGAGACTAGTGAATCAAGCCTCTCCAGAAACGAACTGATCTAGTCCAAAGCTTCGCCCTCTAGGTAAGAGGCCAGGAAAGCCACTTTGGTGGCATCTGTGGGATACTGCTGCGGCAGGAGACGGAAGTGCAACTGGCACTATTAAGAAACCCTTAACAAAGCTTCGGATCCCCTCGGTACCGTGGATGTCTGCTGAGACGAATGAGGAAGACTGCCGACTGGAAGAGAGGACGGCACAGAAGGCTCCAAAACTGGAGTAGCAGCTTGGCTGGAAGCATTCTGCTTGGATGTCTGCCGTTCGTCCATGGAAGCTAAATACTCCAGCACCCGACCTTGTATACCTTCCTGATGAGTAAGTTCTTGTTAGACGCTGGTAAGCTGAGTGTTGTTGGTTGCAAGATCTGTCAACTGCAGAGAGGTCAGCCATGTGTCCATAGCCTGCAGACTGGTCATGAGATGGTGTTGTTCCTCCTGCAAATGAGCAAGTTCTCACTGAGCCGAGAATGCAGGGCCAGCATGGTTCATGTCCTGGGAAAACTGTTATGCTCGCCCGCAGAGCAGAGATATTTAGAAAAGCCACTGAGCCACAGCACACAGAAAAACTAAAGGGGCTTGACTATGGACCTGAGCCTGGTCTTCTCCAGAGCCCCTCATGGTGAGGGTGTTACACTGCAGGTATGTGTGCGGGTGACACTCAGGAAGACTGGTGCTGCTTCAGCTGCCCCCAGGGGTAAACGAGCAACAGTCTCTGGCAGTAGGTTAGAGCAGCAGCAGGTGTTGAGATTCTGTCTGGGATGGATGGACGGATTGATAGTACAGCAGCTGCGACTGACATGGATACTTGAGGAGACGGGTATCGTGTAAGCTGGACGGCGTGGATGGTAGCGGCAGCAGTGGAACAGCAAGGAAGCACAGCACTACAATATAAAGAAGTGTGAGCAGCAGCAGACAGCACAATATCAGCAGCAGCGCTAAGGGACCTGAGAACTAGCAATGACTCCAAGGGGTACTTTGCACATTACAACATCGCAGGTGCGATGTCGGTGGGGTCAAATCGAAAGTGACGCACATCCGGCGTCACTGTCGACATCGCAGTATGTGAATCCTTTTACATACGATTAACGAGCGCAAAAGCGTCGTTATCGTATGATCGGTGTAGGGTCCGACATTTTCATAATTTTGCAGCAGCGACGGTATGATGTTGTTCCTCGTTCCTGCGGCAGCACACATCGCTGTGTATGATGCCGTAGGAGCGAGGAACATCACCTTACCTGCGTCCCGGCTGCAATGAGAAGGAAGGAGGTGGGCGGGATGTTTACGTCCTGTTCATCGCCACCCCTCCGCTCCTATTGGCCGCCTGCCTTGTGACGTCGCTGTGACCTCGCACGACCCGTCCCCTTAGGAAGGAGGCGGTTCGCCTGGCAGAGCGACGTCGCAGGGCAGGTAAGTGCATGTGAAGCTGCCGTAGCGATAATGTTCGCTATGGCAGCAATCACAAGATATCGCTGCTTCGACGGGGGCGGGGACTATCGCGCTCGACATCGCAACATCGGCTTGCAATGTCGCAACGTGCAAAGTACCCCTAACTTATTGCGGCTAACAATCAAGGATAGAGGACAAATCCCAATTGAAATTAACAAAAACAAAAAATCCTAAAAGTTGCAAATTAAAGTATAATATTAAAAACTCAATATGTGGATGTGAGAAAAGCACTCCAAAACAATAGAGTGGACCAAAAAAAGTGAAATAAGCAAGGATCTAGGTAAACCTAAAGGGCCCTGCCGTTGCCCATACAGTCTCACCCTACCTTGCTGCGGAGGTTGGCACCCTAATAAAATGCAAATAGTGCCCCTGCTCACCGATGACTCACCCTTAAGGACCCTGATGAGTCCCTAAACTAGATCCTATCATAAATTATGCAGAAATACAAAGTCTGATCAAATAGGTTTTAAATAACCAAGCTCAAAAGGTAATAACCACGAAGGTATCTACTAATAATATGCCATGCTGAATCCTGATAGATACCTCATGAAACAGCAAATCAAACTGCGAGGGCTACTGGTGTGCACCACAACGCCCCACGTAAATGAAAGAAAGGACCCACAATTACAGGTTACAAAAACAAGCAAAAGATCAAACAAAAAAATAAAGATAAAAACACTTCCCTTATACATGTCATTATTCACAAGACGGCCTCAACGCGTTTCCCCTGTTTCAGGTTCATCAGGAGGCCTGATTGGGGTATAGATGTCCCTAAATGGTGTGGATACACTGAAAACGCAAACCTATTTGATCAGACATTGTATTTGTGGATAATTTATGATAGGATCTAGTTTAGGGACTCATTAGGGTCTTTAAGGGTGAGTCATCATTGAGCGGAGGCACCATTTGCGTTTTATTAGGGTACAAACCTCCACGGTAAGGTAGGGTGAGACCGTAGTGGCAATAGCAGGGCCATTTAGAGTTACCTAGATCCATGCCTATCTCGCTTATTTTTCTCCTCTATTATTTTGGAGTGCTTTTCTCACATCCACATAGTGAGTTTTTAATATTATACTTAATAACATTTGCAACTTTTAGGAATTTTGTTTTTTGTTAATTTCTAACTGATTGCCCAGGCACCAGTAAAAGGCAGAGGTGCTTTAAGTACCTGCGACCTCCCAACTGACCTTGGAGGTACTTCTGAGATATGAGGATATTGGCTCTTTAAGAAATTGGTCGTCTGGATAGGGGAGAAAACCAATGTCCTCGCCAGGGGAGGGGAGCAGAAGAGTGTGAGGATGCCGCCATGGATGTTACAAGCACCAATTATATACTGCAGTATTTCCAGGTAATATAATACCCTTAATATATGGGCACCCCACTGGTTCAATTTTTGGCTGTATCTTGAATCTAAACTTTTGATATTGCCTAGGAGCATATGGTTTGCTCCAAGTGCTGATGCACTAGTCACTTTATATTTGGTATTAGCTTTGTGTATTATATTTCTGTGGTTTAAAGGGAACCTGTCAGCAGAAATTTCGCACTAAACCTAAAAGATTCCCCTTCTGCAGCTCCTGGGCTGCATTCTAGAAAGGTTCCTGTTGTTATTGTGCCCCCTTTGAGACCTAAATAAATACTTTATAAAGTCTTACCTTTTTGTATGCAAATCTTTTTTTATGGTCACAGGGGCGGGCTGTCTTGCGTCCGTTATTCTCCCTCCTGCCACTTTACGCCGTCCCCCATTGCTCATTTCCATACCTGAGGACGCCGCCCAGTGCTCCCTAGGTCTCGCGCATGCCCAGTGGCACTATCGCGGGACAGCACTGTGTAAAGTGTGACCACTGGTGAGGTGATTGCGCAGGCGTGAGATTATGGGCGGCGCTGTGATTGTCATCAGCAGCGTCATCCAAGTACCCGCCCATAATCTTGTGTCCGCGCTTTTCACTCTGCCTCCACCGTTATGCGGTTATGATCGGTGGTATGCTGCTCCTCACATCTATTTCCTGCTCCAGGGAAAGATGGGTAATAGGTGACGTGGGTTCATATGGCCAGCGCTTGCGCATAACGGTGGAGGCAGAGTGAAAAGCGCGGGCAGGAGATTATGGGCGGGTACTTGGATGACGCTGCTGATGACAATCACAGCGCCGCCCATAATTTCACTCCCTGCGCAATCACGTCACCAGCGGACACACTGCGCACAGTCCCGCGAGAGTGGCACTGGGCATGCGCGAGACCATGGGAGCACTGGGCGGCGTCCTCATGTATGGAAATGAGCAATGGGGGACGGCGTACAGCATCAGGAGGGAGAATAACGGACGCAAGACAGCCCGCCCCCGTGACCATAAAAAAAAAAGATTTGGATACAAAAAGGTAAGACTTTATAAAGTATTTATTTAGGTCTCAAAGGGGGCACAATAACAACAGGAACCTTTCTAGAAAGCAGCCCAGGAGCTGCAGAAGGGGAATCTTTTAGGTTTATTGCGAAATTTCTGCTGACAGGTTCCCTTTAACTACTGTATACTTACATATGTTTACATGCCAAATACTGTATGTGATCAATTCATTTTATACTGCATATCAAGTGTGATCTCGAACCATGGCATTTACATTTACTGTTGTCTGTTTTTCTATATCTTATTTTTTAATATGTTTAATAAAATTTGTATTTTTTTATGGTGTTTAGTCCATTTTGTTCTCTCCTTAATATAATTCTATTTGTGGATATATGCATTTTCGTCAGATTGGGAATTATGTAACGTTATTCCATGGCTAACACTCATTATACTTTTGTTTAAATGGAATTTGTGTATTTATTGTTTCCATCCTGTAGTAATGTGCCCATCCTTGTTCCCATACTGTAGTAATAAGAAACAGAAAGCAATGTTGTCAGCTCACCTCCTCTGGTTCTCTGGCATCCTAGTGGCAGCCTGGACTTCGTTTGGCCAACCGTATGAAGACAAGCAAGAAAATAGATGTGGCGCTTGTAAGAAACCAGCTTGAAGTAGTTCAATAAAATATCCAAAATTTATTTAGAAACGTTGCAAGTAAAAATATAGGACAGTCATGACTACCCCCTTGTAGAACTAGATGGTGAGTGGGGACAATGCGTTTCTCCAATCTCTTGGGCTTAATCATGTACATGATTAAGGCCAAGAGATTGGCAGAATCGTGTTGTCCCCACTGACCATCTAGTCCTACAAGGGGGTAGTTATGACTGTCCTGTATTTTTACTTGCAACATTTCTAAATAAATTTGGATATTTTACATGAACTATTCAAGCTGGTTCCTTACAAGCGCTGGATCTATTTTCTTGCTTGTCATTCTGTAGTAATGTGCACATCCTTGTCCCCATCCTGTAGTAACGTGCCCCAGCCTTGTCACCATCCTGTAGTAATGTGCCCATCATGTAGTAATGTGCTCATCCTTGTCCTCTTTTACTAAAGTGCACCATACTTGAGCCCATCTTGTAGTAAAGTGCCCACCTTGTAGTAATGCAGCCCTCCTTTTCCCCATTCTGTATTAATGTGTCCCTCCTTTTCCCCATTATGTATTAATGTGCCCATCCTTGTCCCCATCCTGTAGTAATGTGCCCTTCCTTGTCACCATCCTGTAGTAATGTGCCCATCCTGTAATAATGTGCTCCATCCTGTAGTAATGTGCCCCATCTTGTAGTAATGTGCCCCATCCTTGTCTCCATCCTGTAGTAATGTACCCATCCTTGTCCCCTTTTACAAATGTGCCCCATCCTTGAGCCCATCCTTTAGTAAAGTGTCCATCCTGTGGTAATGTGCCCCATCTTTGTGCCCATCCTGTAGTAATGTGCCCTCTCCTTGACCCCATCCTGTAGAAATGTGCCTATCCTGTAGTAATGTGCCCCCTCTTTGTCCCCTTTTATTAATGTTCCCCATCCTTGTCCCAATTTTGTAGTATTGTGCCCATCCTGTGGTAATGTGCCCAACCTTGTCCCCTTTTACTAATATGCCCCATCCTTGAGCCCATCCTTTAGTAAAGTGTCCATCCTGGCTTAATGTGCCCCCTCTTTTTCCCCATTCTGTAGTAATGTGCCCATCCTTGTCCCCATCCTGTATTAATGTGCCCCATCCTTGTCCCCCTACTGTAGTAATATGCCCATCCTGTAGTAATGGTCCCCATCCTGCAGTAATGTGCCCATCCTCTAGTAATGTTCCCCATCCTTGTGCCCATCCTTGTCCCCTTTTACAAATGTGCCCCATTTTTGTCCCCATTGTGTAGTAATGTGCCCATCCTGTAGTAATGTGCCCAGTCTCGTCCCCTTTAACTAATGTGCCCCAAACATGTGCTCATCCTGTATTATTAAACTTGTTCCCTTTTATAATTTGTCTCATCCTTGAGCCCATCTTGTAGTAATGTGTCCATCCTGTAGTATTGTGCCCTCACCTTGACCTCAACTTGTAGTAATATGACCATTGTGTAGTAATGTGCTCCCTCCTTGTCCCCCTTTACTAATCTGCCCCATCCTTGTCCCATTCCTGTAGTATTGTGCCCATCCTGTAGTAATGTGCCCAACCGTGTTCCCTTTTACTAATGTGCCCCGTCCTTGAGCCCATTCTGTAGCAAGGTGCCCATCCTGTAGTATTGTGCCCCCTCCTTGATCCCATTCTGTAGTAATGTGCCCATCCTGTAATAATGTGCCCATTCTGTAGTATTATGCCCATCGTGTAGTAATATGCCCATCCTTGTCCCTTTTTACTAATGTGCCCATCCTTGTTTACTTTTACTATACTGTCCCCTTTACTGATCCTTTTTTTGTAGCAATGCCTCATCCTTGTCTGCTATTGTGCCATTTCATACCTCTCCTCCATTCTCCAACCTGCTTCTTGCAGCCAGCAGGCACGAGCCCCCCTTGATGATCGAGGCAACTGGCGACTGTCAACGCATCATCTGAAATTCAGATGAAAGTTTTGCCGCCGTGCAGTGTCAAGCTCTCTCTGCACTATTCCAATGGCAGCCGCCGGCCAATCAGAGGCAAACAGGTGACGTCATATGCATCAACCTCTTGCCACTTATTGGCCAGCAGCTGCCATTGGAATAGTTATGCAGAGAGAGCTTGACTCTGCTCTGCATCGGTAAAACGTTCATCTGAAATAAAGCAGTGAGCACTGACAGGTGCGACCCTTGCACCAGCCGCGATCGTCAAGGGGGGCACTTGCCTGTGAGCCGCAAGAAGCAGGTGATCGGGTACTGTGACTATTTGGCAGCCTAGAACAACTGTGCTGTACTCGCGTACCTGCTACAACTGATGACGGGTCATGTGACAGAAAGGAAGTTCCAAGTCAGTGGCTGTGATGGTTGGATATGGGGGGAGGTGTATCATGTTGTGTAGATTCATATTTTAAGCTTGGTTCACTGTCCATTATTTGTACTGCTTGTGTGTACATTGTATTGTCTGTAGGTAATCACCCCCTGTAGTGTTCCTGTTCCTAAGTTTGGGGGAAGGGGCCTGAGATTCACCCAACCTCTTTGCTTACCTGGTAGACTCAATCAGTCTGTTGGAGAACTTGAACAGAGAAGGATTAATCCTCTGTGAGAAACTGTGGCTTCTCAGAGAGACCTGTACATTTATCGCTTACCGGACTATATTTGTGTTACAGGACTAATTTTACCCTCTGTTTTGTGGTTTATGTTATGGACCATTTGAGTTGCTTGGAATAATTGCTCTTTGGATTGTACCGCCATCTCTCACTCTGTTAATTGTGTGATATGGGAGAAGGACCCCGTCACAGTGTCGCTAAGCTCATGTGATGTGCCTATTTACATGTGACCCACAACTCTCAGACCGCGGCCCGCGAGCCAGCAGCGCCATCATGGTAATGGCGGTGCATGCTAGCTAGGCCATGTTGTCGACATTGTTGGTGGTCAGGGGAGACACCAACAGGCTCAGCGCTCCCTGGAACTAAAATTCTGTGAATGTAGGACTATGTATGTATGGACTATACCCATGTTTGCTGACTATATATTGGAAGAAATCCCGAACATTACACAAATTTAGTATATACTAGAACCATACTATATGTGGACATGAGATTGACATGAAAAAAAAGGGATAAGCAAATAATAAATCCACCCCATAGGTTATAAATGGAATGATTCCCTATTGAGTGAATTATATTTTCACACTTTATTTATTTTTTTTAAATGCTACCAAGGATCATACTAAAGATACCCCAGGGCCTATAGTATGATAACCAATAACCATATGTGTGGCCATAATTATTGCAACAATTTGATGTAAACAGTAATAATTGCTATTAATTAAACCTTCAAGGTTGTGGTTAATACCGGCCTAAGAACAATATATGGGCACTTACTAATCAAAAGTAGTCAGATTACTAACCCTCAGATTCAAGGGCAATTTTGGCATAAAAATAAGTAAGTGCTGAAAATTGTGTAATTACTATTGTGTGGTGAATTTGATGTGACTAGCTAATTTAGTTCAATGCCTAGGAACAGTGATCAATATTCTGTGAATTATGTGGTTACTCAAGAAGTAGTGCAATACCCAATATTAATAACTAAAAACCTACTCTTAAGGCCGCTTTACACGCTGCGATATCGTTACCGATATCGGTCCCCATCGGTTGTGCGCCATGGGCAAATTGCTGCCTAATTACCACACTAATTACCTGCATAGCGACGTTGCTGTGACCGGTGAACCGCCTCCTTTCTAAGGGGGCGGTTCATTTGGCGTCACAGCGACGTCACTAAGAGGCGCCCAATAGAAGCGGAGGGGCGGAGATGAGCGGGCCAAACATCCCGCCCACCTCCTTCCTTCCTCATTGCGTGCGGCCGCAGGTAAGGTGAGCTTCCTCGTTCCTGCGGTGTCACGTATAGTGATGTGTGCTGCCGCAGGAACGACGAACTACATCGTACACGCAGCAGCAACGATAATTGAGATTAGGGGGGCATGTCACCGATTAGTGATTTTGCACGTTTTTGCAACGATGCAAAAATCGCTAATAGGTGTCACACGCAACGACATCGCTAAAGCAGCCGGATGTGCGTCACAAATTCCGTGACCCCAACGAAATCGCTTGAGCGATGTCGTAGCGTGTAAAGCGGCCTTTAGGCTATGTGCGCACTAGAAAAATGATTTTTCTTAAGAAATTTCTCAAGAAATTTCTTGAGAGTGAAGGATTAGCGCACCTGCGTTAAAATAACGCACCAATAACGTAGATAATAACGCATGCATTATTACTGCGTTTTGGTGCGTTTTTGGTGCGTTATTTTGCAGGTTGGTCCCTGCGTTTTTTAATGCTTTTAACAGCTACTTTAACAGATAATATATAGATAGATAGAGAGATAATAGATAGATAGATAATAGAGAGATATAGAGAGAGATAATACAGAGATAATAGAGAGATACATAGATAATAGATACATAGATACAAACATAGATAGATAGATACATACATAGATAATACAAAGACTGGAGGACAAGGAGTAAAGTGCAAATAGGTTTAATAAATAGCAACTGGCACAAAGGAATCAGCGGCAAAAACGGGCCGGCAGATAAAATATAGATGTACTAGATGACAATTACATATAGGGCACAAGTAAAATGAATAAATAACAGACTGGGTCAAAAACATGAACAAGGCATCCTGCACATAAAGAGCATGGTGTAAAATTTTGACAATTGTTACACATAGACAGATGGAAAAAAACAGCTCTGGATAAGCACAATGATAACAGTGTATACTCTGAAATAACAGAGATATATAAAATATATAAAATAGGATCCAAGTCTCACTAATCACTAATAAACAGTGCTTGATACAGATGCTGGTGAAACAGCAACTTCTGCAGTGACAGAGTCAAATAGTTAAACAGTCAAAAAAGCTATAAACAGATAAACAGGTTTAGCCACCATGAGGTGCTAAGTGGATGCCAATGAACAGTCAGATTAAGTACAAAGACATGAATGCATGAATAGAATCCCAGCAGGTTTAAGTAAACATACCCATAAGTGCACAAAGCCGGCCTGATAAGCAGCAGAGCAGACCCCCCCCGGAGAGAGCCCCAACGTATACCTTTCACAATCTCAGCTATAAGATTATTTCATCAAGGGGAGGTGGAACACTGTGAAGCAGCCATGTGTTTTTATACATGGTGCTCCCATGCTCCAACTGCTCCATCCCCACTCTGTCAGCGCGGCCGGACCAATCGCGGCCAGTGACCAGCTCTGTCAGCAGTCAACGCCCCTTTTTTTTTTTTTTTGTTAGGTAGCGTGCATGTGCGGAAAGTGGGGACACGTCACCCACGAACCGCGCACGTGCGCAGGCGATGATGACGCCGACAGAGCCGGGCCAGTAGGTCACTGATGCAACCGCGCCGACGGGGGGAGGAGGGGCGGGAGCGAGCATAAGAAGACAAGGATAAGTAAATATGCAATGTAACAGTAATAAGAGAACATCAACTGTGACATAAAGTCTTAAATGTAACTTAAAAGGTCCTAGCCGTGACCCAAGAGGAAGATACATGATAAATATCAAGGATATACATAGGTAATTATGAACAATGTGCCACTGATAAAAAAACATATACTATAACATCAAACACTCAATATTAATTCAAGTGTCATAGTCGTGGTACAGAGAGGAAGGTAATCAATGCGTAATACATGAGTTCCATATCAAAGTTAAACTAAATAAGTATGAGCAGTATAACACATAAGGAGATCATATACTGTAGCACAGATTATTCAATATCACAAAAAACATCCCAAGTCGTGGCACAGGAGAGGAATGACCAGTGTATATATAATATACATAAACTTCATGTCACAGGATGTTCAATGTAAATTGAGATCTCCTAATCGTGGCACAAGAGGGAAATAATCATTATACAATAACTCCATGATCATAAAAATATGAATATAAACACAGTGACACCGGTGAAAAAACATAAGTATAACATAGAGAATACAATATTGCTTCAGATGTCCCAGTCGTGGTACAAGAAGGAAGATAATCAATATATGACAAAAATCCATGTCGATGTTCAATGTCAGAAGTGTGGTTCCAGAAGAGTACCAGCAGAAAAAAAAAAAAAAAAAAAAATTCCGTGACCCCAACGAAATCGCTTGAGCGATGTCGTAGCGTGTAAAGCGGCCTTTAGGCTATATGCGCACTAGAAAAATGATTTTTCTCAAGAAATTTATTGAGAGTGAAGGATTAGCACACCTGCGTTAAAATAATGCACCAATAACGTAGATAATAACGCATGCATTTTTACTGCATTTTGGTGCGTTTTTGGTGCGTTTTGGTGCGTTATTTTGCAGGTTGGTCCCTGCGTTTTTTAATGCTTTTAACAGCTACTTTAACAGATAATATATAGATAGATAGAGAGATAATAGATAGATAGATAATAGAGAGATATAGAGAGAGATAATACAGAGATAATAGAGAGATACATAGATAATAGATACATAGATACAAACATAGATAGATAGATACATACATAGATAATAGATACATAGGTAGCAGCACAGCTCTGATCAGCAGAAATGCTGTGTTCTTGTTACAGCCGCTGCTCTGCCGGCTGTAACATTAAGGCTATGTGCGCACTAGGCGTTTTTTTGCGGTGTTTTTGCGCGTTTTTCGGGTGCCTTTTTGTTCAGAAAACTTCATGACTTTGCTTCACCAGCAAAATCTATGAGTTTTCAATTTTACTGTCTGCACACAGCGGTTTTTTTTTAGCTGCATTTTAGTGGGGCCCAAAAAAATGCAACATGTCAATTATTCCTGCGTTTTTCACTGCGTTTTTCACCCATTGAGTTCAATGAGATGTTCAAAAACGCAATGAAAAACGCAAATTACAAATATTGCTGCATTTTAGTGCGTCTCTATGACTAAAACACAGCTATAAACGCAAGGGGTGGGTAGTACAGTGACGTGTACAGGAAGAGGATTCCTTGTGTTGGTAAACACAGAAGAGTGAATCCTCCCGCTACCGCCACCCCTGCTTCCACCTTCCGTCCGGCGCCGTGTCTGCTCCCGTCCTGCGCCATGTCCGGACGGGAGGTGTAAGCAGCTGCGAAATCAAAAGTGAACAGTAGAAAAAAAAAATCTCATACTCACCTGTCGGCAGACTCCCGGGACACGACCGATCGCTGCAGGACCTGCCGGTGATCAGCTGATGCCGTCACCTGACGGCATCAGCTGATTGTATAAGTCCAGCAGTGAGGCCGGCTTTTTACCGCCTGGCCGACAGAAATTATCAGCTGATGCGGTCAGGTGACTTCCATCAGCTGATTACCGCCGGCTCCTGCAGCGATCGGACGGGAGTCTGCACAGAAGTGTGTGGTGTTTTTTTGTTGTTTTTTTTTTGCGCTGATACATCAGCTGATTGTATAAACGGCTTTTAGAAAACCAGCTGATGTGTGATGTGATTCACGTCCTTGAACCTGACACATCATCTGATTGGTTTGCCTTCCAGCAAACCGATCAGATGATACTGGATCCGGATTGGACGGCGTGGGACCCTTGACCCAGGATTACGGAGGGGGGTTCTTTATTTCAATAAAGATGGAGTCACTAATTGTGTAGTGTTTTTTTTATCTTTACTAGAAATTCATGGTGGCCATGCCTAATAATGGCGTGACACCATGAATTTCGGGCTTAGGGCCAATTGATAACATACAGCTAGCCCTAACCCCATTAATACCCAGCGAGCCACCTCGCACCAGGGTAGCTGGAAAAGTTGGAAACAGCGCCAGAAGATGGCGCTTCTATAAAAGTGCCATTTTCTGGGGTGGCTGCGGACTGCAATTCGCAGCGGGGCAGCCCAGAAAGCTTGGGCACCCTGCGCTGTGGATTCCAATCCCCAGATGTCTAGTTGTACCTGGCTGGACTCAAAAATTGGGCGAAGCCCACGTCCTTTTTGTTTTTTTTTAATTATTTCATTAAATTCATGAAATAATAAAAAAAAAGGGCTTCCCTATAATTTTGGTTCCCAGCCGGGTACAAATAGGCAGCTGGGGGTTGGGGGCAGCCCATACCTGCCTGCTGTACCTGGCTAGCATACAAAAATATGGCAAAGCCCATGTCATTTTTTTTGGGCAAAAAACTGCATACAGTCCTGGATGGAGGATGCTGAGCCTTGTATTTCTGCCGCTGCTGTCTGCTCTCCTGCATACACTAGTGGATGGAGCATGCTGAGCCTTGTAGTTCTGTAGCTGCTGTAGGCTCTCCTGCATACACTAGTGGATGAAGTATGCTGAGCCTTATAGTTCTGCTCCCCTGCCTCTCCCTCCAGCATACAGTCCTGGATAGAGCATACTGAGCCTTGTAGTTCTGCAGCTGCTGTCTGCACTCTTGCATACACTAGTGGATAAAGTATGCTGAACCTTGTAGTTCTGCTCCCCCTGCCTCTCCATCCAGCATACAGTCCTGGGTGGAGCATGCTGAGCCTTGTAGTTCTGTAGCTGCTGTAGGCTCTCCTGCATACACTAGTGGATGAAGTATGCTGAGCCTTATAGTTCTGCTCCCCTGCCTCTCCCTCCAGCATACAGTCCTGGATAGAGCATGCTGAGCCTTGTAGTTCTGCAGCTGCTGTCTGCACTCTTGCATACACTAGTGGATAAAGTATGCTGAACCTTGTAGTTCTGCTCCCCCTGCCTCTCCCTCCAGCATACAGTCCTGGGTGGAGCATGCTGAGCCTTGTAGTTCTGCAGCTGTATGCTCTCCCGCATACACTAGTAGAGAATGAAGAACATATTGAGGAAAGAAATGACATCAGACCTTTTTTTTTTTTCTCCAACAATCTTTAATGGCATTGTTCACTGATAAAAAAAAAACGCATGAAAACGCAGTGAGCAAAAACGCAGCAAAACGAAGCCAAAAAAAGCGGTAAAAATGCATGCTTTGTTATGAGGTTCTTTGCCGTGGGTGCGTTTTTGTGCGTTTTTTGCGGCAAAAAACGCACAAAAACGCAGCGCCAAAAAAACGCAGCATGCGCACATAGCCTAACTATGTTATGATAGTGACTGGAGTACTTCCCCGAAAAAAAGACACTGTCAGCTTTTCTAATCGGTAGAAATGTGCAGGGATTGCCACTGGCTCACCGCAGCAGCCAGCGGTGATCACTCCTTCATGATTTTGGATGTACTATTACATTGTAGGTTGTGAAGGGGTTAATACTATCTTCCTATATTAAACCATAACAATTTTTATACATTATCTCATTCTTATCCATGTATTCCAGAGAATGTCATCATTATAATATTTTTCATCAATAGACCCATAATCCCCATGATTCCAAATCCCTCATATACATTCTTCTTATTATTTTTCTTTTTCAGGGGATCCACCCCTACTGCAACTAATTTGTTGTCCCGGGCGAATACCAGCCAGCCCGGTAATCTCAACAGGTAAGTCACCATTCAAATAAATACCAATCTATGAAGAAGCAAAATAAAATTAATACTTATACATAAAACCAACAAACCATCATTAAAAACACAACATGCTAACCAACCCAATCTCGATACTTCAATCTTATCCTTCTTACAAAAACGCGCTACCGTACTTCCACGAAAAAAAGACACTGTCTTATATTTTATTTGCCCCGAAAAAAGCACTAGATCTTATTTTCGGGGAGTGTAATACTAATATGAAAAGACTGACCCTCCCATCCTCTTTTTTTTACTTTTTTTATTTTAGTAATCCCACTAGGGGACTATAAGGATCAGAAGTCTGATCGCTCATTCATTTCTGTTGATCAAAGCAGCACAGCTCTGATCAGCATAAATGCTGCGTTGTTGTTACAGCTGCTGCTTTTCCGGCTTTGAGAGGAACTATGACATGATAGCGACAGGATTCATCACATGACATGTCGCTACCATGACAGCCTTCAGCTGCCGGTGATCACATCATGGGCCTCCGATGGCGGCGGGGAAATGCGCGTTTCTCGCTGCAACGATTTAAAACGCACTGTCACATTTTGACAATGCGATTTAAGTGGTTAACAGGCGTGGGTGGATCGCGGATCCACCTGTGCCTGTAAGCCACACATGTCAGCTGTTATAATCAGCAGACATGTGCAGGGATCGCCACTGGCTCACTGCAGCAGGCAGCGGGGATCACCCCTTCATGATTTTGGATGTACCGTTACATCCTAGGTTATGAAGGGGTTAATACGATATTGCTATATTAACCATAACAATTTTTATACAATATCCCATTCTTAAGGCCCCGTTACACGCAACGACGTATCTAACGATATATCGCCAGGGTCACGGATTCCGTGATGCACATCTGGCATCGTTAGCGACGTCGTTGCGTGTGACAGCAAGGAACGACCGTTAACGATGGAAAATGCTCACCTTATCGTCCATCGTTGACACGTCTTTCCTTTTCAAAACATCGTTGATTGTAGAGGTCGCAGGTAGTTCGTCGTTCCCAAGGCAGCACATATCGATACGTGTGACACCTCGGGAACGACGAGCTACAGCTTACCTGTGGCTGACGGCAATGCGGAAGGAAGGAGGTGGGCGGGATGTTACGGCCGCTCATCTCCGCCCCTCTGCTTCTATTAGACGGCCGCTTAGTGACGTCGCTGTGACGCCGCACGAACCGTCCCCTTAGAAAGGAAGCGGTTCGCCGGCAACAGCAACGTTGCAGGGAAGGTAAGTCCGTGTGACGGCTCCTAACGATTTTGTGCGCCACGGGCAGCAATTTGCCCGTGACGCACAAACGACGGGGCGGGTGCTTTCACCAGTGATATCGCTGCGTGTAATACCCCCTTTATCTATGTAATCCAGACAATGTCATCATTACAACATTTTTCATCAATAGACCTATAATCCCCACAATTCCAAATCCCTCATATACATTCTTATTATTTTTCTTTTTCAGGGGATCCACCCCTACTACAACTAATTTGTTGTTCCGGGCGAATACCAGCCAGCCCGGTAATCTCAACAGGTAAGTCACCATTCAAATAAATACCAATCTAGGAAGAAGCAAAATAAAATTAAAACTTATACATAAAACCAACAAACCATCATTAAAAACACTACATGCTAACCCACCCAATCTCGATACTTCAATCTTATCCTTCTTACAAAAACGCACTACCGTACTTCCACGAAAAAAAGACACTGTCTTATATTTTATTTGCCCCGAAAAAAGCACTAGATCTTATTTTCGGGGAGTGTAATACTAATATGAAAAGACTGACCCTCCCATCCTCTTTTTTTTACTTTTTTTATTTTAGTAATCCCACTAGGGGACTATAAGGATTAGAAGTCTAATCGCTCATTCATTTCTGTTGATCAGAGCAGCAAATTTCTGATCAGCAGAAATGCTGCGTTCTTGTTACAGCTGCTGCTTTGCCGGCTTTAACAGGAACTATGTCATGATAGCGACAGGATTCATCACATGACCTGTCGCTACCATGACAACAATCGGCTGCCCGTGATCATGTAGCGCCCCTGAGACTAGTCGCTACAGGGTATATCATTATATCCTCCCCGGGCAGGTCAAGATGTTAATCTGGTAAGTTCTATAAGTTCTACACACACCTCACACCACCATACAGCAGGGAGAAGCTGTCACTAGGAAAGGGTTAACAATGTTTCTACAAACACAGTTAGGAAGTGACTCAGCCAGTTCTTAGCAAACCCAAGTAGCCATGACAACTTGCAAAGGTGTGGGCATAGGCAGTTAGGAGTAGAGACACTATTGGCCCGGCAGAACAAGCTTAGACACGAAACAGAGCCGACGCACAGTGTGCAGCTCCCCTCGGAGGCTGTCAGGCCTTCAGGGAGGCAGAACAGAGCTGTCTGGATGTAACACCAAACAGACAGCACAACCAAGCTGGGGCCAGTAACATCTAGAGAAAGACGGGACCCGGCATTTGCACTCGTGGACTAAAAGGGCTGCAGTCGCCAGAGCACGGGACGGAGCACAGAAGAGGTACAGAGCCCTAGTTCGGGTTGCTGGGGCATGACAGCAGAGAGAGAGAGAGCCTGGGGAGATGGGACAGAGGTCCGGCCCATGAGAGGTTAAGGCTGCCGGCACTACGGACTGGGACCGGGGAAGAGTACAGAGTTGTGCATGGAGGAGAAAAACCTGACTCTGTGAGTAACTGCCACTGCCCTGCGCTCCGGCGCTCCCATGGACTGCCGCCCCCGTTCTCACCAACCTTCCTGGGCACCCCGCTCCGCCCGTGGGAAGCGATACTGTCTCGGCTGCACCTAACACCTGCCCCGGAGAGAGACTGTGCAGCGGCGGCTAATTCCTGGCCGCATACCAAGTGTTGCTCTGCAAAGCATCCCCGCTCAGCATCCAGTACTGCCCTTGGGAGAGGATTAGCCGCAGGAAGGGTCAGCGGCGGAGGAGGCCGGGACCCCAGTCACTACTGCAACCGGTGACACGCTTCCCAGGGGCCTGCCACCCTCATTCCATCCCCGTCTGTATTGGACACTTGTCCGTTTCCTGTTTTTGTGTTTTTTTTTTTCATGTAGCCGACGGGGTCACGGAACCGGGTCAGGCCAGTCACAGCTACCCCAAAGAATCACTGGCCCACTGACGAGTAACCTAAGGCCCCGTGGACGCTACAATCACGTCACGGGGCCTCCGATGGCGGCAGGGAAAGGCGCGTTTCCCGCTGCAGCGATTTAAAACGCAGTGTCACATTTTGACAGCACGATTTAAGTGGTTAACAGGCACGGGTGTGTTGCGGATCCACCTGTGCCTGTTAGCCACGCATGTCAGCTGTTCTAATCGGCAGACATGTGCAGGGATCGCCACTGGCTCACCGCAGCGGTGATCACTCCTTCATGATTTGGATGTACCATTACATCGTAGGTTGTGAAGGGGTTAATACTATCTTCCTATATTAAACCATAACAATTTTTATACATTATCTCATTCTTATCCATGTATTCCAGAGAATGTCATCATTATAATATTTTTCATCAATAGACCCATAATCCCCATGATTCCAAATCCCTCATATACAGTGCCTACAAGTAGTCTTCAACCCCCTGCAGATTTAGCAGGTTTGATAAGATGCAAATAAGTTAGAGCCTGCAAACTTCAAACAAGAGCAGGATTTATTAACAGATGCATAAATCTTACAAACCAACAAGTTATGTTGCTCAGTTAAATTTTAATAAATTTTCAACATAAAAGTGTGGGTCAATTATTATTCAACCCCTAGGTTTAATATTTTGTGGAATAACCCTTGTTTGCAATTACAGCTAATAACCGTCTTTTATAAGACCTGTTCAGGCCGGCACAGGTCTCTGGAGTTATCTTGGCCCACTCCTCCATGCAGATCTTCTCCAAGTTATCTAGGTTCTTTGGGTGTCTCATGTGGACTTTAATCTTGAGCTCCTTCCACAAGTTTTCAATTGGGTTAAGGTCAGGAGACTGACTAGACCACTGCAACACCTTGATTTTTTCCCTCTTGAACCAGGCCTTGGTTTTCTTGGCTGTGTGCTTTGGGTCGTTGTCTTGTTGGAAGATGAAATGACGACCCATCTTAAGATCCTTGATGGAGGAGCGGAGGATCTTGGCCAAAATCTCCAGGTAGGCCGTGCTATCCATCTTCCCATGGATGCGGACCAGATGGCCAGGCCCCTTGGCTGAGAAACAGCGCCACAGCATGATGCTGCCACCACCATGCTTGACTGTAGGAATGGTATTCTTGGGGTCGTATGCAGTGCCATCCAGTCTCCAAACGTCACGTGTGTGGTTGGCACCAAAGATCTCGATCTTGGTCTCATCAGACCAGAGAACCTTGAACCAGTCTGTCTCAGAGTCCTCCAAGTGATCATGAGCAAACTGTAGACGAGCCTTGACATGACGCTTTGAAAGTAAAGGTACCTTACGGGCTCGTCTGGAACGGAGACCATTGCGGTGGAGTACGTTACTTATGGTATTGACTGAAACCAATGTCCCCACTGCCATGAGATCTTCCCGGAGCTCCTTCCTTGTTGTCCTTGAGTTAGCCTTGACTCTTCGGACAAGCCTGGCCTCGGCACGGGTGGAAACTTTCAAAGGCTGTCCAGGCCGTGGAAGGCTAACAGTAGTTCCATAAGCCTTCCACTTCCGGATGATGCTCCCAACAGTGGAGACAGGTAGGCCAAACTCCTTGGAAAGGGTTTTGTACCCCTTGCCAGCCTTGTGACCCTCCACGATCTTGTCTCTGATGGCCTTTGAATGCTCCTTTGTCTTTCCCATGTTGACCAAGTATGAGTGCTGTTCATAAGTTTGGGGAGGGTCTTAATTAGTCAGAAAAGGCTTGAAAAAGAGATAATTAATCCAAACATGTGAAGCTCATTGTTCTTTGTGCCTGAAATACTTCTTAATACTTTAGGGGAACCAAACAGAATTCTGGTGGTTTGAGGGGTTGAATAATAAATGACCCTCTGAATAAACTTTTCACAATTTAAAAAAAAAAAAAAAAAGAAATAACATTCTTTTTTGCTGCAGTGCATTTCACACTTCCAGGCTGATCTACAGTCCAAATGTCACAATGCCAAGTTAATTCCGAATGTGTAAACCTGCTAAATCTGCAGGGGGTTGAATACTACTTGTAGGCACTGTACATTCTCCCCCGCAGTATACACCCACTGACTGGAGCTGAGGAGATCAGTTTTTGCTTAGTGTCCGAGGAGGTTGGACACGCAGGGGCTGCTCTCAGCCCTTCAGGTTTGTATGGTTGTGTTTTATTAATGTTTTCCCTTTGTTTTTCAGACACAGCTCGTCGGGCGACAGGGTGTAATCGCTCACCCTGCTCTCCCACATAGAGACCGGTCGCACAGAAGTGGGGTCCGTCCGCCACTTCCGTTGTCTTCCGTGTCTGTCTGGCAGGACCCTACCCCCCTAACACTCTCAAGACTGTTTGGGGGGCATCCGCACAGAGGGACAGGCGGATGGTCCTTGCCCCCCTCCCCAAACTCTCTCGCTCCCGAGCCTGATTGTGGGGTAGGAGGACGAAGACCGTACCCAGGATGGAGAGGTACCCTTCTGGTCTCCCCTAGACTATGCCTGGGACGACCGTCGAGATGTCTTCGCTCACCTTCCAGGATGGATCCAGGATCACCTCAAGACAAGCTGGGAACTCAGATAAGTAATCCAATCCCCCTCCTTCTTCCCCGTCCCGGGTTATGGGGAGGGATCCCGTGTATAGAAGCCCACAGTCTTTCCACCTGGGTCAAGGGGTCCCATATCCCCCCTAGAACACCTCACCTTAGCCCCCTTGGTAGTTGTTTTCCCCGGTTCTGCGACCGGTCCCCCTGCCGTGGCGTCCACTATCCGGCGGCCTATCCTCAAACCTTAGCCCCCGGCTCCATTGCGGCCCGGCGTCCCCTCCGGCGGCCTGCCCTTAGAAATTTAGCCCCCGGCTCCATTGCGGCCCGGCGTCCCCTCCGGCGGCCTGCCCTTAGAAATTTAGCCCCCGGCTCCATTGCGGCCCCTCCGGTGGCCTGCCCTTAGAAATTTAGCCCCCGGCTCCACTGCGGCCCGGCGTCCCCTCCGGCGGCCTACCCTTAAAATTTAGGCCCCGGCTCCATTGCGGCCCGGCGTCTCCCCCCGCGGCCTACCCTTAAAACTTAGGCCCCGGCTCCTTGCGGCCCGGCGTCTCCTGCGGCCCGGCGTCTCCTCCGGCCCGGCGTCTCCTCCGGCTCGCCGTCTCCTCCGGCCCGCCGTCTCCTCTGGGGGATACCTTTAAAAATGTTGCAGCCGGCTTCATTGCGGCCCTCTGCGTTCGCGCGCTCGCCTGGCCACGCCCCCAGCCGGGAATTCAGCCCGCGCGCGCGGGCTTTTCAAATTCTTCTGGCTCCCCTGTGCAACCGCCGCCCCCCTCTTTCCTGGCGCCTGACGTCACTTCCCGGCGCCGAGACTCCCGGGGAACGTCGCTCCTGCCCGCACTTCCAGCCTCCCGGCTCGGTAACTAACCCCACCACCGCAGCTTCAGCGCCCCCCCGCAGACAGCCAGTGCGACCCAGGGCCCCCGCAGTCACCGCTCCAGGCTGCCCAGCACCACTCGCCTCAGACTCCCGGTCTCTGCAAGACTGCAAAAAAAAAAAAAAGACCTTAAGCTTACCGCAAAACCGGCTCTCCTGTTATTACTCCAGGAGCACCTACCCCGGATTCCTGGTGCAGTTCACTTGCAGTGAGCTGTCCCCCCTCTAACACACAGCGCAGGGTTATAGAGCGACTTCAGTCCGGGAATATTAACAGCCCCCCCTCACCCTTCTAAAGGTGCGAGATGTCAATCTCCTACACGCACTCCATTTCCAGGGGTATTCCAGCGTACTGTGGTCCTATCCACTTCCACCGTCTGTGTTTCTTGTGCTCCTGCCTATGTTCCTGTTTCCACTACCTAGTGTGTCAGTGTTCCTCACGTAGGGTCACTATTGGTGGGTTAATGTTCCTCATGTCCTATCTGCTGTCATATACCCGCCTATTACAGGGTCATTGACCCGTCCACTGTTTTCAACCTCAGCCTGTTCACTATCCAGTGTGCCAGTGTCTCCATTTACCTGTCTACTATACAGTGTGCCAGTGGTACCATGTGTCTGTCCACTACCCAGTGTGCCAGTGTTTCGCTTGCAATGGTCTACACCAGTGTGCCCGTGGCCTTCACCTGTGTGCCAGTGTCTTCTGTGTGCCAGCGTTTTCCTCCCGCTTGTCCACTATCCAGTGGGTCAGCGTCTCTACGCACTGGCCTACATCTCCGCGCCAGCGCTTTCCTGTCCCTGTCCACTATCCAGTGTGCCAGCGTCTGTGTACCCCAATACCCAGGTGCCAGTGTCTGTGCCATGCCTGTCTGCCCCAATACACAGGTGCCTTTGGGATCCTGCCCGCTATTCAGTGGGCCGGCGTTATGACGCGCATTTGTTTACTCTGGTGTTCCAGTGTCCTCTCGAGCCGCCTCACTATTCAGTGCGCCAGTGTTTCTTTACGCACCTGTTTACACCACCGTACCAGTGTTGTGTGAACCTACCCACGGTTTGGGGGGTCAGGTCTCTAATCGCACCTCTCTGTTTCTGCAGACAAAAGAATTTTTTTGTATATAGACCATCAAGTCCAGCATCCAGATTGACAGTACCACAAATCTGTCCACTTGCTTGTGTGCCAATGTCTCTATATGTCGGTCCACCTTCCAGGGTGCCAGTACCCTCTATCCAGAGTGTCTCTATGTACCTACCCACCATCCGGTGTGTTAGTGTTTCTTGAATGGGCCCCCTACCTCGTGTACCTGTTGGCTATACGCACCTGTATACTACAGCGTGACAAGGATTTGATGAGCCGCGTCAGCATTCACTCTCCAGTGTATCTTTACGCACCTACCCACCATGCGGTGTGCTAGTGTTTTCTTGCATGTGACCTCTATTTTGTGTGCCAGCGTTTCTATATGCACCTGTATACTACAGCGTGACAGTGATTTGATGAGCCTGCCCACTAGCCTTTGGGCCAGCACTTCTCCGAACCAGAGGCCAGATACAGCAACTGGCTTAAGTGCTTTGTTCAGCTTTTCCGCTCATCTCTGACCGAGGCGAGCACTCCATCCATCTCCGTCCCATGAGGCGGCACGGGAGCAGCTGTCACATTCAGTGCCAGTACTCCTGATCGATGATCCTGCCCGCTACCCAAGGGGCTAGCGTTTATCCACACCAGAGGCTGGTTACCGTAACAGGTATGTGTTCACTACTCTCGACCCAGAGAGTCGAACAGACTGAAGTCACCTAGTGGGTCAGCTATCTCCCTCATCTCCGACTGAAGCGAGGACTGGGTTCTGTAGGGACCCCATGATGCGCCACGGTTGCAACTGTCAATAGGTTGCTTCCCAGTGACCCAGGACTCTCTCTTACTTCAAACCATCCAGTCAGGTGACCAGGCGGTAAGCCAGGGTCCTTTGGACCAGTTCATTGTCCTTCCTTCCTGCACCAGCTATTTACTCACTTCCCAGTGATCTGCATCCATACGTCTGGAGTAACCTTGAGGTAAGGCTACACGCGACCATTTAACCGGAGAGTCGTGTGCTTCACCCCGGCAGCAAGCACGGACCCCATGACGCGGCTCAGCAGCAGCTCTCTTTTGGTCGCTTCCCAGTGACTCGAGACCTTCTCCTACCTCGCACATGCATGTAAGGTAACCACAAGGTAATGCTTCTTCTCCCTTGACCGTACGTTGGCTCCGTCGTTTTCTTAAAACAGCAGTCATTTTGGTTTCCAAATGAGGTAAGCAGGGTACAACTCTGTCGGCTAACCAGTATGTTGTCCGTTTTTACTTCCTGCCACCCTCCTCGGGTGGTTCATAGTATTTTTTGGTATCCGCCTATTTTTTGGCTTAGACCAGCCTTGGCTGCGCCCTCCACTAGGGTTCCGGCCAGGTACTGTACATATCCAAATCCATAGGCCGTTATTTACATTCTCTCTCTTTCAGATAGAGATCAGATTCCTCAGTCCCTTCTCAGTCAACAGATGAAGTTAAGAACCAGACACAGGAGCGTCCAATCATCGATTCCACGGAGGACCAGTCTCCCCAAGGGACTTCTAGTATCCTGATGGCCCAGTCATTGGGCTCACTCTTCTGGACAGATTGTAGGTTCCAATGTTTGTCTTCTGTCCTCTTTCCGCAACAGAATCCTCCAGGGAGCCCTGATTACTCAGGCCACTGGGTGTTTCCACCCGAACACTCGACACTACAGCGAGTGGTCTTCGCCAACACCTAGACATGACCTGCTTCAGTTTCAGGCCAAGAGGGGTCTTCTTTTCCTCTGTCCATGGTCTGCCTCACTTCCCTCGTAACCATTCTAGATGGCTCTTGGCGATAAGCTAGATCTCTCTGTAGTCTCCGCCATACCAGATTCCATGTCCGCTTTCCACCGCTTGGTCTTAGCCGCTTGTGCATCCCTGCACTTTTCAAGCAGAGTTCCTGCCAGACCATTTGGACTCACATATTCTCGCTCATTTCCTTCCACTCGTCATCACTTCTAGTTATGACGTGATGACGCGTTTTAGAATAATATTAAGAATGTTTTATTCTTTCTCCCGTCATTCTCCCATCTTCCTCGCCAACTTCCAGGAATAGGCGTCCCTCCCCTGGTCGGCTAGCGCTTAAGCCAACGACTTAGTCCGAGCCCTTCTTGAGGTCCCCCTCGAAAGGGCCTTCCTTCTCCCACTCCAGGTCATACATCCCAGGTCTTGTTCCTTTTTGTCTTTCTCAGGAGTCCACCCCCATGGGGGTTCTCCTCCCCATGATTCACTGCAATGATTACCCAGTACCCGACTACAGAGTTCGAGTTTCTCCCAGTCACGTTACTGTAGATGCTCGGATTCCCTTCTCCTGTCGGCCACGTCACAGCGGAAATCGGTCCTGGGAATTCCTTTGACTCCTTAACCTTGTCATTTTTCTCTAGACCTCACAGGTTCTCTGTACCCCTTCCATACACAGGAGAATTATCTCCCGTATTATTTTCTCGCCCGCAGGCTGTTTCTTCCACTAGGGTCACATCACCCCTCGGGTGCTGTGGAACCAACGGGTCAAGTGTCCCTATGGCGGAATTCCCTTACACGCTTCTCGAGTATCCCGACTCCCTTGCAACCTTTTAGGCAGTCGTTTTCCCTTTTAGTCAATCTGCGGCTATAAGGGGCCAAGGCTCCTTTGGCCTCCACTTTCTGGCTCCTACCTCTACCAGGTGCCCTAGTTTTTCGCTCATTCTGACAGTCTCAAACGTAGTACCAGGGTCTGTCGAGTTCTTTCTCTCTTAGCCCGACCTATTGCTGTCAGTCGCCTTAGATCCTTAGCCTTCTTAGGTACAGACCTCAAAGGATGTAGTGTCTCCCTGATCATCCTATTCCCTAGCACACGCATTTTACACTAGTTCTTAGTACTCCCTAGTACTCTAACTTTTCTCCTATACTTCGACCCCTGGCCGGGTAGCGTTTCCTTACGGGGTCTAGGACCAGGTTCCGGTCAAGGAATCTTGTCTCTGCTAACCCTGTTTTCGGGTTTTTCTCTTCCCACCCTTGGGGACTGCTTTAGGACGTCCCATGGTTTCATGTGTCCCCCAATGAAGCGATAAAGAAAAGTAGATTTTGGGTACTCACCGTAAAATCTCTTTCTTGGAGCCTTCATTGGGGGGCACAGCACCCGCCCTTTTCTAAGACTTCAATGGATCCGGAATGTTATAGATTTCAAGCTTCTCCTCGTACTGCTTTTACACAAACTGATCTCCTCAGCTCCAGTCAGTGGGTGTATACTGCGGGGGAGGAGCCATCTTTCTTATTTGCATAGTGTCACCTCCTAGTCCCAGCAGCATACACCCATGGTTTCCTGTGTCCCCCAATGAAGGCTCCAAGAAAGAGATTTTACGGTGAGTACCCAAAATCTACTTTTTTCAGGGGATCCACCCCTACTGCAACTAATTTGTTGTCCCGGCCGAATACCAGCCAGCCCGATAATCTCAACAGGTAAGTCACCATTCAAATAAATACCAATCTATAAAGAAGCAAAATAAAATTAAAACTTATACATAAAACCAACAAACCATCATTAAAAACACTACATGCTAACCCACCCAGTCTCGATACTTCAATCTTATCCTTCTTACAAAAACGCACTACCGTACTTCCACGAAAAAAAGACACTGTCTTATATTTTATTTGCCCCGAAAAAAGCACTAGGTCTTATTTTCGGAGAGTGTAATACTAATATGAAAAGACTGACCCTCCCATCCTCTTTTTTTTTTACTTTTTTTATTTTAATAATCCCACTAGGGGACTATAAGGATCAGAAGTCTATTCGCTCATTCATTTCTGTTGATCAAAGCAGCACAGCTCTGATCAGCATAAATGCTGCGTTGTTGTTACAGCTGCTGCTTTTCCGGCTTTAAGAGGAACTATGACATAATAACGACAGGATTCATCACATGACCTGTCGCTACCATGACAGCCTTCAGCTGCCGGTGATCACATCATGGGCCTCCGATGGCGGCGGGGAAATGCGCGTTTCTCGCTGCAACGATTTAAAACGCACTGTCACATTTTGACAGTGCGATTTAAGTGGTTAACAGGCGTGGGTGGATCGCGGATCCACCTGTGCCTGTAAGCCACACATGTCAGCTGTTCTAATCAGCAGACATGTGCAGGGATCGCCAGTGGCTCACTGCAGCAGCCAGCGGTGATCACCCCTTCATGATTTTGGATGTACCGTTACATCCTAGGTTATGAAGGGGTTAATACTATATTGCTATATTAACCATAACAATTTTTATACATTATCTCATTCTTATCCATGTTTTCCAGACAATGTCATCATTATAACATTTTTCATCAATAGACCCATAATCCCCACAATTCCAAATCCCTCATGTACATTCTTATTATTTTTCTTTTTCAGGGGATCCACCCCTACTACAACTAGTTTGTTGTCCTGGGCGAATACCAGCCAGCCCGGTAATCTCAACAGGTAAGTCACCATTCAAATAAATACCAATCTATGAAGAAGCAAAATAAAATTAAAACTTATACATAAAACCAACAAACCATCATTAAAAACACTACATGCTGGGGGGGCGTGGCCAGCAGGCAGCATGAGCGGTCGCATCTGAGAGCAGCTCCGCAGTCCAACGCTGATAAATACTATTAATCCTGCCGAAATTGGTGCCTAAATACACCTCCGGATTACCTGTGGTGCGGTGAGCATTCTGATCGGTACCATGAGCAGAGGTCGCAGCGCAGCGGCGGCTGAAAAGCTGAAGAAGTTTGCCCGGGACTCCCAGCAAGATGGCGTCGGCAAGCAGTCGGAGCGGGAATCCAGTGAGGCGGAGGAGGAGGAGAGCATGGAGGCCGGATCCAAAGAATCGCAGGAGCTAACCTTGCAGCAAGTTACTTCGCAATTACTTGCGGCGATCCAGGATTCAAAAGTGTCGCTGACGGGCAAAATCGAGGAGGTTAAGATCGATGTGGGACTCCTCCGGGTGGACCTGCAAAATCTGAGAGAGCGGGTAAAGGAGACGGAGCAGCGGATCTCCACGCTGGAAGACGACGCAAGAGCGACGCCGGGCAGATTGTCCTCTTTGGAAAGCGCGGCAAACAACTGGGCGCAAAGGGCTGACGATCTGGAAAACCGCCTGCGTCGCAATAATTTAAGAATTCTGGGGATGCCGGAGAGGGCAGAAGGGAGCGACCCATGTAAGTTCATGGAAACATGGCTCTCTGAAACTTTCCCTGATGCGATGCTGTCAGCGGCATTCGCTATAGAAAGAGCCCACCGGGTACCGGCCAGACCTCCTCCCCCGGGAGCGCAGCCTAGACCTCTCCTGGCCCGACTGTTGAGCAGCAGGGATAGAGATGCGATCCTTGGTGCGGCGCGACGCAAAGGCCCGATCCTACATAATAATGCTCCCATACTGATTTTCCCTGACTTCTCTGCGTCTCTCCAGAAAACGAGGGCATCCTTCATTCAGGTGAAAAAACGCCTTAGAGATCACCAAATTGCTTACTCCATGATCTTCCCGGCTCGTCTCAGAGTGGTTCATCAAGAGCGATCCTTGTTCTTTACTTCTCCTGCGGAGGCGGATGATTGGATCAACATGCTGAAGAGGAAGCGCTGATGCGTTACAGCCATGAGCGACGCCGGGAGGATCGCTGTTGTGATGGCGTCGCGGTTCTGATTTGTTTATTTCATCTCCTTTGGAGTGAGGTCGGTGATACGATTCTTTTTCCTGGGACGTCTGAAATCGCTGTTGCGATAGTTGTAGGATCATCCTATGCAGATATTCGGCGTCCTTTGATATTGAAGGCGCGAAATATTTTTGTTTCCTTCATCTCCCCTGCCATACGAGTGGAGCGGTGCTCGGGGTCGCAGTTGCGTCCGCGTCCTGCTCTTTTGGTTCCAGTTTGTTGAGAAATTGACGATTCCATCAGGATGCGCTGGTGCGCTTGCGACCCCCGGAAGCATGTGAGTTACTGGATGTGTTTATTATTGGCCTTCCATTGTGCCGGTCTCCAGGTTGGCCCCCCCTCGAGGCTGGGCAGCTGGAGGTTGCGCCTCTGAGTGTGTCGGGACCTGAGCTCACTGCGATCATTACTAAGTCCTGTTTGAGTTCTGGAATACTCGTCGCTGGTGGGACCGGACTGAACTGACTTCAGGCGGGACATGTGCCAGAACGCTGCTGCGGTGCCATGATCACCATCATGCGATCTTGAATTATCCTGCATCTTGCGATCCAAAATGGGACTTCACTCCGGGTTTGCAGTATTTGGCAACGCACTTAAGTTCAGGATGCTGAATTTTGTCTTTAGAGCTATATTAAGGTTTTTTAAGGTCACCATACATGATAATCACTTATAATTTGGGATTGCCTGCAAATTCTCCTCCCATTTCCTTTATATTCCTATCTCTTCTTCCCCCCTCTCAGTCTCACTTACTTGTTTAATCCCTCAGCCCCTTTTATCTCATCCTCATACCCATCCTTGCTATCCCATTCCCTATCTACCTCTAAGTCTTCTTTTGCTATTCTCTCCAGCTTCCCTCTTCAACCTTCCTCTCTCTTCCCCAATTTCCACCCAGAATGCCATCCGTTACCTCTCTTCTTCTTATATTTCTATATTTCCTCCTCCTCACACTCTCTCTTTTTCCGCCCATCTTAAGTTCTCTTCTCTCTCTTCTCTTCCCTTGCCCCCTTTCTCTCTTCCTCACCCCTTCCCCGCCCACCTTTCACTCCTCCATTCCACCCCCCCCCCTTTTTTTTTTTTTTTCCTCTCTCTCTTCTCTTTCTTCTTCCCATATTTCTATGCCCATTCGCTTTGGGTTCTCTTACCCAAGTACGATTAATAGGCTATGTTGCAGGGTAATTCAATACGTTGGACTGCAGGAGAAGCTTAAGTCCTTGTTTCGAGGACACCCCCGTACCAAGTACACCATCTAGCCACGTTGGTTCACCCTGGTCGTTACTAGGGACACCCTCTCCTGGTCACACTACTGGATCAGTTCTTTCGGCTGTGTGTTTGCAACCGATAGTTTGTATTTAAGGGTACGTTTGCCCAAGTTCTACTGTGGGTTAAGTTTTTGACATTTCCCTATTAATTCAGTAAGAGATACATTTCAATGGCTTTAAGCTTGATGACATGGAATGTTAGGGGACTGGGCACATCCAGGAAACGGGCGGCAGTATTCGCACATATCAAAAAATCCAAAGCTCAGATTGTATGTTTACAAGAGACCCATTTGTTGTTGGAAACCACGAGAGTGCTTCAGAAGCCTTGGGTTCAATGGTCAGCTCACTCTGTTCATTCCTCATATTCGAGGGGAGTATCGGTACTAGTCCATAAAGCATTGCGGTGGGACCCGGGTAAGATTATAAAGGATAATGATGGGAGGTATGTGTTTATCCAGGCTCACATCGATGGGATCATGATAGTGATCTTAGCTATATACATCCCCCCTGCGATGGGAATCTCAATTTTGTATGAAGCGGCTAAGTTTGCCTCACAATTCCCACAAGCCTTGGTGCTCTGCATGGGGGACTTCAATTTCATTAGTAACACAGGGCTGGATAGATTCAACACCCGACAGGTCCCGATCTCCCCTACGATGCAAACTAGATTGAGTGCATTCCTCCAGGAGGTGGGGTGGTGCGACATGTGGCGTTTTTTTAACCCAGTACTGAGAGAATACACATGTTATACCCCAGGGAAAAACTCATTGTCTAGAATTGATTACATCTGTGGAAATGAAAGAGTCTGTGCCCATATACAATCGGTGTGTCATCTACCCAGATCAGTATCAGACCACTCTCCGGTATTTGTCAGCATTAAGTGGGAGGGTTGTAAATCTCGTAAAGTGTCACGGAAGATTAACCCTTGGTGGCTGTCACTCTTTGGTACCAATGACAGGATTCCTGATCAGCTCAGGGCATACACCGAGACGAACTCCGTGGAAGAGAATCACTCGGCCTATTGGGACGCGCTTAAGGCGTATTTGAGGGGTTGCTGTCACTCCTCTATCTCTTATGTCAAGAAACAGGCGGCCAGAGAGGAGGAGGAATTGGCCACTCAAAATAGAGTGCTTGAACATAGATTTACCTCAGACCCTTCTGAAGGAAACAGATTCCAGTGGCTACAGGCTGGGAGGAAATATCTTTTGTTCCTGCAAGATAAGGCTAAGAGACATGTCTTCTTCATGAACCAGAGATATTTTGAGCAAGGGAACCAATCTAGTAGTTTACTTGCGTTCCTGGTGCGCCAATCCACTAGCTCACCTGCGGTCCTTAAGATCAGAGACTCCGGTGGCGATTCAATCACCTCCGTCACTGGCATTCTGAAGGTGTTTCTGGACTTCTATAGGAACCTATATGAGTCCAGGCTGACTGTGTCAAGGGAGGAGATCGCTGAATACTTGCGGGATCTGGAGTTTCCCAGACTGACTTTGGCCCAGAGGTCGGCCTTGGATGAGCCCATTAGCATGGAAGAGATGGTGGAGGCGATGGGAGCCCTCAATAGGGGTAAGGCGTCTGGCCCAGATGGACTCCCGATTGAAATATTTGACAAGTATAGGGGGGAGCTGGCTCCAGCTCTCCTGGAGACGGCTGAGGCTTCGTTCCGCAGGGGACGGTTACCTGATTCCTTCTATGAGGCAACCATCGTGCTACTATTGAAACCAGATAAGGATCCATTGGATTGTGGCTCATACAGACCGATCTCTCTGTTGAACTCTGATTACAAAATTCTTACTAAAATTCTAGCAACTAGACTCAATAAAGTGATCTCCTCCATAATACATGAGGATCAGTCTGGATTCATTCCGGGTAGAAGTACCTCGGATAATCTGAGGAGGGCACAGGTGATTCTACAGATGGGCACCAAGTTAGAGGAGGATTGGGCTTTGGTCTCCCTGGATGCGGCCAAGGCCTTTCACTCTATAGAATGGCCATACCTGCTGGAGGTACTGCGGGCATTTGGTTTCGGCAACGATTTTATTAGATGGATTGAGATTATATATAAAGCTCCAACGGCTAACATTCAGGTGGGAGGCGGAGTATCGGAAACTTTCCCTTTGGGGAGGGGAACCAGGCAGGGGTGTCCTCTATCCCCTCTTCTGTTCGCCCTTGCCATGGAACCGTTGGCAGTGCGCATTCGGACGGACCCAATCTACCGGGGAGTGAGACATCGTAAGGGAGATGAACGTTTGTCTCTGTATGCAGACGACCTGTTATTGTTTGCTTCTGACCCGGATTCCTCCATTCCTAGAGCCGTAGAGTTAATCGACCGATTTGGGGAGTTCTCGGGCCTGTCAATAAATTGGTCAAAATCGTACCTCCTCTTCCTATCTCGGGACAGGAAGGAAATGATGAACACCCACATATGTAGAGTTCCAGTGGTGGATCATTTTAAATACCTGGGGATTATATTGACGGGAAACCCTTCGGAGATGATAGCAAGAAATATTGCCCCCTTATTATCACACCTCGGGGAGAAATTTAATAGATGGAGCCAACTCCCGCTCTCAGTGGCGGGAAGAATTAATCTCCTTAAAATGATAGTGCAACCAAAGTGTCTTTACATAACCCAACATGTATTCGTACAGATTCCTCGCTCTTTCTTTCGGTCCCTGGAATCTTTAATGATCACCTTTGTCTGGGGTCCTTCCAGATCAAGGGTCCAATTGGCCAAATTACAGAGACCCAGGGACATGGGGGGTATGGCCCTTCCTGATCTGTACATATACTATCTGGCCGGACAATTGAAATATTTGGGACAATGGACACTTCCTGGGGTGAGGGGTTCTCCGGAGGGTCTTCTGGCAGAGCTCACAGGTATGGATCTCCTATGGCCATTGTTGACGGACCACAAGAGGGCTCCTGAGGGTTGGGTCCTCCCAATACACAAACTGGGGGCCAGGGTCTGGAAAGAGGCTAAAACCATTTTTGGTTTCCATGATATGCCAACTGAGATACCCCTATGGGATAACCTGGACCTTCCACACTTTTGTGGGCTGCCGGGGTTTGGCGAATGGAGGAATCGAGGAATAGTCTCCCTGGGATCACTGGTCCGGGATGGTGATCTCCGCCCCTTTGCGCAACTGCGTGCAGAATTTGATTTGCCGGAATCTCATGGGTTTCAGTATCTCCAGATTAGGCACGCCTTTCGGGCTCAGTTCTCTGGTCGTGGGATTAGATTCTCTTCCTTTCCAGTCATTGGAATTATCAGATCACAGGGCCCTGGAGGCCTCATTTCCAAATTGTACTCCTCCCTTATCCGGGCCAAGGCCATGAACAGTCCTCTTTCTGTCCGGGAGAGGTGGAGTGTCAGGATCCCTGAAATTGATGATGTAGTGTGGGACGACATTGTCGAATCCCACACGCTAGTCTCTCCTGCAGTCAATAATAGACTGATTCAGTTATACATAATACACCAAAGTTATATGACTCCTCAGAGACTGAACAAGATGAAAAAGGTGAATAATCTGGTGGGGGTGGGTTGTCCAAGATGCGGGAGAGACGGTGCTGATTTCTGGCACATGATATGGGATTGCCGGGTCATTCTCTCCTATTGGAGTGAGGTTGTAACGACTCTGTCCACCATACTTCAGAAAGGAGTTGCTCTGTGCCCAATTCTGTGTCTATTTGGGGTGGTGGATGTACGCTCCTGGTCCCAAAGTGAAAACTTGCTAATAAAAAAGGTATTATTTTTGGCCCGGAAGGGCATTATACTAAATTGGATGGGCATCCACCCTCCAACTAGAGCCTCATGGATTGCATTGGTAAATGCTATAATTCCGTCAGAACACTATGTTTATAAGATAAGAGGTTCTTTAAATAAATTCGACAAAATATGGGGTAGATGGATGGGCTCGCCCTTGACCGGAGGATCACCCGGCTCCCTAGCTGATAGCCTACAGTCGGTACTGGCGTGATAGTAACTAATGGTACTCCGACGGGTGGAAAGGAGAAATACGTGGTTTATGATATAATGTATTGGGGATATTACGAGACCTCTGTAATCTGGGTTGCGCTTCTCTTATTGGTGTGGGCTTTTTGCCCCAGAATGGATATCTTTCGAGAACTGACACCTCTGCAATGATTAATGTGCTAAGGCCAGATTGAAAGTAATAGTTGTTGATTTAATTGTTGTTGCTTTATTACCCTGCTTATCAAACAGTATACGTGTATACTTGTAAAGTACAAATTGCTGACTTATCCTATAATGTAATGTCTTACTTAACCTTCAATAAAACGAGTTTAAAAAAAAAAAACACTACATGCTAACCCACCCAATCTCGATACTTCAATCTTATCCTTCTTACAAAAACGCACTACCGTACTTCCACGAAAAAAAGACACTGTCTTATATTTTATTTGCCCCGAAAAAAGCACTAGATCTTATTTTCGGGGAGTGTAATACTAATATGAAAAGACTGACCCTCCCATCCTCTTTTTTTTACTATTTTTATTTTAGTAATCCCACTAGGGGACTATAAGGATCAGAAGTCTGATCGCTCATTCATTTCTGTTGATCAAAGCAGCACAGCTCTGATCAGCATAAATGCTGCGTTGTTGTTACAGCTGCTGCTTTTCCGGCTTTAAGAGGAACTATGACATAATAGCGACAGGATTCATCACGTGACCTGTCGCTACCATGACAGTCTTTAGCTGCCGGTGATCACATAATGGTCCTCCGATGGCGGCGGTGAAATGCGCGTTTCTCACTGCAACGATTTAAAACGCACTGTCACATTTTGACAGTGCGATTTAAGTGGTTAACAGGCGTGGGTGGATCGCGGATCCACCTGTGCCTGTAAGCCACACATGTCAGCTGTTCTAATCAGCAGACATGTGCAGGGATCGCCACTGGCTCACTGCAGCAGCCAGCGGTGATCACCCCTTCATGATTTTGGATGTACCGTTACATCCTAGGTTATGAAGGGGTTAATACTATATTGCTATATTAACCATAACAATTTTTATACAATATCCCATTCTTAAGGCCCCGTTACACGCAACGATGTATCTAACGATATATCGCCAGGGTCACGGATTCCGTGATGCACATCCGGCATCGTTAGCGACGTCGTTGCGTGTGACAGGAAGGAACGACCGTTAACGATGGAAAATACTCACCTTATCGTCCATCGTTGACACGTCTTTCCTTTTCAAAACATCGTTGATTGTAGAGGTCGCAGGTAGTTCGTCGTTCCCAAGGCAGCACATATCGATACGTGTGACACCTCGGGAACGACGAGCTACAGCTTACCTGCGGCTGACGGCAATGCGGAAGGAAGGAGGTGGGCGGGATGTTACGGCCGCTCATCTCCGCCCCTCCGCTTCTATTGGACGGCCGCTTAGTGACGTCGCTGTGACGCCGCATGAACCGCCCCCTTAGAAAGGAGGCGGTTCACCGGCAACAGCAACGTTGCAGGGAAGGTAAGTCTGTTTGACGGCTCCTAACGATTTTGTGCGCCACGGGCAGCAATTTGCCTGTGACGCACAAACAGCGGGGCGGGTGCTTTCACCAGTAATATTGCTGCGTGTAACACCCCCTTTATCTATGTAATCCAGACAATGTCATCATTACAACATTTTTCATCAATAGACCTATAATCCCCACAATTCCAAATCCCTCATATACATCCTTATTATTTTTCTTTTTCAGGGGATCCACCCCTACTACAACTAATTTGTTGTCCCGGGCGAATACCAGCCAGCCCGGTAATCTCAACAGGTAAGTCACCATTCAAATAAATACCAATCTATGAAGAAGCAAAATAAAATTAAAACTTATACATAAAACCAACAAACCATCATTAAAAACACTACATGCTAACCCACCCAATCCCGATACTTCAATCTTATCCTTCTTACAAAAACGCACTACCGTACTTCCACGAAAAATTTTTTGCCCCAAAAAAAGTACTAGGTCTTATTTTTTTGGGGAGTGTAATACTAATATGAAAAGACTGACCCACCCATCCACTTTTTTTTTACTTTATTTTACTTTACTAATCCCACTAGGGGACTATAAGGATCAGAAGTCTATTCGCTCATTCATTTCTGTTGATCAGAGCAGCAAATCTCTGATCAGCAGAAATGCTGCGTTCTTGTTACAGCTGCTGCTTTGCTGGCTTTAACAGGAACTATGTCATGATAGCGACAGGATTCATCACATGACCTGTCGCTACCATGACAACCATCGGCTGCCCGTGATCATGTAGCACCCCTGAGACTAGTCGCTACAGGGTATATCATTATATCCTCCCCGGGCAGGTCAAGATGTTAATCTGGTAAGTTCTACACACACCTCACACCACCATACAGCAGGGAGAAGCAGTCACTAGGAAAGGGTTAACAATGTTTCTACAAACACAGTTAGGAAGTGACTCAGCCAGTTCTTAGCAAACCCAAGTAGCCATGACAACTTGCAAAGGTGTGGGCATAGGCAGTTAGGAGTAGAGACACTATTGGCCCGGCAGAACAAGCTTAGACACGAAACAGAGCCGACGCACAGTGTGCAGCTCCCCTCAGGGAGGCTGTCAGGCCTTCAGGGAGGCAGAACAGAGCTGTCTGGATGTAACACCAAACAGACAGCATAACCAAGCTGGGGCCAGTAACATCTAGAGAAAGACGGGACCCGGCATTTGCACTCGTGGACTAAAAGGGGTGCAGTCGCCAGAGCATGGGACTGAGCACAGAAGAGGTACAGAGCCCTAGTTCGGGTTGCTGGGGCGTGACAGCAGAGAGAGTGAGAGAGAGAGCCTGGGGAGATGGGACAGAGGTCCGACCCACGAGAGGCTAAGGCTGCCGCCACTACGGACCGGGACCGGGGAAGAGTACAGAGTTGTGCATGGAGGAGAAAAAACCTGACTCTGTGAGTAGCTGCCACTGCCCTGCGCTCCGGCGCTCCCATGGACTGCCGCCCCCGTTCTCACCAACCTTCCTGGGCACCCCGCTCCGTCCGTGGGAAGCGATACTGTCTCGGCTGCACCTAACACCTGCCCCGGAGAGAGACTGTGCAGCGGCGGCTAATTCCTGGCCGCATACCAAGTGTTGCGCTGCAAAGCATCCCCGCTGAGCATCCAGTACTGCCCTTGGGAGAGGACTAGTCGCAGGAAGGGTCAGCGGCGGAGGAGGCCGGGACCCCAGTCACTACTGCAATCGGTGACACGCTTCCCAGGGGCTTGTCACCCTCATTCCATCCCCGTCTGTATTGGACACTTGTCCGTTTGCTGTTTTTGTGTTTTTTTTCATGTAGCGGACGGGGTCATGGAACCGGGTCAGGCCAGTCACAGCTACCCCAAAGAATCACTGGCCCACTGACGAGTAACCTAAGGCCCCGTGGACGCTACAATCACATCACAGGGCCTCCGATGGCGGCGGGGAAAGGCGCGTTTCCCGCTGCAGCGATTTAAAATGCAGTGTCACATTTTGACAGCGCGATTTAAGTGGTTAACAGGCATGGGTGTGTTGCGGATCCACCTGTGCCTGTTAGCCACGCATGTCAGCTGTTCTAATCGACAGACATGTGCAGGGAGCGTCACTGGCTCACTGCAGCAGCCAGCGGTGATCACCCCTTCATGATTTTGGATGTACCGTTACATCCTAGATTATGAAGGGGTTAATACTATATTGCTATATTAACCATAACAATTTTTTTACAATATCCCATTCTTAAGGCCCCGTTACACGCAACGACGTATCTAACGATATCTCGCCAGGGTCACGGATTCCGTGATGCACATACGGCATCTTTAGCGACATCGTTGCGTGTGACAGCAAGGAACGACCGTTAACAATGGAAAATACTCATCTTATCGTCCATCGTTGACACGTCTTTCCTTTTCAAAACATCGTTGATTGTAGAGGTCGCAGGTAGTTCGTCGTTCCCAAGGCAGCACATATCGATACGTGTGACACTTCGGGAATGACTAGCTACAGCTTACCTGCAGCTGACGGCAATGCGGAAGGAAGGAGGTGGGCGGGATGTTACGGCCGCTTTTCTCCGCCCCTCTGCTTCTATTGGACGGCCACTTAGTGACGTCGCTGTGATGCCGCACGAACCGCCCCCTTAGAAAGGAGACGGTTCGCCGGCAACAGCAACGTTGCAGGGAAGGTAAGTCCGTGTGATGGCTCCTAACGATTTTGTGCGCCACGGGCAGCAATTTGCCCGTGACGCACAAACGACGGGGCGGGTGCTTTCACCAGTGATATCGCTGCGTGTAACACCCCCTTTATCCATGTATTCCAGACAGTGTCATCATTATAACATTTTTCATCAATAGACCTATAATCCCCACAATTCCAAATCCCTCATATACATTCTTATTATTTTTCTTTTTCAGGGGATCCACCCCTACTACAACTAATTTGTTGTCCCGGGCGAATACCAGCCAGCCCGGTAATCTTGACAGGTAAGTCACCATTCAAATAAATACCAATCTATGAAGAAGCAAAATAAAATTAAAACTTATACATAAAACCAACAAACCATCATTAACCCTAGAACGCATACCTGGGGCCTCACAGGCCTGCTAGGTTATTTGTTTTCTATTGTTGATTTCTATGGTTGCGCATTCTAGGGTTAAAAACACTACATGCTAACCCACCCAATCTGGATACTTCAATCTTATCCTTCTTACAAAAACGCACTACCGTACTTCCACAAAAAAAACCACTGTCTTATATTTTATTTTCCCCGAAAAAAGCACTAGGTCTTATTTTCGGGGGATTCATCACATGACATGTCGCTGCCATGAAAACCATCGGCTGCCCGTGATCACATCGGGGCCTCCGATGGCGGCGGGGAAAGACGCTTTTCCCGCTGCAGCGATTTAAAACGCACTGTCACATTCTGACAGTGAGATTTAAGTGGTTAACAGGCGCGGGTGTATCGTGGATCCACCTGTGCCTGTAAGCCACACATGTCAGCTGTTCTAATAGGCAGATATGTGCAGGGATCGTCACTGGCTCACTGCAGCAGCCAGCGGTGATTACCCCTTCATGATTTTGGATGTACATCCTAGGTTGTGAAGGGGTTAATACTATCTTCCTATATTAACCATAACAATTTTTATACATTATCTCATTCTTATCCATGCATTCCAGAGAATGTCATCATTATAATGTTTTTCATCAATAGATCCATAATGTCCACGATTCCAAATCCCTCATATACATTCTTCTTATTATTTTTCTTTTTCAGGGGATCCACCCCTACTGCAACTAATTTGTTGTCTCGGGCGAATACCAGCCAGCCCGGTAATCTCAACAGGTAAGTCACCATTCAAATAAATACCAATCTATGAAGAAGCAAAATAAAATTAAAACTTATACATAAAACCAACAAACCATCATTAAAAACACTACATGCTAACCCACCCAGTCTCGATACTTCAATCCTATCCTTCTTACAAAAATGCACTACACTGTCATATATTTTTTTTTGCCCCGAAAAAGCACTAGGTCTTATTTTTTGGGGAATGTAATACTAATATGAAAAGACTGACCCGCACATCCACTTTTTTTTTTACTTTTTTTTATTTTACTAATCCCACTAGGGGACTATAAGGATCAGAAGTCTGATCGCTCATTTATTTCTGTTGATCAGAGCAGCACAGTTCTGATCAGCAGAAATGCTGCGTTCTTATTACAGCTGCTGCTTTGCCGGCTTTAACAGGAACTATGTCATGATAGCGACAGGAGTCATCACATGACCTGTCGCTACCATGACAACCATCGGCTGCCCGTGATCATGTAGCGCCCCTGAGACTAGTCGCTACAGGGTATATCATTATATCCTCCCTGGGCAGGTCAAGATGTTAATCTGGTAAGTTCTACACACACCTCACACCACCATACAGCAGGGAGAAGCAGTCACTAGGAAAGGGTTAACAATGTTTCTACAAACACAGTTAGGAAGTGACTCAGCCAGTTCTTAGCAAACCCAAGTAGCCATGACAACTTGCAAAGGTGTGGGCATAGGCAGTTAGGAGTAGAGACACTATTGGCCCGGCAGAACAAGCTTAGACACGAAACAGAGCCGACGCACAGTGTGCAGCTCCCCTCAGGGAGGCTGTCAGGCCTTCAGGGAGGCAGAACAGAGCTGTCTGGATGTAACACCAAACAGACAGCACAACCAAGCTGGGGCCAGTAACATCTAGGGAGAGACGGGACCCGGCACTTGCACTCGTGGACTAAAAGGGGTGCAGTCGCCAGAGCACGGGATTGAGCACAGAAGAGGTACAGAGCTCTAGTTCGGGTTGCTGGGGCGTGACAGCAGAGAGAGAGAGAGAGCCTGGGGAGATGGGACAGAGGTCCGACCCACGAGAGGTTAAGGCTGCCGCCACTACGGACCGGGACCGGGGAAGAGTACAGAGTTGTGCATGGAGGAGAAAAACCTGACTCTGTGAGTAACTGCCACTGCCCTGCGCTCCGGCGCTCCCATGGACTGCTGCCCCCGTTCTCACCAACCTTCCTGGGCACCCCTCTTCGTCCGTGGGAAGCGATACTGTCCCGGCTGCACCTAACACCTGCCCCGGAGAGAGACTGTGCAGCGGCGGCTAATTCCTGGCCGCATGCCAAGTGTTGCGCTGCAAAGCATCCCCGCTGAGCATCCAGTACTGCCCTTGGGAGAGGACTAGTCGCAGGAAGGGTCAGCGGCGGAGTAGGCCGGGACCCCAGTCACTACTGCAACCGGTGACGTGCTTCCCAGGGGCCTGTCACCTTCATTCCATCCCCGTCTGTATTGGACACTTGTCCGTTTGCTGTTTTTGTGTTTTTTTTCATGTAGCCGACGGGGTCATGAAACCGGATCAGGCCAGTCACAGCTACCCCAAAGAATCACTGGCCCACTGATGAGTAACCTAAGGCCCCGTGGACGCTACAATCACATCACGGGGCCTCCGATGGCAGCAGGGAAAGGCGCGTTTCCCGCTGCAGCGATTTAAAACGCAGTGTCACATTTTGACAGCGCGATTTAAGTGGTTAACAGGCATGGATGTGTTGCGGATCCACCTGTGCCTGTTAGCCACGCATGTCAACTGTTCTAATCGGCAGACATGTGCAGGGATCGCCAGTGGCTCACCGCAGCAGCCAGCGGTGATCACCCCTTCATGATTTTGGATGTACCGTTACATCCTAGGTTGTGATGGGGTTAATACTATCTTGCTATATTAACCATAACAATTTTTGCACAATATCCCATTCTTATCCATGTTTTCCAGACAGTGTCATCATTAGAACATTTTTCATCAATAGATCCATAATCCCCACAATTCCAAATCCCTCATATACATTCTTCTTATTTTTCTTTTTCAGGGGATCCACCCCTACTACAACTAATTTGTTGTCCCGGGCGAATACCAGCCAGCCCGGTAATCTCAACAGGTAAGTTGCCATTCAAATAAATACCAATCAATGAAGAAGCAAAATAAAATTAAAACCTCTAGATAAAACCAACAAACCATCATTAGCCTCTACACGACATTTGACGTTTTGGGTACGTCATGATGAAAGTCCATGCCATTCTGACCAAAGACGTATCCAGTATGCCATGGTGATCGCTGTACCCCCGCCATCGCAGCCAGATCTCCAACTGATCTTGTGGCCTGGACCCGGCGCTCACTGCCAGGAGTGGTGACTGCGCCGCTCCCAGTAGTTTAACCCCCTAAATGCTACGATCAATACGATCGCAACATTCAGGAGGCGGGGAAAGGAATCACTTTTCCCTGGCGATCGGGCCCCTGTAATGTGATTACAGGGATCCAATCGCTGCCTGGGTCGTCAACGTGACGACGCTGGGTCACCCAACTATGGAGTGCCTCACAGATCATGCCGGATGCACGGCCTGTGAGGTGAAGTAACGATCGCGGGTCGCAACATTCAGGAGGTAGGGAGAGGAATCGCTTACAGTTAGGTCCAGAAATATTTGGACAGTGACACAATTTTCGCGAGTTGGGCTCTGCATGCCACCACATTGGATTTGAAATGAAACCTCTACAACAGAATTCAAGTGCAGATTGTAACGTTTAATTTGAAGGTTTGAACAAAAATATCTGATAGAAATTGTAGGAATTGTACACATTTCTTTACAAACACTCCACATTTTAGGAGGTCAAAAGTAATTGGACAAATAAACCAAACCCAAACAAAATATTTTTATTTTCAATATTTTGTTGCGAATCCTTTGGAGGCAATCACTGCCTTAAGTCTGGAACCCATGGACATCACCAAACGCTGGGTTTCCTCCTTCTTAATGCTTTGCCAGGCCTTTACAGCCGCAGCCTTCAGGTCTTGCTTGTTTGTGGGTCTTTCCGTCTTAAGTCTAGATTTGAGCAAGTGAAATGCATGCTCAATTGGGTTAAGATCTGGTGATTGACTTGGCCATTGCAGAATGTTCCACTTTTTTGCACTCATGAACTCCTGGGTAGCTTTGGCTGTATGCTTGGGGTCATTGTCCATCTGTACTATGAAGCGCCGTCCGATCAACTTTGCGGCATTTGGCTGAATCTGGGCTGAAAGTATATCCCGGTACACTTCAGAATTCATCCGGCTACTCTTGTCTGCTGTTATGTCATCAATAAACACAAGTGACCCAGTGCCATTGAAAGCCATGCATGCCCATGCCATCACGTTGCCTACACCATGTTTTACAGAGGATGTGGTGTGCCTTGGATCATGTGCCGTTCCCTTTCTTCTCCAAACTTTTTTCTTCCCATCATTCTGGTACAGGTTGATCTTTGTCTCATCTGTCCATAGAATACTTTTCCAGAACTGAGCTGGCTTCATGAGGTGTTTTTCAGCAAATTTAACTCTGGCCTGTCTATTTTTGGAATTGATGAATGGTTTGCATCTAGATGTGAACCCTTTGTATTTACTTTCATGGAGTCTTCTCTTTACTGTTGACTTAGAGACAGATACACCTACTTCACTGAGAGTGTTCTGGACTTCAGTTGATGTTGTGAACGGGTTCTTCTTCACCAAAGAAAGTATGCGGCGATCATCCACCACTGTTGTCATCCGTGGACGCCCAGGCCTTTTTGAGTTCCCAAGCTCACCAGTCAATTCCTTTTTTCTCAGAATGTACCCGACTGTTGATTTTGCTACTCCAAGCATGTCTGCTATCTCTCTGATGGATTTTTTCTTTTTTTTCAGCCTCAGGATGTTCTGCTTCACCTCAATTGAGAGTTCCTTAGACCGCATGTTGTCTGGTCACAGCAACAGCTTCCAAATGCAAAACCACACACCTGTAATCAACCCCAGACCTTTTAACTACTTCATTGATTACAGGTTAACGAGGGAGACGCCTTCAGAGTTAATTGCAGCCCTTAGAGTCCCTTGTCCAATTACTTTTGGTCCCTTTAAAAAGAGGAGGCTATGCATTACAGAGCTATGATTCCTAAACCCTTTCTCCGATTTGGATGTGAAAACTCTCATATTGCAGCTGGGAGTGTGCACTTTCAGCCCATATTATATATATATTTGTATTTCTGAACATGTTTTTGTAAACAGCTAAAATAACAAAACTTGTGTCACTGTCCAAATATTTCTGGACCTAACTGTATGTCTCCCTGGCGATTGGGCCCCTGTTATGCGATACCTTGTTAACCCTGCGTCATCACCATGATGACCTAGGGTTACAGAACTACGGACCATGCTGCCTGCATGATGTGTAAGGTGAAGTGTGAGAGCTGCTGATGCCGTGACACTTATAATTCCCTGCAGTGATCAAGTTCTGCAGGCGATTATATCAGTGATCAGATCACTGACACTTAGGCCGGCTTCTCACTTGCGATTTTCTCGCAGTAGTGCAATGCGAAAAATTCTCGCATTGCACTTGGACCCATGTTAATCAATGAGGCAGCTCCCATCTGCTATTTCTTTGTCGCTCCATTGGGAGACCCAGACAATTGGGTGTATAGCTTCTGCCTCTGGAGGCCACACAAAGTATTACACTTTTAAAAAAGTGTAACCCCTCCCCTCTGCCTATACACCCTCCCGTTGACCACGGGCTCCTCAGTTTTATGCTTTGTGTGGAAGGAGGCACACATCCACTCATGCATTCTCATACATAGTTATGACGGATGGAAGAAAAGAGGACCCCTATGGGGTCCCCGGCATGTTCCCTTCTCACCCCACTATGTCGGCGGTGTTGTTAAGGTTGAGGTATCCATTGCGGGTACAGAGGCTGGAGCCACATGCCGTCTCCTTCACCATCCCTTATGCGGCTCTGGGAGAAGTGGGAGCATAAACGGTCATCCACGTGCTGGGACCGTGCTCCATCCGCAGCCCCTGGTGGAACCTGCCGGACCGGAGCTTCTTCACCCCCAGGGACCGGGCCCTGCAACTTTAGTACTTTTGGTACTCTGTGTCCCCATGTGGGGACTGTACAGGGAGGGTGGTCGCTCCTTCTCCCCGGAAGTCCCGCGGTAGTTCCGTCCGTTTTTTTTTTTTGCAGACTTCCGCGCCCACCGTGCTTGCTTGTCGGGCACGGTCGTAAATTTAGTCCCCGGCTTTGCCGCGGCCTAGTCGCGAAAAATCCCGCCCCCGGGCCTGCCTGTCAGGGGTAAGGGCGGGATTACCGACATGACGTCGGCTTTGAGGGCTGGAGCATCTTTGCATGTCTCCTCCCCCCCTCATTGACCACTTTGGGGCCTCCAGATTCCCGCTTTTTGCCGGCGCCGCCCGCGGCTCCACGCCCCCCCTGAGAGCTCCGGCGGCCATTTTTGGCATTCTGCCGGTGTATGCTTCTCAGCTGCAAAGCTCTACAGCTCCGGGGGATCCACGACAGGGAATCTGGAGGACACACCGCTCGTTAGCGGTTGGTAACCCACACCGGTCACCCGGTGCTGGTTCCCCTAGGGTGCCGGGATATATATATATATATTCGGAAAGGCTGTATACCCTTTTCCCATATACCCTCAGTGGTCACTCTCCTGAGAGACACCGATTGCTTACAGCATGTCGTCCACAAGGAGCAAAGCCCCTAAGACACAGACTTTTTTCGCGGCCTGTACCTCTTGTAGGGCTATGTTGCCTGCGGGATCCACCTACCCTCACTGTGATCAATGCACGACTCCTGCCACGCTTGCTCAGCCGGAGCCTCGGGCACTGGTGGGCCCCTCGGCTCATGTAGATCCCCCTGCTCCCCCTTAGCAGTCAGCAGGGACAGAGACACCGTCGTTGGCCTCTTTCGCTGAGACACTCTCCCAGTCACTTTCTCAATCCATTGCACAGTCTATGGACAAATGGTCATCTAAGCTGCTTGAGGCATTACAGTCCAGACCGGACCCTTCACAGGCCCCGGCCCCTGTTCGTTTGTCTCCTCCAGGCCCTTCTCGGTCCGCGCCGCATCGCGCTCCCAGGATAGCCTAGGTCCCAGGCGGAGGACTCCTGCCCGGATCGCAGCCCCAGGCCGGCTAAGCAGCCTCGCTGGGACTCTTCCCCGGCCTCCTCATACTGCTCTGGATCTCAGCTTGAGGACTCTCAGGAAGACGAGGCGGACGTGGGAGCTCAGGGCTCTGACCCTGACTTCACCCTTAACCTTGATGCCCCTGAAGGGGACGCCTTAGTAAATGATCTTATCTCGTCCATCAACGAGGTGTTGGATCTCTCACCCCCACCTCCTCCTGCAGAGGAGCCGGCTTCTCGGCAGGAGAAACACCAATTTCGATTTCCCAAACGTACTCGCAATACGTTTTTTGATCACTCTAACTTCAGGGACGCTGTCCAGAAGCCCAGAGCGGTTCCGGACAAGCGCTTTGCTAAACGGCACACTGACACGCGTTATCCCTTTCCACCTGAAGTCGTTAAGGGCTGGGCACACTCCCCCAAGGTTGATCCTCCAGTCTCTAGATTGGCCGCTAGGTCCGTTGTGTCTGTTGCCGATGGCTCATCCCTGAAGGATGCCACTGACAGACAGATAGAGCTCTTGGTGAAGTCTATTTATGAGGCTACGGGCGCATCTTTTGCCCCGGCCTTTGCGGCCGTGTGGGCTCTCCAAGCAATCTCGGCATGTCTGACTGAGATTAATGTCGTCACGCGGAATTCTGCCCCGCATGTTTCATCCTTGACCTCTCAGGCATCAGCATTTTCGTCCTACACCATGAACGCCGTCCTGGACTCCGCTAGCCGTACGGCCGTGGCATCCGCTAACTCATGAGACTGGAGGATCCACCTTGGGACAGTGAGCCCAACCCTTAACGACTTCAGATGGGAAGGGGTAACGCGTGTCAGTGAGGCGCTTAGTAAAGCGCTTGTCCGGGACCGCTCTGGGCTTCTGGACAGCGTCCCTGAAGTTAGAGTGATCAAGAAACGTATTGCGTGTACGTTTGGGGAACCGAAACTGGTGTTTCTCCTGCTCTCAGGGCCACTCGGTGATCCCTTACTTGGACGATCTCCTAGTCAGGGCTCCTTCTCTGGTGGCGTGTCAACGGAGTCTTACCGTCACTCTGGCGACTCTCCAACAGTTCGGGTGGATCATCAATTTCCCGAAATCCAAGTTGACGCCGACCCAATCACTGACTTACCTCGGGATGGAGTTCCATACCCAGCCAGCGTTAGTCAAGCTACCGTGGGACAAACAGCTTTCTCTGCAGGCGGGAGTGCAGTCCCTTCTTCGGGGTCAGTCACACTCCTTAAGGCGCCTCATGCACTTCCTGGGGAAGATGGTTGCAGCTATGGAGGCAGTGCCATTTGCGCAATTCCATCTACGGCCACTCCAATGGGACATTCTTCGCAAATGGGACAAGAGTTCGGCTTCTCTCGACAAGAACATCTCTCTTTCCCTCGCAACCAAAACATCTCTTCGGTGGTGGCTCCTCCCCACATCTCTGTCCCGGGGGAAAATCCTTCCTACCCCCAACCATGGCCGTGGTCACCACGGACGCGAGCCTGTCAGGTTGGGGAGCGGTCTTTCTTCACCACAGGGCTCAAGGAACCTGGATTCCAATAGAATCATCCCTTCAGATCAATATCCTGGAGATAAGGGCAGTATATCTAGCCCTATTGGCTTTCCATCGGTGGCTGGAGGGCAGGCAGATCCGAATCCAGTCGGACAACACCACTGCCGTCGCCTACATCAACCACCAAGGCGGCACTCGCAGTCGTCAAGCCTTCCAGGAAGTCCGACGGATTCTGCAGTGGGTGGAAAACGCAGACTTCACCATCTCCGCAGTTCACATCCCGGGCGTAGAAAACTGGGAAGCAGATTTTCTCAGTCGTCAGGGCATGGACGTGGGGGAATGGTCTCTTCACCCAGACGTGTTTCGAGAGATCTGCCACTGCTGGGGAACGCCGGACGTCGATCTCATGGCGTCACGACACAACAACAAGGTCCCGGCCTTCATGGCACGGTCTCAGGATCACAGAAGCTCTGGCCGCGGACGCTTTGGTCCAGGATTGGTCGCAGTTTCGACTGCCATATGTGTTTCCCCCTCTGGCGATGCTGCCCAGGGTACTACGCAAAATCCGGTCCGACTGCCGTCGCGCCATTCTCGTCGCTCCAGACTGGCCGAGGCGGTCGTGGTATCCGGATCTGTGGCATCTCACGGTGGGTCAACCGTGGGCACTTCCAGACCGCCCAGACTTGCTGTCCCAAGGCCCGTTTTTCCATCTGAATTCTGTGGCCCTCAACCTGACTGTGTGTCCATTGAGTCCTGGCTCCTAGCGTCTTCAGGGTTATCTCAGGATGTAATTGCCACCATGAGACAAGCCAGGAAACCAATGTCCGCCAAGATCTATCACAGGACTTGGCAAATCTTCTTATCCTGGTGCTCTGATAACGGTTTTTCTCCATGGCCGTTTGCCTTACCCACATTTCTTTCATTCCTACAATTTGGAATGGATATGGGTTTGTCCCTCGGCTCTCTCAAGGGCCAAGTGTCGGCGCTCTCCGTGTTTTTTCAAACGCGACTAGCCAGACTTCCGCAGGTCCGCACGTTCCTGCAGGGGGTTTGCCACATGGTCCCACCTTGCAAACGTCCGTTGGAACCTTGGGATCTTAACAGGGTCCTGACGGCTTTTCAAAAGCCGCCTTTTGAGCCGTTGCGGGATGTCTCTCTCTCCCGTCTTTCTCAGAAGGTGGCCTTCCTGGTTGCAGTCACATCACTTCGGAGAGTGTCGGAGCTTGCAGCGCTGTCATGCAAATCTCCTTTCCTGGTTTTCCACCAGGATAAGGTGGTTTTGCGTCCTGTCCCGGAATTCCTCCCTAAGGTGGTATCCCCTTTTCATCTAAATCAGGATATCTCCTTTCCTTCCTTTTGCCCTAATCCAATTCACCAGTGTGAGAAGGATTTACACTCCTGGCCGCTGTTACCTGCACTCAGCTCCAGAGCTGTAATCTGAGCTCCAGCGTCTGCCTGATCTGTCTGCAGCTGTGCTGACCTGACCAGCAATCGCCGGGGAATCCATCACTCGGTGCTCGCTGTTCAGGCTGCACTCTGGAGCTCAGGGGACAGCTCCGGGGTTCAGTGCATGTAACCGCGGCCAGGACTGGTTTTACAGGAGATTCCTCCGGTAGCCAGGCTGACCCGGTATGCAAGTGTCAGGATCCGTGTGACATGCGCATGCCACCCGGATTCTGACTTGCATGGGGGTGAGAGAGCTGAGAATCGCATCAAATCGCAGCATGCTGCGATTTCAAGGAGAGCCCGTGTATCGTCTGGAAAAACAGGGAAATGGAGACAGCCTCATTAGAAACCATTTGCAAGATTGCAAACCGTTTCTCAATGCGAGGGAATTTGCAGGACAAAAACGCTAGTGGAGAAGAGGCCTTAGGCTGAGACCACACGTGAGTTAGCGCAAGTTCTCGCATGACACTCGGCTCACACTCGCAGCACAGCGAGAGCCGAGTGTCATGCGAGTGCAATGCAACTGTGGTCCGATCGTGCGATCAGACCAGTTGCGGAGGGGAGGGCCAACACTGCAGAGGGGAGAAGGAGGGCAGGGCCGGCGCTGAGGAGGGGAGGGCCGGTGCTGCGAAGGAGAGGGAGGGATTTATTTCCCTATCTCCTCCATTGCCGGCTGATGTGAGAATTGCACTGCACTCGCGGTACACCAGTGTAATGCGAGAGCAATGCAATGTTTTAATAGCATACGGAGAACAGTGAAAGCTGGGCACTAATCACTGACCGCTCCACCACACACACGTGGTACTCCTATTACAATCCACCGATGCTGCGGGACCAACTTGCTCCGGTAAAAAAAAGCAATAAACTACTAGAGGTGCTCCTGCCAAGCATAGAACAGTCCACTAGAAAAATTGAGAGAGCAGGGCACTAACTCAGTGGTAGTTTAAAAATACCTTTATTTCAGCATACAGGTTACATCAAAAACGTGGGGGGAGGAGAAAACACAGATGTCCGGCACAACAGATGACGGCCGTTTCGTGCTCAGCAAGCAATTCAACAGATCTACCTAGATAGGGTAGATCTGTTGAAGTGCTTGCTGAGCACGAAACGGCTGTGCCGAACGTCTGTGTTTTTTCCTCCCCCCACATTTTTGATGTAACCTGTATGCTGAAATAAAGGTATTTTTAAGCTACCACTGAGTTAGTGCCTTGCTCTCTCAATTTTTCCAATGCAATGTTTCTCTTGAACCCGTAGACTTGAATGGGTGCAAGTGTAACAGGATTGCATTGCACCTGCAGCATGCTGCGACTGTTTTCTCGGTCCGATTAGGGCTGAGAAAATAATCGCTCATGGGAGCTGCCCCATAGAGTACTATTGGTCTGAGTGGAATGCGATTTTTTTATTGCGTCCCAGTAGCTCCGTATTATTCGCCGTGTCTGCTAGGCCTTACTAAAAAAGTAAAGATAAAGTTAAAAAAAAAGTTAAAAGTATTAAAAAAAAAAAAATTGGGGAAAAAATAAAATTAAATATTCCAATAAATATGTATATTTATGTAATAAAAACAAAAACACTGCACAACTTTGGTATTGCCGTGTCCATAACAATTCGAGCTATAAAACTCTCACACTAGTTAGCCCCTTCAGTGAACACAGTAAAAAAAATAAAAAATGTAGCAAAAACTATGTGTTTTCATCATACACCTGCCCAAAAAAATTGAGTAAAACGCGATAAAAAAGTCACATGTAAATAAACATGGTACAACTGAAAACATCATCTTGTCCCGCAAAAAAACAAGCAACCATATAGCTACATCAGTGAAAAAATGTAGGTCTCAGAATACAGCAATGCAAAAACTTTTTTTTCCTAAAAAATAATTTTTTGGGTGTTAAAGCATCAAAACATAAAAAACTATATAAATGAGGTATCCCTGTAACTGTACAGACCCGAAGAATAAAACTGTTTTATCGCTTTTATTTCACAGTAAAGAACATAAAAAAAAAATCTTGAATTTCTGTTTCTTCTTGATTCTGCCTCACAAAGAGTGGATCACAAAGCAATCAGAAAATATGTGGCCCAAAATAGTACCAATAAAAACTCCAATTCATCCCGCAAAAATCAAGCCTTCACATGACTGTCAGCAGAAAAGTAAAAAACTGCAGTCTTCAAAATCCAGTGATGCAAAAACAATCTTTACTTTGTAAAAAGCAATTTTTAGTGTGATAGTCGCCAACAAAAAAAAACACCGCATAAATCTGGTATCACTGTAATCGTACTGCCCTGAGGAATAAAGCCGCCTAATCACTTATACCACAAGATGAATGGCGCAAAAAATAAATAAAGCCAATTCTTCAATCGCTATTGATTTGTTCATTCTGCCGCTAAAAGCTTGCAGTACAGTGCAGCTCATATTTATCCTGCGTTCTACGGTGAGCGCTTACACTGGAGACTACATGTAAATCTCTGAAAAACATGATTCAAACATAATTCTCAAATGAAAATTCACTGTAATGAGGCAGAGAAAGTCACTTTGACCTCTCGTCTGGCCTGTGGTCCGGCAGAGTCCATATTTTTATGCCTTTTTTCAAACGTGCACAAAAGTGCAATCAACAACAGTTTTTGTTCATCATTAAAAAGATGGATACCGCTGAACAAATGGAGTCCAGAGTAACTCTGCTGCCTCATTAGTGAATGGATCTGTGGTGCGTTTCATCTGAATCACGTATCTCAGAGATGCAGTTTAAAACCCCGATGTAAGTGCTCAGCGTAGAGCACAGGATAAAGGGGAACTAATTTAAAATGTTTGCAATCTTTAATTCTGCAACTTTTACTGTGTTTGGACTTTCCAGAGAGTAAATTGTCACTACACCCGTAAATGAATACTTAGAGAGGTGTAATTTCCAAAATTTGGTCACTTGAGGGGGATTTCTTCAGTTCTGCCGCTTAGGGGCTCTGCAAATTGAGTCCGCAAACTATTCTAGGAAAACCTGTGCTCCAAAAATCACATAGCGCTCCTTCCCTCCTGAGCCCTGTGGTGCAGCCAAATAGTACTGTACAGTCACATGTGGGGTATTGCCACATTCAGGACAAATTATGCAACACAATATCGGACCTTTTTTTTTATTTATTACCCTTGTAAAATTTTCAAATCTGGGGTTAAAACAACATTTTAGTGGTAAAAATGTAATTATTTTTCTTTACTGCCAAATAGTATAACATTTTGTGACACACCTGTGGTGTCAATATACTCACTGCACCTCTGGATGAATTAATTGAAAGGTGCAGCTTTTAACATGGAGTCACTTGTGGGGGATTTCTGTGCTCTGCCAATGTGACATGGCAATCGCAAACCAATGCAACTACATCTGATCTCAAATATGGTGCTCCTTTCCTTCTTGACTTTGCAATGTACCTCAAAATTAGTTTTCTTTGTCGCTCCATTGGGAGACCCAGACAATTGGGTGTATAGCTTCTGCCTCCGGAGGACACACAAAGTATTACACTTTAAAAAGTGTAACCCCTCCCCTCTGCCTATACACCCTCCCGTGGATCACGGGCTCCTCAGTTTTATGCTTTGTGTGGAAGGAGGCACACATCCACTCATGCATTCTCAACTTAGTTATGTCGGTTGGAAGAAAAGAGGGCCCCCACGGGGCCCCCGGCATGTTCCCTTCTCACCCCACTACGTCGGCGGTGTTGTTAAGGTTGAAGTACCCATTGCGGGTACAGAGGCTGGAGCCACATGCCGTCTCCTTCACCATCCCTTATACGGCTCTGGGAGAAGTGGGATCCTAAGCGGTCATCCATTTACTGGGACCGTGCTCCATCCGCAGCCCCTGTAGGAACCTGCCGGACCGGAGCCTCTTCAACCTCAGGGACCGGGCCCTGCAACTCAAAGGTACTCTGTGTCCCCATAGGGGACTGTGCAGGGAGCGCACCTTCTTCCTGGAAGCCGCGGCGGCTGCTGAATTCAGGAGGCCGGTGGACTTCCGCGCCGACCGTGCCTGCTTGTCGGGCGCGGTCTCAAATTTAGTCTCCGGCTTCATCGCGGCCTAGTCGCAAAAATCCCGCCCCCGGGCCTGCCTGTCAGGGGTAAGGGCGGGATTACCGACCTGACGTCGGATGTGAGGGCTGGAGCATCCTGCATGTTTCCTCCCCCCTCACTGATCACTGTGGGGACCCCAGATTCCCGCACTTTGCTGGCGCCGCCCACGGCTCCACTCTTTCCCTGAGAGCTCCGGCAGCCATTTTTTGGCATTCTGCCGGTGGAGGATTCTCAGTGAACAGCTCTACAGCTCCGGGGGATCCAAGGCAGGGAATCTGGAGGACACACTCCGCTCGTTAGCGGTCGGTAAGCCACACCGGTCACCCGGTGCTGGTCCCCCTAGGGTGCCGGATTAGATACGTATATATCTCTATCTATCTGTTCGGTGGGCTGTATACCCCTTTCCCATATACCCTCAGTGATCACTCTCCTAGGAGACAACAGCATGTCGTCCACAAGGAGCAAAGCTGCTAAGGCACAGGGTTTTTTTGCGGCCTGTACCTCTTGTGGGGCTATGTTACCTGCGGGTTCCACCTACCCTCACTGTGAGCAATGCTCGACCCCTGTTTCGCTTGCTCAGCCGGAGCCTCGGACACTGGTGGGCCCCTCGGCTCATGTAGACCCCCCTGCTCCCCCTGACCAGGCTGCAGGGACAGAGTTCGCCTCTTTTGCTGAGAAACTCTCTGAGTCACTTTCTCAATCCATTGCACAGTCTATGGACAAATGGTCTTCTAAGCTGCTAGAGGCTTTGCAGTCCAGACCGGACCTTTCACAGGCCCCGGCCCCTGTTGGCTCGTCGCCTCCAGGCCCCTCTCGGTCCGCGCCGCAGCGCGCTCCCAGGTTGGCCCCTCGGTCTCAGGCAGAGGACTCCTGCCCGGACCGTAGTCCTAGACCGGCTAAGCGGGCTCGCTGGGACTCTTCCCCGACTTCCTCTCGCTGCTCGGGATCCCAGCTTGAGGACTCTCTGGAGGACGAGGCGGACGTCGCAGCTCAGGGCTCTGACCCTGACGTCGCCCTTAACCTTGATACACCTGAGGGGGACGCCTTAGTAAATGATCTTATCTCGTCCATCAACCAGGTGTTAGATCTCTCTCCCCCGCCTCCTCCTGTAGAGGAGTCGGCGTCTCAGCAGGAGAAACACCAGTTTCGGTTCCCCAAACGTACACGCAATACGTTTCTTGATCACTCTAACTTCAGGGACGCTGTCCAGAAGCCCAGAGCGGTCCCGGACAAGCGCTTTACTAAGCGCCTCACTGACACGCGTTACCCCTTCCCATCTGAAGTCGTTAAGGGTTGGGCTCACTGTCCCAAGGTGGATCCTCCAGTCTCATGATTGGCGACTAAATCCGTGGTGTCGGTTGCAGATGGCTCATCGCTAAAGGATGCCACTGACAGACAGATAGAGCTCCTGGTGAAGTCCATCTATGAGGCCACGGGCGCGTCTTTTGCCCCGGCCTTTGCAGCCGTGTGGGCACTCCAAGCTATCTCGGCTTGTCTGACTGAGATTAATGCTGTCACACGTAATTCTGCTCCACAAGTTGCGTCTTTGACCTCTCAGGCGTCAGCATTTTCATCCTACGCCATGAACGCCGTCCTGGACTCTGCTAGCCGTACAGCTGTAGCATCCGCTAACTCTGTGGCAGTCCGCAGGGCCATGTGGCTGCGCGAATGGAAGGCAGACTCGGCTTCCAAGAGGTTCTTAACCGGTTTGCCGTTTTCTGGCGACCGTTTGTTTGGCGAACGATTGGATGAGATTATTAAAGAATCCAAAGGAAAGGATTCCTCCTTACCCCAGGCCAAACCTAAGAGACCTCAACAGAGAAAGGTTCAATCGAGATTTCGGTCCTTTCGTCCCTCCGCCAAGTCCCAATCCTCTTCGTCCAACAGGCCGGAGAAAGGCCAGAGGAACTCCTATGCGTGGCGATCCAAGTCTCGCCCACAAAAGGCCGCAGGAAGCACTGCCTCCAAGACGGCTTCCTCATGACTCTCGGCCTCCCCTGACCGCATCCTCGGTCGGTGGCAGGCTCTCCCGCTTTGGCGACGCCTGGTGGCCACATGTTCAAGACCGATGGGTGAGAGACATTCTGTCTCATGGTTACAGGATAGAGTTCAGCTCTCGTCCTGCGGCTCGCTTCTTCAGAACCTCTCCGCCCCCCGCTCAGACCGACGCACTTTTTCAGGCAGTAGCCGCTCTAAACATGGAAGGAGTTGTGATCCCCGTTCCCCTTCAGGAACGTGGTCGCGGATTTTACTCCAACTTGTTCGTGGTGCCAAAAAAGGACGGGTCATTCCGTCCCATTCTGGACCTCAAGCTACTCAACAGACATGTGAGAACCAGACGGTTCCGGATGGAATCTCTCCGCTCGGTCATCGCCTCAATGTCACAAGGAGACTTCCTAGCATCGATCGACATCAAGGATGCTTATCTCCATGTACCGATCGCACCCGAGCATCAACGTTTCCTGCGTTTCGCCATCGGGGACGAACACCTCCAGTTCGTGGCATTGCCTTTCGGCTTGGCGACAGCCCCACGGGTTTTCACCAAAGTCATGGCATCCGTTGTGGCGGTCCTGCATTCTCAGGGCCACTCGGTGATTCCCTACTTGGACGATCTCCTAGTCAGGGCCCCGTCTCGGGTGGCGTGTCAACAAAGTCTATCTGTCGCTCTGGCGACTCTCCAGCGGTTCGGGTGGATCATCAACTTCCCGAAATCCAAGTTGACACCGACCCAATCACTGACGTACCTTGGGATAGAGTTTCATACCCAGCAAGTGTTAGTCAAGCTTCCGAGCGACAAACAGCTTTCTCTGCAGGCAGGGGTGCAATCCCTTCTTCGGAGTCAGTCACACCCCTTAAGGCGCCTCATGCACTTCCTGGGGAAGATGGTGGCAGCTATAGAGGCAGTCCCGTTCGCGCAATTCCATCTTCGGCCACTCCAATGGGACATTCTCCGCAAATGGGACAGGAGTTCGGCTTCCCTCGACAGGAACGTCTCTCTTTAACTTGCAACCAAGACGTCACTTCAGTGATGGCTCCTTCCCAATTCTCTGTCGCAGGGAAAATCCTTCCTACCCCCAACCTGGGCTGTGGTCACCACGAACGCGAGCCTGTCAGGGTGGGGAGCGGTTTTTCTCCACCACAGGGCTCAGGGAACCTGGACTCCGATAGAGTCATCCCTTCAGATCAATATTCTGGAGATAAGGGCAGTGTATCTAGCCCTATTGGCTTTTCATCGGTGGCTGGAGGGCAGGCAGATCCGTATCCAGTCGGACAATGCAACAAAATTAGCTGGATCAGAGAATTGAAAAAGGATAAACCCTAAAACATAACGTTTAATATTATGCAGATAAAAGTGAGGACAGCTCACAAGATTAGAAACGACGGTGGCACGAAACCACCCAAACTAAAATTGGGCTATGTATGGTAGGCCCAAACAAACTTAGTCCCAGAGAGGTACCACGGTAGGACTTTCTACACCTTATAGTTGCTGGTCACCACCTGAGACACTGACACACGCAACATCAACAATCAGAACCCCAAACTAGGGAAGATGTATGTCTGTGTGTGTCAAAAAGAGATAGAAACTCCTAGACCATTACGAACCATATGTTTCATAAACCCCACCTTAGGTGGGAACGGTCTTACCAGTCCGGAGATTCGCAGGCATTGAACAAGTGGTTAGAGGTTCAGGCAGGGGGCTGTTTCGCCAGCATGTCTAGATCCCTCTGAGACCTCAACCAAAAATAGGGCATATAATCACCATGCCCACTCCCATTTGGTGGTGATGGTGATTATATGCCCTATTTTTGGTTGAGGTCTCAGAGGGATCTAGACATGCTGGCGAAACAGCCCCCTGCCTGAACCTCTAACCACTTGTTCAATGCCTGCGAATCTCCGGACTGGTAAGACCGTTCCCACCTAAGGTGGGGTTTATGAAACATATGGTTCGTAATGGTCTAGGAGTTTCTATCTCTTTTTGACACACACAGACATACATCTTCCCTAGTTTGGGGTTCTGATTGTTGATGTTGCGTGTGTCAATGTCTCAGGTGGTGACCAGCAACTATAAGGTGTAGAAAGTCCTACCGTGGTACCTCTCTGGGACTAAGTTTGTTTGGGCCTACCATACATAGCCCAATTTTAGTTTGGGTGGTTTCGTGCCACCGTCGTTTCTAATCTTGTGAGCTGTCCTCACTTTTATCTGCATAATATTAAACGTTATGTTTTAGGGTTTATCCTTTTTCAATTCTCTGATCCAGCTAATTTTGTTCAATTACTGTGGATTCAAATTTTGGTATACTGCTATTTACCCCAGTCGGACAATGCCACTGCCGTCGCATACATCAACCACCAAGGCGGCACTCGCAGTCGTCAAGCCTTCCAGGAAGTCCGACGGATTCTGCAGTGGGTGGAAGCCACAGCTTCCACCATCTCCGCAGTTCACATCCTGGGCGTAGAAAACTGGGAAGCAGATTTTCTCAGTCGTCAGGGCATGGACGCGGGGGAATGGTCTCTGCACCCAGACGTGTTTCGAGAGATCTGTCGCCGCTGGGGAACGCCGGACGTCGATCTCATGGCGTCACGGCACAACAACAAAGTCCCGGCATTCATGGCACGGTCTCAGGATCACAGAGCTCTGGCGGCGGACGCGTTAGTTCAGGATTGGTCGCAGTTTCGACTGCCTTATGCGTTTCCTCCTCTGGCGATGCTGCCCAGAGTGTTACGCAAGATCAGTTCCGACTGCCGTCGCGCCATTCTCGTCGCTCCAGACTGGCCGAGGCGATCGTGGTACCCGGATCTGTGGCATCTCACGGTGGGTCAATCGTGGGCGCTTCCAGACCGCCCAGACTTGCTGTCACAAGGCCCGTTTTTCCATCTGAATTCTGTGGCCCTCAACCTGACTGTGTGGCCATTGAGTCCTGGCTCCTAGCGTCTTCAGGGTTATCTCAGGATGTAATTGCCACCATGAGACAGGCCAGGAAGCCTACGTCCGCCAAGATCTATTATAGGTCTTGGCAAATCTTCCTATCCTGGTGCGCTAATAACGGTTTTACTCCATGGCCGTTTGCCTTACCCACTTTTCTTTCATTCCTTCAATCCGGAATGGACAAGGGTCTGTCACTTGGCTCTCTCAAGGGCCAAGTATCGGCGCTCTCCGTGTTTTTTCAAAAGCGTCTAGCCAGGCTTCCGCAGGTCCGCACGTTCCTGCAGGGAGTTTGCCACATAGTCCCACCTTACAAGCGTCCGCTGGAACCCTGGGATCTTAACAGGGTGCTAACGGCTCTTCAGAAACCACCTTTCGAGCCACTGCGGGATGTCTCTCTATCACGTCTTTCGCAGAAGGTGGCCTTCCTAGTGGCAGTCACATCACTTTGGAGAGTGTCTGAGCTAGCAGCGCTGTCATGCAAAGCCCCCTTCCTGGTGTTTCACCAGGATAAGGTGGTTCTGTGTCCGGTCCCGGAATTTCTCCCTAAGGTGGTATCCTCTTTTCATCTCAATCAGGATATCTCCTTGCCTTCATTTTGCCCTAATCCAATTCACCAGTGTGAAAAGGATTTGCACTCTTTGGATCTTGTGAGAGCACTCCGGCTCTACGTGTCTCGCACGGCGCCCCTGCGTCGTTCAGATGCGCTCTTTGTCCTTGTCGCTGGCCAGCGTAAGGGCTCGCAGGCTTCCAAGTCAACCTTGGCTCGGTGGATCAAGGAACCGATTCTCGAAGCCTACCATTCTTCTGGGCTTCCGCTTCCTTCAGGGCTGAAAGCCCATTCTACCAGAGCCGTGGGTGCGTCCTGGGCATTGCGGCACCGGGCTACGGCTCAGCAGGTGTGTCAGGCAGCTACGTGGTCTAGTCTGCACACTTTCACGAAACACTATCAAGTGCATACCTATGCTTCGGCAGACGCCAGTCTAGGTAGGTGAGTCCTTCAGGCGGCGGTTGCCCACCTGTAAGAGGGGGCCGTTTTTTTCGGCTTTTTTTATTGAGGTATTCTTTTACCCACCCAGGGACTGCTCTTGGACGTCCCAATTGTCTGGGTCTCCCAATGGAGCGACAAAGAAGAAGGGAATTTTGTTTACTTACCGTAAATTCCTTTTCTTCTAGCTCCTATTGGGAGACCCAGCACCCGCCCCTGTACCCTTCGGGCTGGTTGTCTTTTTGTGTACACATGTTGTTCATGTTGAATTGTTCTTTTGGTTCATGGTTTGCAGTTCTCCGAACATCCTTCGGATTGCATTTACCCTAGACCAATTTATAAGTTTTCTCCTTCCTGCTTTTGCACCAAAACTGAGGAGCCCGTGATCCACGGGAGGGTGTATAGGCAGAGGGGAGGGGTTACACTTTTTAAAGTGTAATACTTTGTATGGCCTCCGGAGGCAGAAGCTATACACCCAATTGTCTGGGTCTCCCAATAGGAGCTAGAAGAAAAGGAATTCACGGTAAGTAAACAAAATTCCCTTCTTCAACCACATTTGGGGTATCAGCATACTCTGGAGAAATTCCACAATAAACTGTATGGTTCATTTGTGCCACCCCGGCGCAGACCGGGGTGCTCGGATCCTGGAGATGTTCGTGGCTCAAGGGGTCCGGGCTCGGCTGACGCTTCTATCTTTGCAAGGGGTTTATTTACAGGGGAGAAGTTCGTGACGCCATCTGCGGGTTGCAGTAATGGGAGTACCACCACTGCCAAAGGTAGTACCGGGACAGATGGTGTTGGGCAGCAAGGTGTTAGTCCCTCCGCAGGTAGGGAAGGCCCCGGACTCTGGGGTTTGGGAGGTTTGGAAAGATGAGAGGCAGGGAGCAGGGTACTCACTGTTGGTAGACGTGGTGCTGGTTGATGCTTGCAACGTAAACACACACACGTTGTAGGTAAAACAAAAGTCTCTGTGTACCGCTGCCACTATGGGGAGCCCATCCAGGTGTCCGCTCCCAATGATGCTGCTTGGTAATCTGGAGCCTGCCTCCGTGCACAATTTAGGTGTTTGTAGATGGTCCCTTGGCTTGAAGCTGTTGGGATGCTCATTATTTGTAGTGTAGCTGTGCTCTTGATGACTGGCACTTAGGATTTCAGTTGGGCTGCTTTATATGGAAAGCCCTATCCCCCGTGTTGTGCTGATGCCTTCAATCTCTGAGCTCTTGGGGAAAGTTCATAAAGAAACTATCCTCCACAGGTTAATTATCAGGACGGATAAACCTGCTCCTGACCTAGGGTCCTGTACCCTGCCGTGCTCTGTACCAGTCCGGTTATTGGGCTTGCTGGTGCCGACGGTCCTCCAAGACTATGTCTGTTCACCCTTCCCAAGTCGCTGCGACTGGTCCTCGACTCCTCCGGTCCCGGACTACCGTCTGCGACCCAATCTAGTCCAGCTCCTCGGCAGCTACTACTCCCCAGCTCCTAACTCTTTGAGGGCTCTCACTCAACTGCAGTCACCCCTCCCACCAGTCTGCCTGACCCCTAGGTGGGTGGCCCTATTCCAGCTAGACCAACCCACTGGTTTGTCTGTTCAGTTCTGGTGTGACGTGTTGATTGGGATTTGTGGTGCGGGTAGTAGAAGCATCACTGAGTGGAACCTGAACCATGGGGAGTAGGCCCTGCATCCCTTGGAGGGGATGCAGTTCCCTGTAGCACCCTGATATATTCAGGGTCGCTACACATTTTCACCTGATACCCTTGTGAAAAAAACCTATCTGGTTGAAGTAACAAGTTTGTGGGAAAAAAAAATAAATGCATTTATATTTATGGCTCAATTCTGTAAAATCCCTGGGGGTTCGAAGGTGCTCACCAAACATCTATAAATTCCTTGAGGGGTCTAGTTTACAAAATGCGGTCACATGTTGGGGAGCTCCACTGTTGGAGGTCTCCAAATTCGACATGGTGTCCGCTAATGATTCCAGCTAATTTTGCTTTAAAAAATTCCAATGGCGCCCCTTTCCTTCCAAGCCCTGCAGTGCGCCCAAACAATTGATTTCTACCACATATGAAGTATCAATGTACTCAGGAGAAATTGCACAATAAATTTTATGGTACATATGTTCCTGATACCCTTGTGAAAATGCAATATTTTATGGCTAAATTAACAGTTTTGAGTAAAAAAGTAAAATTTTCTTTTTTTCCTTACACATTGCTTTGGTTCATGTGAAGCACCTAAAGGGTTAATAAACTTCTTGGATGTGGTTTGGAGCAGAGTGAGGGGTGCAGTTTTTCGAATGGGGTCACTTTTGGGTATTTTCTGTCACCTAGGCCTCTCAAAGTCACTTCAAATGTGATGTGGTCCCTAAAAAAATGGTTTTGTAATTTTTTTTTTCGAAAACTGAGAAGTTGCTGATGAACTTTGAACCCTTCTAACTTTTTAAGTAAAAAAAATTGTTTCAAAAATTGCGTTGATGTAAAGTAGACATGTGGGAAATGTTCTTTACTGACTATTTTGTGTGACATACAGTATCTTTCAGATTTATAGGCATAACATTTCAAATTTTGAAAATTGTGAAATTTTTAAAATTTTTGCCAAATTTCCGATATTTTCCTAAATAAACACACAAAATATGACCTTAATTCTACCACTAACATGATGTCCAATATGTCACAAAAAAGCAATGTCAGAATCAGCACGATCCGTTGAAGCGTTCCAGAGTTATAACCTGTCAAAGTTACACTTGTCAGAAGTGCAAAAAATTGCCCGGTCATTAACCCCTTAACGACCCATGACGTACTGGGTACGTCATGGTGACATGGTGCTAAACGACCCATGACTTACCCAGTATGTCATGGCGAAATCGCGGCCCCGGAGCCCCGGTGAGTGCAATCGGTACACACAAACCGCAGATTCGGGGAGGAGGGGACTTCTGCCTGACCTCAGGAGGGGTGGTGCCTCCTCCCCGGAGCTACGGAGGCTGTGATTGGCTGACGAACACCGCTCAGCCAATCACAGCCACTGTAATGTTCCAGCCATTGAAAATGACTGAAACATTGAAATCCAGCCCTAATCAGTGCAGCTGTAGCACTGATTATTGGCTGGAGCTGGGTGATCGGTGCTTCACCAGCCCCCAGCTCTGATTGGAGAGATCGGCCTTGTGACCGATCTCTCCAATCACCGTGGATCTGGGGCCGTGACCACTCCCCTCCGCTTTACTCCGTCCGTGGAAGCCGAGTGGAGCGATCCCTGCAAGTGCCCTGGTAAGCCCCTGCCCCCGATCCGCTGCAACCGCCGCCGATCCCCCGATCCACTGCCGCCACCGATCCCCCGCCGATCTCCTCTATCTGCTGCAGCCGCCTCCATCTGCCACCGCTCCCCCTTATCAGCCACTGCCCCCTCCGTGAGCTGCTGCCCGCGCTCTCCCATCCTCACCTGTTGTCCCCTCCACCATCTCCCACCCTGTGCGATCTGCCACCGCTCTCCACCATCTCACCTTCCCGATCTGCTGCCCGCTGTCTCACCTCCCCATCTGCTGCACGCTCTCTGCCATCTCACCTCCCCATCTGCTGCCCCCTCCCCCATATCACCTCCCCATCTGCTGCCCTCTCCCCCATCTCACCTCCCGATCTGCTGCACGCTCTCCACCATCTCACCTCCCCATCTGCTGCACGCTCTCCGCCATCTCACCTCCCGATCTGCTGCATGCTCTCTGCCATCTCACCTCCCGATCTGCTGCACGCTCTCCGCCATCTCACCTCCCGATCTCCTGCACGCTCTCCGCCATCTCACCTCCCGATCTGCTGCACGCTCTCTGCCATCTCACCTCCCGATCTGCTGCACGCTCTCTGCTATCTCACCTCCCGATCTGCTGCATGCTCTCCACCATCTCACCTCCCGATCTGCTGCACGCTCTCCACCTTCTCACCTCCCGATCTGCTGCACGCTCTCCACCTTCTCACCTCCCGATCTGCTGCCCGCTCTCTGCCATCTCACCTCCCGATCTGCTGCCCGCTCTCTGCTATCTCACCTCCCTATCTGCTGCACGCTCTCTGCCATCTCACCTCCCGATCTGCTGCACGCTCTCTGCCATCTCACCTCCCGATCTGCTGCACGCTCTCTGCCATCTCACCTCCCCATCTGCTGCACGCTCTCTGCCATCTCACTTCCCCATCTGCTGCACGCTCTCTGCCATCTCAGCTCTCCATCTGCTGCACGCTCTCTGCCATCTCACCTCCCTATCTTCTGCACGCTCTCCGCCATCTCACCTCCCGATCTGCTGCACGCTCTCTGCCACCTCACCGTCCCATCTGCTGCATGCTCTCTGCCATCTCACCTCCCGATCTGCTGCACGCTCTCCGCCATCTCACCTCCCGATCTGCTGCACGCTGTCCGCCATCTCACCTCCCCATCTACTGCACGCTCTCTGCCATCTCACCTCCCCATCTGCTGCACGCTCTCCGCCATCTCACCTCCCGATCTGCTGCACGCTCTCTGCCATCTCACCTCCCCATCTGCTGCACGCTCTCTGCTATCTCACCTCCCCATCTGCTGCACGCTCTCTGCCATCTCACCTCCCGATCTGCTGCACGCTCTCTGCCATCTCACCTCCCGATCTGCTGCACGCTCTCTGCCATCTCACCTCCCGATCTGCTGCACGCTCTCTGCCATCTCACCTCCCCATCTGCTGCACGCTCTCCCTCATCAGCTGCTGCCCCCCTCCCTGATCTGCTACCCCCTCTCACCCTCCCTGATCTGCAGCCTGCTCTCTCCCATCCTCTTCATCTGAAGCCCCCTCCCCCACCTCTCACCTCCCGATCTGCTGCCCCCTCCACCACCTCTCACCCTCCCGCTCTCTCCCATCCTCCGCCGCGCCCTCTCCCATCCTCCGCCGCTCCCTCTCACATCCTCCATCCATCTTTTTTTCCATCCCACCTAGCCCCCCCCTTTTTGCAGCACATCCATGCGTGTGTCCTGACTTTTCTTCGGCGCTCCATTGGGAGACCCAGACGATTGGGTGTATAGCACTGCCTCCGGAGGCCACACAAAGCATTACACTAAAAAGTGTAAGGCCCCTCCCCTTCTGGCTATACACCCCCCGTGGGATCACGGGCTGCTCAGTTTTCAAGCTTTGTGCGAAGGAGGTCAGACATCCACGCATAGCTCCACTGTTTAGTCAGCAGTAGCTGCTGACTATATCGGATGGAAGAAAAGAGGGCCCATACTAGGGCCCCCAGCATGCTCCCTTCTCACCCCATTCCTATTGGCGGTGTTTGTTAAGGTTGAGGTACCCATTGTGGGTACGGAGGCTGGAGCCCACATGCTGCTTTCCTTCCCCATCCCCCTGAGGGGCTCTGAGGAAGTGGGATCTTACCGGCCCCCAAGCCCTGAGGCCGGGCTCCATCCACAGACCCGTAGAACCTGCTGGATACGGAGCTGGGTACCGTTCAGGGACAAGGCCCTGCAACATTCAGGTACTCTGTGTCCCCGTATGGACAGGCCGCGCACACTCCAGACTTGCTGGGTGTGCTAGTGCGCCGGGGACAGTAGCGCTGCGCGCTGGGGTTACAGTCACTGCAGTTTCTCTGAGGGACTTTATGTGTTGGGGACTGCCGCGCCGGCCGCCCCTGGAGCGGCGGCGCGGCTGAGACTTGTGGTGCGCCGGGGACTTAGCGCCGACCGTGCTTTTACGACGGCGGCGCTTATAAATCTAGTCCCCGGCTTTTGCGGCCTAGCTCCGCTTCGTTCCCGCCCCCACCCTGTCAATCAGGGCAAGGGAGAGACGCTGTACGATAGTCAGCGCCGAGGGCTGGAGTCTTATTTACATACTCCAGCCCTCTCACTGGGCACAGTGGGACGCCAGTTCCCGCTCTTTGTCTGCAGCACGCCCAGGGCCCGCCCCTCTCCACAGGACGCCGGCAGCCATTCCTACATGCAGTCTGGCTGGAGAACGGACACAGGCTCTGGGAGACCCAGACAAGGGATTTCTGGCGACCACACACCCGCGTTAAGCGGGCGGTAAGCAGCACATTAGTGCTGGCCCCACTAGTGCCACAGTGTTATATTGGTGTATTTTTTTCTCTATACCATTTATATATATATATATATTGCACTGTAAGGTCGCTTCTTGGCTGTATACCCTATATTGCTCTGAGGAGACGACAACATGTCATCCGCAAAACGCAAGGGTGCCAAGACACAGGCTGTATACGCTGCTTGTGCCGCTTGTGGGGCTGATCTACCGGCAGGTTCCAAAGACCCCCATTGTGTGCAATGTTCGGTCCCTGTGCCACTTCGTCAGCCGGAGTCTATGGTGGTAGTGGCCCAGGCAGAGTCACCGGTGAACCCTGTCCCGGTGACGGGGACAGAGTTTGCAGTTTTTGCTGACAAGATGTCTGTCACTATGACAAAAATCCTAGAGACCTTGCAGGCCAGGCCAGTTACTCAGACCATGGACACTGCTGCGTCAATGTTCCCCGGTCCCCCTCAGTTGGAGTTAATCCGTGCTTCAAGGGGGTCCCAGGCATCTCAGGCTGAAGGCTCTGACTCAGATGACAGTCCCAGGCAGCCTAAGCGAGCTCGCTGGGAGAGACCCTCCACGTCATCACGCGGATCAGGGTCTCAGCGAGAAGAGTCTCTGCGTGATGAGACAGAGGAGGGTGATCAGGAGTCTAATCCTGAGACCGCTCTCAATCTGGATACTCCTGATGGTGACGCCATGGTAAATGACCTTATAGCGGCCATCAATGGACTGTTGGATATTTCTCCCCCAGCCCCTTCAGCAGAAGAGGCAGCTGCACAGCAGGAGAAGTTCCATTTCAGGTATCCCAAGCGTAAACTGAGTACTTTTCTGGACCACGCTGACTTCAGAGAATCAGTCCAGAAACACCATGCTTATCCAGACAAGCGTTTCTCCAAACGTCTTAAGGATACACGTTATCCCTTTCCCCCTGACGTGGTCAAACGCTGGACCCAGTGTCCAAAGGTGGATCCACCAATCTCCAGGCTTGCGGCTAGATCCATAGTTGCAGTGGAGGATGGGGCTTCACTTAAGGATGCCAATGACAGACAGATGGACCTTTGGTTGAAATCTGTCTATGAAGCTATCGGCGCGTCGTTTGCTCCAGCATTCGCGGCCGTATGGGCACTCCAAGCTATTTCAGCTGGTCTGGCACAGGTGGACTCTATCATACGTCCAGCAGTGCCGCAAGTGAAGTCCTTAACTTCGCAAATGTCTGCGTTTGCGACCTATGCTATCAACGCTGTCCTGGACTCTACGAGCCGTACCTCAATGGCGTCTGCCAACTCGGTGGTTTTGCGCAGAGCCTTGTGGTTAAAAGAATGGAAAGCGGATTCTGCTTCCAAAAAATGTTTAACCAGCTTGCCACTATCTGTAGACAGACTGTTCGGTGAGCAATTGGCTGAAATCATTAAACAGTCCAAGGGTAAAGACTCCTCCTTACCCCAGCCCAGATCAAGCAAACCTCAACAAAGGAAGTGGCAGTCGAGGTTTCGGTCCTTTCGAGGCTCCGGCAAGGCCCAATTCCCCTCGTCCAAAGGGACTCAGAAGGAGCAAAGGGGCTCAGATTCCTGGCGGGCTCACTCACGCCCCAAGAAAGCAACCGGAGGAACCGCTTCCAAGGCGGCTGCCTCATGACTTTCGGCCTCCTCCCTCCGCATCCTCGGTCGGTGGCAGGCTCTCCCGCTTTTGCGACATTTGGCTGCCACAGGTCAAGGACCGGTGGGTAACAGACATTTTGTCTCACGGGTACAGGATAGAGTTCAGTTCTCGTCCTCCGCCTCGGTTCTTCAGAACTTCCCCACATCCCGACCGAGCAGATGCGCTTCTGCAGGCGGTGGGCTCACTAAGGGCAGAAGGAGTGGTGATCCCTGTTCCTCTTCAGGAACAAGGGCAAGGTTTTTACTCCAATCTCTTCGTGGTTCCAAAAAAGGACGGCTCGTTCCGTCCTGTTCTGGACCTAAAGCTGCTCAACAAGCATGTGAACGCCAGGCGGTTCCGGATGGAATCCCTCCGCTCCGTCATTGCCTCAATGTCTCAAGGAGATTTCCTTGCATCAATCGACATCAAAGATGCTTATCTCCACGTGCCGATTGCTACAGAGCACCAACGTTTTCTACGTTTTGTGATAGGACACGAACATCTCCAGTTCGTAGCTCTGCCATTTGGTCTGGCGACAGCCCCACGGGTTTTCACCAAGGTCATGGCGGCAGTGGTAGCAGTCTTGCACTCCCAGGGACACTCGGTGATCCCTTACTTGGACGATCTACTTGTCAAAGCACCCTCTCAAGAGGCATGCCAACACAGCCTGAATGTTGCGCTGGAGACTCTCCAGACTTTCGGGTGGATCATCAACTTTTCAAAGTCAAATCTGTCACCGACTCAATCACTAACGTATCTTGGCATGGAGTTTCATACTCTGCCAGCGATAGTGAAGCTTCCGCTGGACAAGCAGCGGTCACTACAGACAGGGGTACGGTCTCTCCTTCATGGTCAGTCGCACTCCTTAAGGCGCCTCATGCACTTCCTAGGGAAGATGGTGGCAGCAATGGAGGCAGTCCCGTTTGCACAGTTTCATCTGCGCCCACTTCAATGGGACATTCTCCGCCAATGGGACGGGAAGTCAACTTCCCTGGACAGGAAAGTCTCCCTTTCCCAGACGGCCAAGGACTCTCTGCAATGGTGGCTTCTTCCCACCTCATTATCACAGGGAAGATCATTCCTGCCCCCATCCTGGGCAGTGGTCACGACAGACGCGAGTCTGTCAGGGTGGGGAGCAGTTTTTCTCCACCACAGGGCTCAAGGGACGTGGACTCAGCAGGAGTCCACCCTTCAGATCAATGTTCTGGAAATCAGGGCAGTGTATCTAGCCCTACTAGCCTTCCAGCAGTGGCTGGAAGGAAAGCAGATCCGAATTCAGTCGGACAACTCCACAGCGGTGGCATACATCAACCACCAAGGAGGGACACGCAGTCGGCAAGCCTTCCAGGAAGTCCGGCGGATTCTGTTGTGGGTGGAGGACAGAGCATCCACCATATCAGCGGTTCACATCCCGGGCGTAGAAAACTGGGAAGCAGACTTCCTCAGTCGCCAGGGTATGGACGCAGGGGAATGGTCCCTTCACCCGGACGTGTTTCAGGAAATCTGTCGCCGCTGGGGGGTGCCGGACGTCGACCTAATGGCGTCGCGGCACAACAACAAGGTCCCGACGTTCATGGCGCGGTCTCGCGATCAAAGGGCTCTGGCGGCAGACGCCTTAGTGCAAGATTGGTCGCAGTTCCGGCTCCCTTATGTGTTCCCACCTCTGGCACTCTTGCCCAGAGTGCTACGCAAGATCAGATCCGATTGCAGCCGCGTCATACTCGTCGCCCCAGACTGGCCGAGGAGGTCGTGATACCCGGATCTGTGGCATCTCACGGTCGGCCAACCGTGGGCACTACCAGACCGACCAGACTTACTGTCCCAAGGGCCGTTTTTCCATCGGAATTCTGCGGCCCTGAACCTGACTGTGTGGCCATTGAGTCCTGGATCCTAGCGTCTTCAGGATTATCCCAAGGAGTCGTTGCCACCATGAGACAGGCTAGGAAGTCCACTTCTGCTAAGATCTACCACAGAACGTGGAGGATTTTCTTATCCTGGTGCTCTGCACAAGGAGTATCCCCCTGGCCGTTCGCGTTACCTACTTTTCTTTCCTTCCTGCAATCTGGGTTGGAAAAGGGCTTGTCGCTCGGCTCCCTTAAAGGGCAAGTCTCGGCACTATCCGTGTTTTTTCAGAAGCGTCTAGCACGTCTTTCTCAGGTGCGCACGTTCCTGCAGGGGGTTTGTCATATCGTCCCTCCGTACAGGCGACCGTTAGATCCATGGGATCTAAACAGGGTACTAGTTGCTCTCCAGAAGCCGCCCTTCGAGCCTCTGAGGGATGTTTCACTTTCTCGTCTCTCACAGAAAGTGGTCTTTCTAGTGGCGGTCACGTCTCTTCGGAGAGTGTCTGAGCTAGCAGCGCTGTCATCCAAGGCTCCCTTCCTGGTGTTCCACCAGGACAAGGTAGTGCTGCGCCCCATTCAGGAGTTTCTCCCTAAGGTGGTATCCTCTTTTCATCTTAATCAGGATATCTCCTTGCCTTCCTTTTGTCCTCATCCAGTTCTTCGGTATGAAAAGGATTTTCATTTGTTAGATCTGGTGAGAGCACTCAGAATCTACATTTCCCGCACGGCGCCCCTGCGCCGCTCGGATGCACTCTTTGTCCTTGTCGCTGGTAAGCGCAAAGGGTCGCAGGCTTCAAAAGCCACCCTGGCTCGATGGATCAAAGAACCAATTCTTGAAGCCTACCGTTCTGCTGGGCTTCCGGTTCCATCAGGGCTGAAGGCCCACTCTACCAGAGCCGTGGGTGCGACCTGGGCATTACGACACCAGGCTACGGCTCAACAGGTGTGCCAGGCAGCTACCTGGTCGAGTCTGCACACTTTCACCAAACATTATCAGGTGCATACCTATGCTTCGGCGGACGCCAGCCTAGGTAGAAGAGTCCTGCAGGCGGCAGTTACCTCCCCGTAGGGGAAGGCTGTCTTTGCAGCTCTAACATGAGGTATTTCTTTACCCACCCAGGGACTGCTTTTGGACGTCCCAATCGTCTGGGTCTCCCAATGGAGCGCCGAAGAAGAAGGGAATTTTGTTACTTACCGTAAATTCCTTTTCTTCTAGCTCCTATTGGGAGACCCAGCACCCGCCCTGTTGTCCTTCGGGATGGTTGGTTTTTTTTCGGGTACACATGTTGTTCATGTTGAACGGTTTTCAGTTCTCCGATGTTACTTCGGAGTGAATTTGTTTAAACCAGTTATTGGCTTTCCTCCTTCTTGCTTTAGCACTAAAACTGAGCAGCCCGTGATCCCACGGGGGGTGTATAGCCAGAAGGGGAGGGGCCTTACACTTTTTAGTGTAATGCTTTGTGTGGCCTCCGGAGGCAGTGCTATACACCCAATCGTCTGGGTCTCCCAATAGGAGCTAGAAGAAAAGGAATTTACGGTAAGTAACAAAATTCCCTTCTTTTTGTTATGTAAACTAAGTAAGAAGTACAAATAAACTTAGTTTAGGGCCAGTAAAATTATACTGTATTAATCGTCAACTACAGTATTTTTTACTGAATATTGTAAGGGTCAGCCCAGTGCCTCACGTGAGAGCGATGCACGAGTCTCACATCGCATCATCCGGCACGGTCGCTCTTTTCCAGACAGCAGTGTGCGGCTGTGCCGGATGATGCGATGCGAGATTCGTGCATCGCTCTCACGTGTGGTACTTGCCATAGTGTCAGTTGCAGGCGCTCATTATTTCTTTTTTTTTTAACTGATGTCCGTATTTTTTATTTCGCCAAACTAATTTTTTTGTATGAGGGGGGTCTAGTTTCCAAAATGGGGTCAGATGTGGGGGAGCTCCATTGTTTAGGCACCTCAGGGGGTCTCCAAATGCAACATGGCGTCTGCTAATAATTCCAACCAATTTTGTGAAATGCTGTGAAATGGCGCTCCTTCTCTTCTGAGCCCCGCCATGCGTCCAAACAATTGGTTTTCACCACGTATGAGGTATCTGTGTACTCAGGAGAAATTGCACAATACGTTTTATGGTGCATTTTTTCCTGATACCCTTGTGAAAAAAAAGCTACCTGTTTGAAAAAACAATTTTGTGGTAAAAAAAAAATAAATATTTTCACGGCTGAACATTACAAACGTTTGTAAAGCCTCCAGGGGTTCAAAGTGCTCACTAAACAGCTAGATAAATTCCATGAGGGGTCTAGTTTCCAAAATGGGGTCAATTGTGGGGGAGCTCCATTGTTTAGGCACCTCAGGGGGATCTCCAAATGCAACATGGCGTCCGCTAATAATTCCAACCAATTTTCCTGTGAAATGGCGCTCCTTCTCTTCTGAGCCCTGCCGTGCGCCCAAACAATTGATTTCCACCACATATGAGGTATCTGTGTACTCAGGAGAAATTGCATAATACGTTTTATGGTGCATTTTTCCTGATACCTTTGTGAAAAAAAAAGCTACCTAGTTGAAGCAACAGTTTTGTGGTAAAAACTTTTTTTTTTCTTTTCACAGCTCAACGTTATAAACTTCTGTGGAGCCCCCACTGGTTCAAAGTGCACATCAAACATCTAGAATAAATATTTGAGGGCTCTAGTTTCCAAAATAGGGTCACTTGTGGGGTAGCTCCATAGTTTAGGCACCTCAGGTGGTCAACAAACCCGACATGGCGTCCGCTAATTAGTGCAGCTAATTTTGCACTCAAAAATTCAAATGGCGCACCTTGCCTTCCGAGTCCTGCCGTGTGCCCAAACATTTGATTTCCACCACAACTTTTTTTTTTGTAAATTTTGTTGGAAAAGTGAGAAATTGCTGATGAACTTTGAACCCTTCTAACTTCTTAACGGAAAAAAAATTTGTTTCAAAAATTGCGCTTGTGTAAAGCAGACAAGTGGGAAATTTTATTTAGTAACTATTTTGTGTGACATATCTCAGATTTATGGGCATAAAATTTCAAATTTTGAAAATGCAAAATTTTCGCCAATTTTCCGAAATTTTCACAAATAAACGCAAAACATATTGGCCTAAATTTACCACTAACATGAAGTACAATATGTCACAGAAAAACAATATCAGAATTGCCAGGATCCGTTGAAGCGTTCCAGAGTTCTAACCTGTCAAAGTGACACTGGTAAAAATTGCAAAAAATGGCCGGGTCTTTAAGATGAAAACAGGCTGGGGGCTGAAGGGGTTAAGGTGAAAACCTTGCTCTGGTGTAAAGGGGTTAAAAACATTACATGCCAACCCACCCAACCTCGATAATTCAATCTTATCCTTCTTACAAAATCACACTACTGTATTTCCCTGAAAAAAAGACACTGTCTTATATTTTTTTTGCCCCAAAAAAAGCACTAGGTCTTATTTTTGGGGGAGTGTAATACTAATATAAAAAGACTGACCAGCACATCCACTAGGTGTGAACAGGTGCACACTAAAAATTCAACAGTTACAAAATTTTTCTGCGTGCACCTGTTTCTCACTGAGCACTCCGCCCTCCAGCCTGAGCAGTTTCATTTAGCTGCATCCTACCTGCCCATTACATGGAGGTTTCTTAACCCAGATAGAAGCCTCACACTGTCCCCTCATGGTATTGCTTCCCCATACCACCCCCCACTACCCAATATCTATTCTGTGCCCCCTCACATTCTTCTCATCCCTTATTGCCTCCTCACTACCTCTGTACTCATCCCCCCTCACACCCCATACTGTGTCAGTATACATTTCCCCTCACTCCCCATAATGTATCCACACCCATCCTGTCCACTTGCTTTTCATACTGTGTCCTCAAATTTGCCCCCTCGCTATTTATTCTGTCTTCAAAATGTTTCCCGTTTGCTCCCCATACTATGTCCAAATACATTACCCCTTACCCTCGCTCCCCATACTCTGTATACATAACCCCTCACCCTCTCTCTCTCATACTGTCTATATACATCATCCCTCACCCTCTCTCCCCATACATCATCCCTCACCCTCTCTCCCCATACATTACCTCTCACCCTCTCTCCCCATACTGTCTATATACATCCCCCCTCACCCTCTTTCCCCATACTGTCTATATACATCACCCCTCCCCTCTCTCTCCATACTGTCCATAGATAATTCCCCCTCTCCATCCTCTATCTCACCATTCTGTAGCCATAAGAACTTCCCACTCCCCATTCCTATCCCCCCATACTGTGTCCATATACATTTCCTCCTGCTCACCCTCTCTTCCCCCATACTGTGTCCATACATGCTTCCCACTTCAGCTCCACTGGAGCACTTATTACCAGTGGTATCTGCCACCTATGCACTGCAACGCTGAAGAATGATGTCAGCAGTGTGATCAGCTGACCTGATCACATTACAGCCATCGCTCTGACCCGGAAGTGCCGGCGGTCACCGCTTCAATTGTTCATGTGTCTAAAAGATACAGAGAGAATTGATCAGTAGGAGCTGCGCACCGCACTTCTTCTGAGTCTTGGCTGTCAGTTTGACAGCCAGGACTCAGAATAGCCTGCGCCCGCTACAGGGGCGACAACTGCACCCGGGGCACATGCCCTATCTGCCCCCCAAGATACGACTCTGACTAGTCATGTGACAGAGGGGTGGTTCCAAGTCAGTGGCGCTCATGTGATGTGCCTATTTACATGTGACCCACAACTCTCAGACCGCGGCCCGCGAGCCAGCAGCGCCATCATGGTAATGGCGGTGCATGCTAGCTGGGCCATATTGTCCACATTGTTCGTTGTCAGGGGAGACACCAACAGGCTCAGCGCTCCCTGGAACTAAAATTCTCTGTGAATGTAGAAGGACCATGTATGTATGGACTATACCCATGTTTGCTGACCATATATTGGAAGATATCCCGAACATTACACAAAGTTAGTATATACTAGAACCATACTATAAGATTGACATGAAAAAGAAGGGATAAGCAAATAATAAATCCACCCCATAGGTTATAAATGGAATGATTCCCTATTCAGTGAATTATATTTTCACATTTTAATTTTTTTTTTAAATGCTACCAGTGATCATACTAAAGATACCCCAGGGCCTATAGTATGATAACCAATAACCATATGTGTGGCCATAATTATTGCAACAATTTGATGTAAACAGTAATAATTGCTATTAATTAAACCTTCAAGGTGGTGGTTAATACCGGCCTAAGAACAATATATGGGCACTTACTAATCCAAAGTAGTCAGATTACTAACCCTCAGATTCAAGGGCAATTTTGGCATAAAAATAATTAAGTGTTGAAAATTGTGTAATTACTATTGTGTGGTGAATTTGATGTGACTACTTAATTTAGTTCAATGCCTAGGAACAGTGATCAATATTCTGTGAATTATGTGGTTACTCAAGAAGTAGTGCAATACCCAATATTAATAACTAAAAACCTACTCTTATACAGTAACTGAGGGCTGTGTGCCAGTGTCTGTTCTTTCTATGCTTCCCATAGCTGTGTGTCCTGTTGGGACCCAGTCACTCTCAGCCCTTGTTCACATTGAGGCCTATTTTGACCCATGGTAAGGTTTTAATATTTGAGAGTGTTGGTACTGTCCCACACCTTGTCGCAGTGGGATGGTTTTATGCTTTTTTGGATCAAAAAACAGTGTTTACAAAGTACCCTATGTTTATTTATATGCACTATGCTTTTATTTAGTTACAGTAGGTTATATGTCCATATTATTTATATCTTTGTTTTTTCTTCTTGTCTTATGGCCAGTGTGAACATGAGCTTACAAGCTGCATGTATACCAACTCATACTCCGGCTCACTTTTTTTTCTAGTTAAATAGTGCCCATTCATTAACCCCTTGATTTTTCGGGTTCTTCTTGCTCCCCTTCTTCCGAGATCCACAAGTTTTTTTTATTTTTACATCAATATTGCCATATGAGGGCTGTTATTGCATTTTGGGCAAAATTGTGATTACCAAAAACCATAATTTTGGGCATTTGGAATGTTTTTTGCCGCTATGCCGTTTACTGATCAGATTAATTGATTTTAGATTTTGATAGATTGGGCATTTCTGAATACTGCGATACCAAATATGTGTATATATTTTTTCTTTTAAGCCTTTAATTTTCAGTAGGGCAAATGAGAGTTGATTTGGTATTTTAGGAGTTTTTTTTATTTTATTTTACTTTTTTTTTTATTTTACTAATTCCAATAGGGGACTATAAGGATCAGCAGTCTGATCGCTCATTCATTTCTGTTTATCAGAGCAGCACAGCTTTGAACAGCAGAAATGCTGCGTTCTTGTTACAGCTGCTGCTTTGCCGGCTGTAACAGGACCTATGTTATGATAGTGACTGGAGTCATCATATGACCCGTCGCTACCATGACAACCATAGGCTCCCCATGATCATGTCACGATGTCGGCGGGGAAAGGCGCGATTCCCGCTGCAGCGATTTAAATTGCACTGTCACATTTTGAGAGCGCGATTTAAGTGGTTAAGAGGTGCAAGTGGATCGCGGAACCACCTGCACCTTTAAGCGACACATCAGCTGTTTTAATCAGCAGACATGTGCAGGGATCGTCACTGGCTCACCGCAGCAGCCAGCGGTGATCACTGCTTCATGATTTAGGACGTACCGTTACATTCTAGGTCGTGAAGGGGTTAATACTATTTTGCTATATTAACCATAACAATTTTTGTACAATATCCCATTCTTATCCATGTAATCCAGACAATGTCATCATTAGAACATTTTTCATCAATAGAACCATAATCCCCACAATTCCAAATTCCTCATGTACATTCTTATTATTTTTATTTTTCAGGGGATCCACCCCTACTGCAACTAATTTGTTGTCCCGGGCGAATACCAGCCAGCCCGGTAATCTCAACAGGTAAGTCACCATTCAAATAAATACCAATCTAGGAAGAAGCAAAATAAATTAAAACTTATACATAAAACCAACAAACCATCATTAAAAACACAACATGCTAACCCACCCAATCTCGATACTTCAATCTTATCCTTCTTACAAAAAAGCATACTTCCACGAAAAAAACACACTGTCTTATATTTTTCTCTGACGCCTCATTGGGGGACACAGGACAATGGGTGTTATGCTGCTTATCCATAGGAGGACACTAAGTAGATGCAAAGATGTTAGCTCCTCCCCTGCAGTATACACCCCCTGGCCCAGCCAGGCTACTTCAGTTTTAGCTTAGTGTCTATAGGAGGCACATCTCTGCAGACTACTGCAGCAAGAATTTTTTGTTTTTAGAGGGCGACGGTTTCCTTCGGGGACTGATTTCCCAAAACCATCAACAGGCGGGAACGTGGAGTGTCGCCTCCCTGTACCCCCTCCTGCGACGCTGGATCCTGGGCTGTTACTCACTGGACGACGGGTCTCATGGCACCGATTTTCCAGAGCCCAGAGCAGATGAAAATTTCCTCAGTCCCTCTGGCAGGTTCTGAGTTGATACACGCTCTGCACCAGCGTGACCAGGCAGAGACTGCCATCTCCACATGAGGTGAGATCCTTCCTGACTGGATTCTTTTCCAGAGCCCAGAGCAGATGAAAAACCTCCTCAGTCCCTCTGGCAGGTTCTGAGTTGATACACGCTCTGCACCAGCGTGACCAGGCAGAGACTGCCATCTCCACATGAGCTGAGATCCTTCCTGACTGGATTCTTTTCCAGAGCCCAGAGCAGATGAAAAACCTCCTCAGTCCCTCTGGCAGGTTCTGAGTTGATACACGCTCTGCACCACCGTGACCAGGCAGAGACTGCCATCTCCACATGAGCTGAGATCCTTCCTGACTGGATTCTTTTCCAGAGCCCAGAGCAGATGAAAAACCTTCTCAGTCTCTCTGACAGGCTCTGAGTTGATACATACTCTGCACCGGTGTGTCCGGACACAGCAGGCATCAGAATCTCCACACTGGAGCTGATATCCCTGACAGGAATTAGCTCTGAGGTGAAATCCTCCCTGACAGGATTTAGAGCAAAGGTCAAGCTCCCAGGACTCAGTGCACTGTTGTTGTGCAGGGCTGGAGGGGGGAAGGGGAGTCCCTTCCCACCATTTTATTATATTTTCTCCTCACACAGTAGCTATGCAGAGCACCGCTCCCTCTCCTTACCGCTCCCTCTCCTTGTGATCAGAGTCTGTGGGCGTCTCTGAGCTTCCTCCTTCCCACAGGAAACATTAGCTCTGCAGAATATTGCTCCCTCGTTACAATCAGAGTTTGTGGCTCATCAGCCTGGGGCTGCAGTCACATGTTTTATGCTTTGCACAACTACAGCAACAACTACCGTGTTTTTCCAAAAATAAGACACTGTCTTATATTTTTTTTGCCCCCCAAAAAAGCACTAGGGCTTATTTTTGGAGGCGTTCTTATTCTTGGAGAAAGACGGTTGAGGGTAAGTTTACCCCCCAAAAAAAGCAGACCCCCCCCACTTCCCAGGAGACTCATACTCACCAGACCAGGACGTCTGTGTGATTCCAAGGTCCTCCTGTGATCTCCGGTCGGTGCTGCACGCCGTCCTACCCTGCTGCTAGCTGACACGCTGACACACACAGCAGATCACAGGCACACCCAGCAGATCACACAAACACAGCAGATCACACACAGCAGATCTCACACACACACACACAGCATATCACACACACACAGCAGATCGCAGATATACACAGCAGATCACAAACAGCAGATCGCAGGCACACACAGCAGATCACACACACAAACACAGCAGATCACACACACACACACACAGCAGATCACACACAAAGCAGATCTCAGATATACACAGCAGATCACACACAGCAGATCGCAGGCACTCACAGCCGATCACAGGCACACACAGGCGATCATAGATACACACAGCCGATCGCAGAAAAACACACACACAGCAGATCACATACACACAGCAGAACACACACACACACAGCAGTGCACAGAGGAGAAAAAGAGCACACATAATTCAGGCGCACATCAAAGAATATTGTAATCATATATATTTTTTATTTTTACGAGAAAAACAGTTTATTAGGTCCATGAAAAACACACAATAAAATCATTTAAAACCATACAATACAAGACACGGCCTCTATAAAGTGACTCCGGGATAGTAAACCTAGTCAATATAAGACAGATATAATATCAAAGTTGTACATCAATTGATTCTCCAAACCACAGATCTAAGGTAAGTAGTGATTACTCGCATGCAGAAAATAAGCTCTACTGGTGAGGTAGACAGTTGTATATATATATATATATATATATATATATATACGAAGTATGACACTATCGTATATGTACTGTCTTATAGATAACCATATCAAAAGACAATGGAGGTATAACCAATACCAGGAACAGTTGATTGGCAACAATATAGCAGTGTGAATTAATCATACAAGTGCATATCAAATATATATAGAGCTTGTATAAAAAAAATAAAATATATATATTTATAATAGCAGCGATTGCTAAATGGATACTACCTGAGAAACCATCAGTATTTAGCTCTAGAAAACAGCACTCTATAAGGGTGATGGTGTGACCAGCAGAAAGTTATTAATGCAGTACTGAAGAGCTGCCACCAGACTGCCTAGATACCTGCTGGCTGCATAAACACCAGATATAGATCACCCAAAAAATACCAAATGTGCACACATGGTCAAAAAAGACCGAGAAAGTCTCATTAGAGAAGTATAATTACCAACCGGGCCCGGTGTATAAGTAGAACTGCATGCACAAAAATATAGGGAGAATATCAAGGCGCAAAAGAGCAAGGTATGCTGTGAAGGTCAAAGTAATCACTACTTACCTTAGGGGTGCTTCACACACAGCGAGATCGCTGCTGAGATCGCTGCTGATTCACGGTTTTTGTGACGCAGCAGTGACCTCATTAGCGATCTCGCTGTGTGTGACACTGAGCAGCGATCTGGCACCTGCTGTGAGATTGCTGCTCGTTACACACAGCCCTGGTTCTTTTTTTTATTGTTTCTCTCCCGCTGATAAGCACACATAGCTGTGTGTGACAGCGAGAGAGCAACAATCCTGAATGTGCAGGGAGCAGGAGCCGGCATCTGACAGCCTGCGGTAAGCTGTAACCAAGGTACACATCGGGTAACCAAGGTGGTTACCCGATATTTAGCTTCGTTACCAGCCTCCGCAGCTCTCACGCTGCCAGTGCCGGCTCCTGCTCCCTGCACACGCTAAGTTAAGCGGTGTGCGCTGGTAACTAAGGTAAACATCGGGTAACCATACCCGATGTTTACCTTAGTTACCAGTGTCCGCAGCTTCCAGACGCCGGCTCCGTGCAAGCGCAGCGTCGCTTGCACGTCGCTGCTGGCTGGGGGCTGGTCACTGGTCGCTGGTGAGATCTGCCTGTTTGACAGCTCACCAGCGACCATGTAGCGACGCAGCAGCGATCCTGACCAGGTCAGATCGCTGGTGGGATCGCTGCTACGTCGCTAAAGTGTGACGGTACCCTTAGATCTGTGGTTTGGAGAATCAATTGATGTACAACTTTGATATTATATCTGTCTTATATTGACTAGGTTTATTATCCCGGAGTCACTTTATAGAGGCCGTGTCTTGTATTGTATGGTTTTAAATGATTTTATTGTGTGTGTTTTTCATGGACCTAATAAACTGTTTTTCTCGTAAAAATAAAAAATATATATGATTACAATATTCTTTGATGTGCGCCTGAATTATGTGTGCTCTTTTTCTCCTCTGTGCATTGTTGTTTTGCACACATTAGGCAGCACTCATTGTGTTACTATAGGCTGTGCACCCCGTCATTTCGTTTACACACACAGCAGATCGCAGATATACACAGCAGATCACACACATCCGATCGCAGGCACACACAGCCGATCACAGATACACACTTCCGATCGCAGGCACATAAAAGCCGATCACAGATACACACTTCCGATCGCAGGCACATAAAAGCCGATCACAGATACACACATCCGATCGCAGGCATACACAGCCGATCACAGATACACACATCCGATTGCAGGCATACACAGCCGATCACAGATACACACATCCGATCACAGACACACACAGCCGATCGCAGAAAAACACAGCCGTTCGCAGACACACACACACATACATAATATCACATCCAGCACTTACGGCCGCAGGGAATGAGAGCAAGTCACGTGTCCGGCCGCAGGTCCTGTTCCTTGCGCTCCACTGCACTGCCTCTCAGGAGAAGAGATCGGTGTCTCTGGATGAGGTATGTATGCGATCTGATGTGCGTGCGATCCGATGTTTGTGTGTGTGATTTGATGTTTGCGTGTGATCCGATGTTTGTGTGTGCGATCTGATTATGTGTGCGATATGACTGTGTGCGATCCGATGTTTGTGTGTGAGATCTGGTGTGTGTGTGTGAGATCTGGTGTGTGTGGGAGATCTGGTGTGTGTGTGTGTGTGTGTGTGTGTGTGTGTGTGTGTGTGTGTGTGAGATCTGATGTGTGCGGGTGTGTGATCACTGCAGGTCCTGCCGCTCAGTGTCGGGTTAGTGTAATTGCCGGGTGCCGCTGTGTATAATGAAGTGTCCTGCAGTATCTGTATATTTTTTAGCGGCACGGACACTTCATTATTGATCCGGGAGTAGGGCTTATTTTCGGGGGAGGGCTTATATTTAAGCCTTTCTCCGAAAATGCTGGAAATCCCTGCTAGGGCTTATTTTTGGGGGAGGTCTTATTTTTGGAAAAACACGGTATAAGACTTCTAACGTACAGCCTATTATTCAGCCTGCACTACCTGCCACGCTGAGCTACTAGGGGTTGATAGCCCCTCTTCCTTCTGTGAGTGCGGTGCCCCTGTAGCCCCCCCTCCCGCCCCGCCACCACCGCAGCAACTGCTGCCAGCCCAGAGCCTACGGCTCCCAGTCCCCCGGAATGGGCACAGTTCCCAGAACCTGGTGCTGGCTATGCAACATCGTCCTCACACCTCTCGGGGCCCCTGGACAGAACGCAGCCTGATGACACCTCTGTAGAGGGTTCTTCTGATAAGAATCAGCCCTCTGCTTCACCGGTTGCAGATCAGAAAAAGGGCATGACCCCCATGGTTCTCCCTCGGGGGTACACAGATGGGGTTCTCCCACATGTTCCGCGGTCTCTGAGGAGCCGGAGGAAGGGGAATGATGTTTGTACCAGGATGATTCCTTGGTTTCAACCTCCCCGAGCGATTAAGCTGCGATGGACTATCTTATTGCAGCAATCAACCAAACTGTGTTTGTGTGCAGCAATCAACCAAACTGTGCATGTGTGCAGCAATCAACCAAACTGCATGTGTGCAGCAATCAACCAAACTGTGCATGTGTGCAGCAATCAACCAAACTGTGCATGTGTGCAGCAATTAACCAAACTGTGCATGTGTGCAGCAATCAACCAAACTGCATGTGTGCAGCAATCAACCAAACTGTGCATGTGTGCAGCAATCAACTAAACTGTGCATGTGTGCAGCAATCAAGCAAACTCTGCATGTGGAAGATCTCCCATCCACTACTACTGACCACGCGGTCTCCTTTAAAAGGGCGAAGAAACCTAAAAAAAAAAAATAACGTTTTTGCCGGCGCTTCGGTATCCGTAAACTCATGTAGTCTCGGTACCCCTTGGCTTAGCTGTCTCTAAGGGCTGGGCCGATCCTCTCTCGGTGGACCCCCCCCCCCCTCCCCCGGCCTCCCGCCTACCTGAAAGACCCTCCTGTCTTTTACTTGATGGATCCTCCTTCAAGGACCCAACAGACAGACAAGTGGAGCAGCTCGATCGCTCCGCCTTGAGGCCGCGTGTCCCTCTCTCCTTCCGTGTGGATCGCACAGGCATCAGGAATAACAGTTTTCCTCAGGCCCTCACAGAAGTAACAGTTCACATTGCTGCGGCGGTGGAGTACCTCATGCAAGCCTCCCTCGATGCTGCTATGCGCAGTTTTTGCCGCCTCGAATACCATAGCCATCCGTAAGGCCCTCTGGTTCCGATAATGGAGAGCGAACTCTGTCCCTTAGAAGCCTCTCACAGTACTCCTTTCCAGACCAATGGCTTGGCGATCGTCTGCACAGGCTCTTTTTTTCTGACGCCATGGGAGGGAAAGAGTACCTCCCTCCCCCAACTCTAGCCCAGGATGTTTTTTAATAGACACGCAGGGCCTGACCTTCTGAGCCCTCCCCAGGTCCACCTCGTCCTGGCAGTCTATACAAAGACCGAGGAGTCTCGTCCTCCTCCATCTGGGCTGCCGCCTCAGACCACAAATGGGTGCGAGACCTTGTGTCTTCGGTTACCACATTGAATTCCGGACCCGATCCCCGGGTTGGTCTTTTTCTCTCAAACCCCCCAAAGGCTCCAAAACACCATGAGGCCTTCTCCTCAGCAATCCACTCCTCCAAACGGCGGGGGTGATAGTACATGTTCCGGATGACGAGATGGTCAAGGCCTTCTATTCCAACCTCTTTGTGGTCCCCAAAAAAGGACGGGTCAGTTCGACTCATCCTGGACCTCTAACACCTGAGAAAACATGTGCACGTAAGGAGACTCAGAATGGAGTTCCTAGGGTCCATTATTACCTCTATGGTCGAAGGAGAATTCATTGCTTCAATAGCTATCAGGGACGCGTACCTGCACATACCCATCGCCCCAGCTCACCAAAAGTTCCTCCGCTTCACGGTTCAGGACTTCTTTTTTCATTTGTAACCCTACCCTCGGCCCTGCCACAGCACCAAGGGTCTTCACCAAGGTCATGGTGGCTGCCATGAGTGCCCTTCACGCCAGGAGATTGGCTGTTCTGCCTTGCTTGGATGACCTCCTCATCAAGGGCTCAACCAGCGTGCAGATCTCTGTGGGCTCTCTATCCCGCTTAGGGTGGCTTCTGACTCCAGTCAAATCATCCCCGCTCCCGTCAAAATCCGTCACCTCCCTGGGCATGTTCCTGGACAGCCTTCGGGGCTTGATATTGCTCCCTCAAAACAAGGTGACCGCTCTACAACAAGCGGTACACTGCCTTCTACTCTTGTACTCCTCTCGCTCCATACGATTCAGTATGAGAGTGCTAGGTAGGATAGCGGCGGCTATAGAGGCAGTGCCGCTCGCTTAGCCACACACCGACTGCAGCTTGCGCTTCTAGCTGACTGGGACAAGAGCCCCCTTTTCCCTGGATGAATTTTTTCACCTGACTCCTTCAGTCAGGTATGTGCTTTGCTGGTGGCTTCGGCCCTCTTCCATATTGAGAAGGAGATTTTCTCTCCCAAGTGGACTGGATACTCCTGACCACGGATGCCAGCCTCTTAGGCTGGGGAGCAGTGTACTGGCTCCACACCGCTTGAGGACGTTGGATGCCCCAGGAGTCTTCCCTTCCCAGAAATCATCCTGAAAGTCAGCGCGATCTTTCTCGCGCTCAGGTCGTTCCTCCATCTGCTAGCAGGTCGTCTGAGTCGAGTCCAATTTGACAATGCAACAGCTGTGGCCTATGTCAATCGGCAGGGAGGTACCAGCAGCAAGACAGCTTATCTCAAGGTCCTCAGGATCCTCACCTGGGCCGAATCGACTGGGTTTGTGATTTCACCGGTACACATACCGGGAGTAGAGAACTGGGCGGCGGACCTTCTAAGTCGCCAAGGCCTAGCCGCCGGAGAGTGGTTTCTCCACCCAGAAGTGTTCTCACACATCTGCTCTCGCCGGGGTACGCCGGACGTGGGTTTAATGGGCTCAAGGTTGAACGCAAAGGTACCCGCGTTCTTAGCCAGGTCACGTGATCAACAGTCCATCAGCGCGGATGCTCTACTCTCCTGAAGTCGCTTCTGTCTACCTTACAGGTTTTTCGGTACAATTGCTCATGGCGCCTCTTAAGCATCCCAGACCTGCTGACCCAAGGCCCATTTCCCATCAGAACTCCAGAGCCCTTAAGATGACGACCTGGCCATTGAGACCTGGACTTTAAAAAGAGCGAGATTCTCTCCCGCGGTCATCTACACCATGATCAGTGCCCGAAAGCCGGCCTTCATCCTGTATTTGCCACCGCACATGGAAAAGTTCCTTTCCCGGTGCAGGGAATCCAATGTCCAACCTATGCCTCTGGCGATCCCCAGAATCTTTGTTTTCTTTTTTGCAGTCAGGTTGCAAAAGGGGTTGGCCCTCAGCTCCCTTAAGGGGTAGGTTTCATCTTTCTCAATATTCTATCAATGCCGGCTAGCTTGCAATCCGCAAGTCCAGATTTTCCTCCAGGGCGTTTCCCATCTAGTCCCACCGTACAAATGGTCGCTGGACCCATGGGACCTCAATCTCATTCTGGACGGTCTCCAGAGGACCCCCTTTGAACCTCTTAAGGAATCTTCTCTTGCTCTTCTCACCTGGAAGGTAACATTCTTAGTGGCGATTACGTCCATCAGACAAGTTTTGGAACTGGCAGCACTCTCTTGCCGCGAACCCTTTCTGATCTTTCATCAGGGTAAGGTAGTTCTACCCAGTCCCCCCTCCTTTTCCGGATTTTCTTCCAAAGGTTACTTCCCCGTTTCATTTGAACGAGGACATTGTTCTGCCTTTCTTTTTGTCCACACCCAGTCCATAGGGTGGAAAGGTCTCTACATTCGCTAGACCTTATGAGGGCTCTCCGATATTACATACCCAGGACAGCCTCTTTAGGAACATGGACTCCTTGTTCGTCATTCCTGAAAGGCCTAAGAAAGGACAGGCAGCTTCATAGGCAACGCTGGCTCGCTGGATTCGCTCTGCGATCCAGGAGGTCTACCACTTGCAACTCAAGCCCATTCCTAGTGGGCTGCGGACTCCTTCCACGCGAGCAGTTAGCGCCTCTTGGGCCATCAGGCTTCAGTGGAACAGAGGTGGAAGGCCGCGACCTGGTCTAGCCTGCATATTGTTTCAAAGCATTACCGAGTTCATACCCAGGCTTCGGCTGAGGCGAACCTAGGTAGGAAAATTCTGGAAATGACAGTGGAGCACCTATCTCAGTAGGCGCTCCTGGCTATCTGGGACTGGTTCCTAGTCCTTGGGTTGCATTGTTTATTGTTTACCCACCCAGGGACTGCTTTAGGACGTCCCATGGTCCTGTGTCCCCCAATGAGGCGTTAGAGAAAAACAGATTTTTGTGTACTCACCGTAACATCGTTTTCTCTTAGCCATCATTGGGGGACACAGCACCCTCCCTGTTGCCCTGTTGGGCCTTAGTTTTTTCTCTTAGTACCTTTTTGTTATGAGCATTCCCTCGTGTTTTTTGTTACTTGTTCTCCTACTGCTTGTGTACTAAAACTGAAGTAGCCTGGCTGGGCCAGGGGGTGTATACTACAGGGGAGGAGCTAACATCTTTGCATCTACTTAGTGTCCAACTATGGATAAGCAGCATAACACCCATGGTCCTATGTCCCCCAATGATGGCTAAGAGAAAACGATTTTACGGTGAGTACACAAAAATCCGTTTTTTTTGCCCCCAAAAAAGCATAAAAGACTGTCCAGCACATCCACTAGGTACTTTGAACAGGTGCACGCTGAAAATGTTACAAAAAAATATGCACAGCAGCAGTCAGAAAAACTAAAATATGCAAATTCGTGTAATCACGGCAGCCTACAACAAGGTGTATCTCTTTTTGCCGGGACCCTATCCTAATACGCCTTTATCTGGGTTAAATAACCTACATGTAATGGACAGGTAGCATCCAGCTAAATAAAAAGCTCAGGCTGGAGTGCGGAGGAGTGTTCTGTCAGAAAGGAATGTAATACTAATATAAAAAGACTGACCAGCACATCCAATAGGTGTGAAAAGTTGCACGCTGAAAATTCAACAAAGTTGCAAAAATTTTCTGCATGCACCTGTTTATGACTGAGCACTCTGCCCTCCAGACTGAACGTTTTCATTTAACTGGATCCAACCTGCCCATTTCATGTAGTTTTTTTTTAGCCCAGATGCAGGAGTTTTTGGAATGAGTCCCGGCAAAAATAGGTATGCCTTGTCGTCGGTTATTGGCCCTTCCCAGCTTAAAAATAGCAGGCTGCAGCCACCCCAGAAGTGGCACATCCTTTAGATGCACCAATCCTGGCTCTTCTCCCCTGCTCATCCCGTTGTCCTGGTGTGGTGGCAAACGGGTTAATATAAGGGGTTGATACCAGCTCTAATGTTACCTTGCATCAAGCCCTGGGGTTAGTAATGTTACAGCATCTATCAGATACCCGACATCACTAACCTAGTGAATAATAATAAAAAAAATTAGACTACAAATATGTTTTTTATTTGAAAACACATTCCCTTTTTCACCAATTTATTAAAAAAAAGTCTGATGCCTTGTAATCCATTTTGGAGGTCCCACGACAACTCTGTGTTCCAGGATATGAAGGCGCAGGGAACGTATTCAACATTTCTTCGTCGCTCCATTGGGAGACCCAGACGATTGGGTGTATAGCTACTGCCTCCGGAGGCCACACAAAGCATTACACTAAAAAGTGTAAGGCCCCTCCCCTTCTGGCTATACACCCCCAGTGGGATCACTGGCTCACCAGTTTTCGGCTTTGTGCGAAGGAGGTCAGACATCCACGCATAGCTCCACTGTTTAGTCAGCAGTAGCTGCTGACTATATCGGATGGAAGAAAAGAGGGCCCATATGGGGCCCCCAGCATGCTCCCTTCTCACCCCACTGGTGGTTTGTAAGGTTGAGGTACCTATTGCTGGTACGGCGGCTGGAGCCCACATGCTGTTTTCCTTCCCCATCCCCCTGAGGGGCTCTGAGGAAGTGGGATCTTACCGGCCCCAAAGCCCTGAGGCCGGGCTCCATCCACAGACCCATTGAACCTGCTGGATGTGGAGCGGGAGTGCCGTTCAGGGACATGGCCCTGCACCATTCAGGTACTCTGTGTCCCCGTACACACAGGCACAGCACACTCCAGACTTGCTGGGTGTGCTAGTGCGCCGGGGACAGTAAAGGGTTACAGTCACTGCAGCCTAGCTGAGTGACTTTATTTATTGGGAACTACCGCGCCGGACGCTCCGGGAGCGGCGGCGCGGCTGGGACTTGTAGTGCGCCGGGGACTTAGCGCCGACCGCGCATTTACGGCGGCGGCGCTTATAAATCCAGTCCCCGGCTTTTGCGGCCTAGCTCCGCTTCGTTCCCGCCCCCACCCTGTCAATCAGGGTAGGGGAGAGACGCTGTACAATCAGCAGCGCCGAGGGCTGGAGCCTTATTTACATGCTCCAGCCCTCTCACTGGACACTGTGGGACGCCGGTTTCCCGCTCTGACTTGGGGCACGCCCACGGCCCGCCCCTACTCACACGAGCTGGAGAAGGACGCCGGCAGCCATTACTGCAGTCCGAGCTGAGAGAACGGACTCTGGGCAACCAGGCACAGGACTAGGGCGACCACACACCCGCTTATAGGCGGGCGGTAAGCGGCACCTGAAGTGCTGACACTAAATACCGCAGTTTGTCCATTTGTATTTTATGCTTACACTGCATAGGTCGCTATTTTGGGCTATATGCCCTCTTAGATGGCGACACATCAGCAGCAGGAAGGCATGGGTGCTAAGGCACAGGCTTTCTATGCTGCTTGTATTGCACGTACTGAAGTGTTCATGTGTATTTATGCTTGTATGCTATACACTGCACTGTACGGTCGCTAGTCTTGGCTATATTCGCCATACAATGGCTAGACTACAGCAGCAGAAAAGCAAGGGTGCTGAGGCACAGGTTTTTTTCTATGCTGCTTGTATTGCAGGTGTTGCAGTGTTCATTTGTACTTATGCTTGTATGCTATACATTGCACTGTATGGTCGCTATTCTGGGCTATATTCCCCTAGACGGCTAGTCTACAGCAGCAGAAAAGCAGGCTTTCTATGCTGCTTGTATTGCATGTGCTGCAGTGTTCATTTGTACTTTATGCTTGTATGATATACATTGCACTGTACGGTCGCCATTCTGGCTCTATAAGTCGGCAGCAGCATATAAGCAACACAGGCTTTCGATGCTGTTTTTACTGCATGTGATACTGTTCCACGGCACTGAACCCCATTGTGTGCAATGCTCCCCTGTAGCACTTGGTCAGCCGGGGTCTCTACTTGACGTGGCCAAAAGAACCACCTCTCAACCCTGTCCAAGGACAGGGACGGAGTTGCAATGGGATAGAGACTTGCAGTCCGGACAGGCCATGGGCAATCTGGATCATTGCTCCCTGGCCACCCTCATTTGGAATAAAATCGGTGCTCCGGGGGGGGTCCCAGGAAAACTCTCTGTATGATGAGGCAGACGTAGCTCATCAGGACTTTGATCCTGACACCGCTCTCACTCCGGATACACCGGATGGTGACGCCATAAGGACTGATCCTATAGCGTCCATCAATGGAATGTTGGATCTTTTCTCCCTCAGCTCCCCCAGGGGAGGAGTCAGCTTCACAGCAGGAGAAGTCCCATTTTCAGTAGCTCAAACGTATATTGAGTATTGTTCTGGCCACGCTGTCTTCAGAGAAGCAGTCCAGGAACACCACGCTTCCCAGATAAGCGTTTTCTCCAAACGTATTAAGGATACACGTTATCACTTTCCCCCTGACGTGGTCAGGCGTTGGACCCAGGGTCCAAAGGGGGATTCTCCAATCTCCAGGCTTGCGGCTAGAGCCATAGTTGCAGTGGAGATGGGACTTCACTTACAGATGCCATTGACAGACAGATGGACTCTGGTTGAAATCTGTCTATGAGGCTATCGGCGTGTCGGTTGCTCCGGCATTCACAGCCGTATGGGCACCCTAAGCTTTTCAGCTGTTCTTGCGCAGCTGGTCTTGAGCACATGTACATCTGTGCCGCAGGGGCGTCCGTAACCTCGCAATGTCTGCATTGCGACTTACCCTATTAATGCTGTCCTGGAAGGACAGTCGAGGTTTCGGTCCTTCCCAGGCTCGGGCAGGTCCCAATTGTCCTCGTCCAAAACGGCTGAAAAGCCTCAGAGGGGCTCAGCTTCCGGCCGGGCTCAATCACGCCCAAGGAAGGCAGCCGGAGGAACCGCTACCAAGGCGGTCTCCTCATGACTCTCAGCTCTCTCATCTCTCCGCATCCGCGGTTGATGGCAGACTCGCTCGCCTTTGGCGACATTTAGCTGCCACAGGTCACAGACCGGTGGGTGGGGGACAGTGTGCCCACGTGCACAGGACAGAGTTCTGTTCTCGTCCTCCGACTCGATTCTTCAGAACGTCCCCACCTCCCCACCGAGCAGATGCTCTTCTGCAGGCAGAAGGAGTGGTAATCCCGGTTCCTCTTCAGGAACAAGACACGGTTTTTCTCCAAACTGGTTGTGGTGCCAAAAAAGGATGGCTCTTTCCGTTCCGTTCTGGACCTAAAACTGCTCAACAAGCACGTGGAGGCCAGGCGGTTCCGGATGATACCCTCCGCTCCGTCATTGCCTCAATGTCTCAAGGACTAGCATCAATAGACATCAAAGATGCTTATCTCCACGTGCCGATTGCTACAGAGCACCAATGTTGTTCTACGTTTCGTGATAGGAAACGACCATCTTCAGTTCGTAGCTCTGCCATTCGGGCTGGCGACAGCCCCACGGGTGTTCGCCAAGGTCATGACGGCAGTGGTAGCAGTCTTGCACTCACAGGGACACTCTGTGATCCCTTACTTGGACGATCTACTTGTCAAGGCACCCTCTCAAGAGGCATGCCAACTCAGCCTGAATGTTGCGCTGGAGACTCTCCAGACGTTCGGGTGGATCATCAACTTCTCAAAGTCAAACCTGTCGCGACCCAATCACTAACGTATCTTGGCATGGAGTTTCATACCCTCTCAGCGGTAGTGAAGCTTCCGCTGGACAAGCAGCGGTCACTACAGACTGGGGTGCAGACTCTCCTTCAAGGTCAGTCGCACTCCTTAAGACGCCTCATGCACTTCCTCGGGAAGATGGTGGCGGCAATGGAGGCGGTTCCGTTTGCGCAGTTTCATCTGCGTCCACTTCAATGGGACATTCTCCGCCAATGGGACGGGAAGTCAACATCCCTGAACAGGAAAGTATCCCTTTCTCAGACGGCAAGGACTCTCTGCAATGGTGGCTTCTTCCCACCTCATTATCACAGGGAAGATCTTTCCTACCACCGTCTTGGGCGGTGGTCACGACAGACGCGAGTCTGTCAGGGTGGGGAGCGGTTTTTTCTCCACCACAGGGCTCAGGGTACGTGGACTCAGCAGGAGTCCACCCTTCAGATCAATGTTCTGGTAATCAGAGCAGTGTATCTTGCCCTACTAGCTTTCCAGCAGTGGCTGGAAAGAAAGCAGATCCGAATTCAGTCGGACAACTCCACAGCGGTGGCATACATCAATCACCAAGGAGGGACACACAGTCGGCAAGCCTTCCAGGAAGTCCGGCGGATTCTGATGTGGGTGGAAGCCACGGCCTCCACCATATCCGCAGTTCACGTCCCCGGCATAGAAAACTGGGAGACAGACTTCCTCAGTCGCCAGAGCATGGACGCAGGGGAATGGTCCCTTCACCCGGACGTGTTTCAGACAATCTGTCGCCGCTGGGAAAGGCCGGACGTCGACCTAATGGCGTCCCGGCACAACAACAAGGTCCCAACCTTCATGGCACGGTCTCGCGATCAAAGAGCGCTGGCGGCAGACGCCCTAGTGCAAGATTGGTCGCAGTTCCGGCTCCCTTATGTGTTTCCACCTCTGGCACCCTTGCCCAGAGTGCTACGCAAGATCAGATCCGATTGCAGCCGCGTCATACTCGTCGCCCCAGACTGGCCGAGGAGGGCGTGGTATCCGGATCTGTGGCAGCTCACGGTCGGCCAACCGTGGGCACTACCAGACCGACCAGACTTACTGTCCCAAGGGCCGTTTTTCCATCGGAATTCTGCGACCCTGAACCTGACTGTGTGGCCATTGAGTCCTGGATCCTAGCGTCTTCAGGATTATTCCACGGGGTCGTTGCCACCATGAGACAGGCTAGGAAGCCCACGTCCGCTAAGAACCACAGAACGTGGAGGATATTCTTATCCTGGTGCTCTGCTCAGGGAGTGTCTCCCTGGCCATTTGCATTGCCTACCTTTCTTTCTTTCCTGCAATCTGGGTTAGAAAAAGGTTTGGCGCTCGGCTCCCTTAAAGGTCAGGTATCGGCGCTATCCGTCTTTTTTCAGAGGCGTTTGGCACGCCTTCCTAAGGTGCGCACGTTCCTACAGGGGGTTTGCCATATCGTTCCCCCGTACAAGCGGCCGTTAGATCCATGGGATCTGAACAGGGTACTAGTTGCCCTCCAGAAACCGCCCTTCGAGCCTCTGAGGGAGGTTTCACTTTCTAGACTATCCCAGAAAGTGGCTTTTCTGGTAGCGATCACATCTCTTCGGAGAGTGTCTGAGCTGGCAGCGCTGTCATCCAAGACTCCCTTCCTGGTCTTCCACCAGGACAAGGTAGTGCTGCGCCCCATTCAGGAGTTTCTCCCGAAGGTGGTATCCTCTTTTCATCTTAATCAGGATATCTCCTTGCCTTCGTTTTGTCCTCATGCAGTTCATCGGTATGAGAAGGATTTACATTTGTTAGATCTGGTGAGAGCACTCAGAATCTACATTTCCCGTACGGCGCCCTTGCGCCGTTCGGATGCACTCTTTGTCCTTGTCGCTGGTCAGCGCAAAGGGTCGCAGGCTTCTAAGGCCGCCCTGGCTCGATGGATCAAGGAACCAATTCTTGAAGCCTACCGTTCTGCTGGGCTTCCGGTTCCATTAGGGCTGAAGGCCCATTCTACCAGAGCCGTGGGTGCTTCCTGGGCATTATGACACCAGGCTACGGCTCAACAGGTGTGCCAGGCAGCTACCTGGTCGAGTCTGCACACTTTCACCAAACATTATCAGGTGCATACCTATGCTTCGGCGGACGCCAGCCTAGGTAGAAGAGTCCTGCAGGTGGCAGTTGCCTCCCCGTAGGGGAGGGCTGGCTTCGCAGCTCTAACATGAGGTATTTCTTTACCCACCCAGGGACAGCTTTTGGACGTCCCAATCGTCTGGGTCTCCCAATGGAGCGACGAAGAAGAAGGGAATTTTGTTACTTACCGTAAATTCCTTTTCTTCTAGCTCCTATTGGGAGACCCAGCACCCGCCCTGTTGTCCTTCGGGATTTTTGGGTTGTTTCGGGTACACATGTTGTTCATGTTGAACGGTTTTTCAGTTCTCCGATGTTACTCGGAGTGAATTTGTTTAAACCAGTTATTGGCTTTCCTCCTTCTTGCTTTTGCACTAAAACTGGTGAGCCAGTGATCCCACTGGGGGTGTATAGCCAGAAGGGGAGGGGCCTTACACTTTTTAGTGTAATGCTTTGTGTGGCCTCCGGAGGCAGTAGCTATACACCCAATCGTCTGGGTCTCCCAATAGGAGCTAGAAGAAAAGGAATTTACGGTAAGTAACAAAATTCCCTTCTTTCTGGAAGCGCAAGCATTCCATTTGAGCAGTGTGGTTGCAGTGACCTGAGAATACTGCACTCACATTGCCCTGGTCCAACCAAAAGCAGAGTGACCTGCAGTAACCTTATTCCAGAATAAGGGGGGCACACTCAGGGAACACATCTCCTATTTTCTGGAAGTGCAGCACTGCATGTTAGGAGTGTGGGTGCATTGACCTGAGAATACTGCACTCACACTACCCCGGTCCAACTGAAGGCAGTGTGAGCTGCAGTAACATCACTGCGTTGCGCACAGTGAGCCGGCTGAGAGCCTCTCTGCACATGCGGCCATCATTTTTCTCGGACATGTACCGCCCCAGCAGCGATTGAACCACTCGGATCCGGGTGTCGCTACTCTTGGCTCGAGGGTCTCCGGACCCGGGGGCTTGGGATCACTCCGAAACGTGATGGGGGCTTATTTACAGGGGAGTTAGATAGTTTGTGATGCCACCCGTGGTGTGCGGTAATAGGGAGTACCACCGCTGCCGTTGGGAGTACTCGGGGCGATAAAATGGGGCAGCCAGATAACGTTACCCTCCACGGGTAGGGAAAGGCCCCGGGACCATGGATGGTGGGATGGATTGCAGGGGAAGCGCAGGCTTGCTGGTAGCGGTGGTTAATCAGGTACTCACTCAAAAGGAAAGCAGACACTGACAACGTAGTAAACCAAGTCTCTGGGTGTCGCTGCCCTCTTGGGAGGAGCTCGTCTGGGTTCCATCTCTTGCAGCACTACCTGGTGGTCCATAACCTGCCTGTGTGCACAGAATTGAAAGTGTTCAGGTGGCCCGTAAGCTTGGAGCTGTCCGTGCCCTGCTCCCTACTATGGGTAGCAGAGGAGCTTGTGTGCCGCCCCCGTGGAAGCAGCCGGGCTGCTCGGATCCGGATCCGCAGTGGCTCGATGGGTCTCCGGACCCGGGGGTCGTGCAGCCACTCGAATAAAAGGGGGTATTTATAGGGGATTGTGATAGTTCGTGACGCCACCCGTGGTTTGTGGTAATCTGAGAGTACCACTGCTGCTGTTGGGAGTACCCGGGGGTGAAGACAGGGGGAAGCCAGATGTTAGGACCCTCCACGGGTAGGGGGGATGCCTCGGGACTCAGTGATAGTGCTTGGGGAGTGCCGTGGGGAGTGAAGGGGGTCCCTTATGTACTCACTCAGTCCATAAAGCTGACACCGACAACCAGATAAACCAAAGTTCTGTACACCGCTGCCAATGAGGGGAGCTATTTTGGGTCCCGTCCCCAGTGGTGCTGTCTGATGGTCTGTAACCTTCTTCTTGGCACTTTGTTCACTTTTCTGGTGGTCCTGGTAGCTTGAAACTAGCCGGGTCCTGCTCCGCAGTATGGCTAACTGTGGGAGCTTGCTCTCAGGGTTCACGCTTGGGATTTTCTGGACCGTTTTGTGGAAAGTCCTATCCCCCTCGTTGCGCTAGTACCCCGATTCTGGAGCGGGTGGAGAGCGGATCTTGAAGGCTCCGTTCTCGTCGGGCTAATTGTCAGGTTGCCTGAAGCTCCTTCCTGACCTAGGGTCCACGTACCCCGTCGTGCCCTGGGCCCGGCCCGGGAGATGGTACAAGGCCGCCGGCTGCTCCCTCGGCAGTACCGTGCCCCTTATCACGATCCCCATGCGACCGGGAGTCCAGCTCCTACTAGGTCCAGACCACCGTCTGTTACCTAGTGACTTCCAAGGAGCCCAGCTCCTGACCTCCTCTCTCACCGAGAGCTACTACTCAACTTCTCTTCTGGAAGCTCCCACTCCCCAGCTCCTCTCTCACTGGGATCTACTTCTGTTCTGAACTGCTCCTGACACTCCTGACCTCCCCTTAACCAACCCCCCCAAGTTGGCGACCCTATTCCACTCAGGCCGTCCACTGGTGTGTCTATTGGGTGTGGTTCAGAGTGTTCCTAGGATTTACTAACTGTTGTTGACAACACCACTTAGCTGGGGACACATAACCAAGGAGGAGGTGGATACTGTGCATAAGGGAAGACTGCACAATACCCTGTGACGTCCTGATAGGCCAGGGCGTCACACTTGCTCTCAGGAGCTCACGCTTGGGATTTCTGTGGGCTGCTTTGGTTGGAAAGCCCTATCCCCCTCATTGCGCTAGTGCCCTCCGATCTCTGAGCTTCATGGGAACAGTCCATAAAGGCCCTGTCCTCCGCAGGTTAATTGCCGGGTTGCATGAAGCTTCTTCCTGACCTAGGGTCCAGTACCCCGACGTGCTTTTGGCCCCAGACCGGCTATTGGACTGCAGCTGCCGACCGTCCTCCTTGACTAAGCCAGCACCCAGTCCCAATCTCCCGCGACCGGGTCTCCGCTTCCTCCGGGTCCAGACCACCGTCTGCAACCCAATCTACGTTTTCCTCTGGGAGCTCCAACTCCCAGCTTCCTTCGCGCTCCTCACAGCTCGAGGGCTACCACTGTTCTGACTTGTCACCTCCCACCTCCCTGCCTGACCCCTAGGTGGGCGGCCCTATTCCAGCTTAGCAGCCCACTGGTGTTCCTGACAGGGTGTGGTGCGAGTTGTGATTAGGATTTTTAGATGCTGGTGGAGGCAGTGCTGCAAGTTGGGAACCAAGAACCAAAGGGGGGTTGAGCCCTACACTGGGAGATAAAGAGCGTGCAGTACCCTGTGACGACCTGACTAGTCCAGAGGCATCACAATTTCTTCTGAAGACAAGGCGAAGGAGGGGTCACGGGGGATCAGAGCTGCATCATGTACGGAAGGACCAGAGGGGTGGCAGCCTGACATAGGGTGACCTGGGAAAACCTTTCTGTTCCATCTGTCATGTCAGATTGCACAGAAATCAGAGGAGGAGGATGAATGCGGCAGGCACACCACTCGTGCAGCAGCAGCCATGTTAGATCATCGGGAGGGAGACGGGGTCAGGGAGGAGGAGACTTTGGGCACACCGGGGGACTGAGGAGGACATTTATCTCCCATTAGATATGTTTGATTATACCAAATGGAAGATTCATCATCTTTTTACTGCCACTGCCTTAACGTCCACGTGGTCACTGGTATACAGTATGAAATGGCGATCACGTGACCGGGGACCAGAAAAACCGACTCGGATCGTGATCTCCAGTGTCTCATCTACCACTGGTAACTAAAATCCTGGTGATTTTCCAAACTGGAAGGCGCTATACCCTTTTTCCTGAGCGGCTGTTAAAAAGCGTCGCAAAGGAATAAGTACCCTTAACTTCCCCCGTTAAAAGGCTTATCGGCGGTCGTTAAGGTGCTTATTGTGTACATACAGCCTACAAAGCTAGGATGG